>NC_081409.1:823564766-823888933 GCF_030272615.1 Cryptomeria japonica
GCAACAAGTCGAGAATCTCGCCCAACAACTTCATAGTGGTGTCAAAACTAACCAATTCTCACTCAATGACATCTGTCCCTATCCTTTTGATAGGAATCTTTATATGCCACCCTTTCCACGAGGATTTGAAACACCCAAATTCGAAAAATATAGAGGAAAGGGAGATCCTTGTGATCATGTCAGAGAATTTCATTCCGCTTACCTTGAAGTGGCATATGAAGACACATACCTAATGCACCTTTTTCCCCAAAGCTTGGGCGGATCAACCACATCATGGTTTTCCCAACTACCAGGTGGCATTAGAACATTTGAGGAACTCATCCAGAAGTTCCTAGCTCATTACTCTCATAACATTGAACGCGACATCACCATGGCTAATCTGTGCAACACTAAACAAAAACCAGGTGAACTATTCTCAGTATTCCTGCAACGATGGCATCAAATGTCTAGCAAACGTTCTCTTTAGTTACCTGAACGAGAACTAGTGGAAATCTTCATTTCCAACTTAAACGAAGAAATGGAATTTCACCTGGATGTCAAAGACACCGACTCTTTTAAGGACATGATCACCAAGGGTTTGAAATGTGAATGGGCCCTCATCAAGAAAGGACTTATCAAAATCTATAATGAACCAAAGGATAGTCCTCGCCCACGCTTCAATAGTGATAAACCAAGCTTCTGGAACAAAAATAAGAATAGCGTCAACGATGGGGTTGTGGATGCCAAGACTATCAAAAGTGCACAACCTGTGGTTCGGTTTGCAGGATAGAATCCTCCACCTCAGAATAACACAAATGTTCCTTCAAATCAAGGTCGCATCACATCTCACGAGGAAACCTAGACCTCATCAGCAAAAACAAAAATGAACATACACTCCCTTAGGGGAACCCATTGAAACAGTATTGTGACAACTCATTTCTCAAAATTTGGTCACTCTACCTAAAACATCAAACTATGAGCCTTAGGTCAAACCTGCATGGTGGAGAGATACTAAACACTGTGATTTCCACCAAGGGCGAGGACACAAGACAAGTAATTGTCACCGATTGAAAGATCTTATTCAGGATCTTATTGACCAAGGTGAAATTGAAATCGAAGGACATGACCCAAAAACAACAAACAATGATCATCTGATGTTCAAAAATCCACTTCCATCACAAGATCAAAGGGGTCCTTCCACTTCCAGGTGAGGCACTGATACCACGAATTATATGCAGGTTGCATATAATTACACTGTAAATCACCTATATGATGCCAGTGAACAAGTTGCAACTATAACCATCAAAAATCCCAACTCCAATTGCAATGTTGTTACACGTTGCGACAAGGTTACCATAAAGGCAGCTCCACAAGGCACCACCTCCATACCAAAGTAGTACAATCTTATGGAACAATTAGACAAAACACCTGCGTTTATATCCATTTTAGAGCTATTGCGCCTATCGCCATCTCATAAAACAATCTTGGATCAAGCGCTCCAAGAGGCGTCAGTCCCTGCAAACCTGAATAGAGACCAATTTCAAGCCATGGTTGGAAGTCTAAAGTCATCACCTTGTCTCACTTTTTCCGAAAGTGACAACTCTTCCTTCCAGCAACCTCATAACGCTTCGCTACACATTGAAGGCTTTATCAACCAACATAGGATCAAGCGAGTCTTGATCGATAATAGAGCAGGCTTAAATATTTGTACACTACAGTTGGTCATAGCATTGGGATATGCCATTGAATCCGTGGATCCTTGCAAGAAGATCACAATCAAAGCCTATGATGATGCAGAACATTCCTCCAAAGGAGCTATGGTACTACCAATCCGAGTGGGCCCTGTGGTGAAACACATCATCTGTCAGGTTCTAGACCTTCCTCTTCCATACAATCTATTGT
Organism: Cryptomeria japonica; assembly: GCF_030272615.1. Taxonomy (NCBI): domain Eukaryota; kingdom Viridiplantae; phylum Streptophyta; class Pinopsida; order Cupressales; family Cupressaceae; genus Cryptomeria; species Cryptomeria japonica. Next base: position 823,566,648 of record NC_081409.1, read on the forward strand.
TAGGAAGACCTTGGATACATGCCATGCAAGCCGTTCCATCTACCTACCATCAATGTATCAAGTTCCCACATAACGGTGTAGAGATCACAATCCTGGGTGATGCAAATCCCTTTGCATATTGCCATACTATCAGCCATCAACTAGAGATTACCATTCCTAATAACAGAGAAGCCATTTCCTCCACATCATATATAAGTCCTGCCTCTCTTACCAGTTCAAACACCACTGTACCAAAGCAAGAAAAACTTAAGATAAAAATATCAGAGGAAGGTCCTGGGAAATACAACTTGAGTCAACTCTTTTGTGTGGGACAAATGCCCACTTCTCCTAGAACACATGGTAAACCACAATAGTTACTCCAGAAACCACTAATCACACCAACATGTGCTTTGATGCCTTTCATCCTTGGAAAGAGTCAAGAAGAAGAAACCCAAGATGAGGACTTAGCGGAATGGATCTATAAAGATCCCATCACCACTGATATACCACAAGTTAAGCTTCCCACAGATCAATATGGCAAAGGTCTCCTCATTATGCAAAGAATGGGGTATGATGGTCAGAGTGCTTTGGGATATTGCAAACAAGGACGACATGAACCTCTGCTACCAGAATTAAAGCCCAAAGGTAATACAGGCCTAGGCTTTGAAAAAGAGATCTTTCCTAAACTCAAATTCAAAGGAAAACCCAACAAACCATTATGTCAGCCTATTGCAAAGAGGACACCTTTCATTATCAAAGCAACATCAAACACCATCGCAACTACCCCACCAAGGCTTAAAATCCCAGCACAACCATCTACGATGCCAACCATCCCACCAATCAAACCAGTAATCCCATCCGTAGCAGCCATAACATCAATAGCACAATTAACAACAACCACTGTATCAGAACCCATAGCAGTATCTACAACACCCGCAATTCCAGCAGAAACAACCGAATCAACAACATCAGTACTTCCTATGTCAAAGTCAGCAATCTCCATAAATCTTCCGGCAACACCGATCACTACAAAGGTACATCAACCGATCACACCTGCAATGTTTAACTCAAAGGATATTCCAGTATGGTACAGTAACCGGATCCTAGAAAGTGACTCAGAGACTGACTCACATGAGTGGGAATTTGATTCTGTTAAGCTTAATACTTCAGATGAGGATGACACATCACTACCTCCACCCCACAAAGACATCCCTGTTTATGGAGAAGCACAGATAAAGACTTCTTGGGTTCCTAAGCTAGAAACTTCTTACACAGACCCTATGTCACATCCTACGCCTGATTCTAACAGGGAGAGTACCATCAATGACCTTCACCACAACGTCTTAACCCTCTCTGATACATCTAACACACTTAACCTAATTGATGAAGTGATGCCCATTATCCACCCTGAACTCATCGAATGGAACCAACCAAATCCCCCATGTCTTGACTTCTTCCAAAATGATGAGGCCATCATTGACTTTTTGGAATTAAGGGATAACCTACCTAGCAGGGATCACAAAGCTGGATTCACCATAGAACTAAATAACGCAACATACTTTGGGGCGGATGCCAAACCTTTCAACTGCAAAAATATAACCATAAAACATGGATCTTCCAGTGAAAACCACACCATGGCACTGTTTGATTCAACAAAAGTAAAGAAAGAGCGTATCCAACAGTGAAAACCTCTCTGAGGCGCCTGAGGATGAAGGGTTTGACATTCTCCCTGCTAGTACACAATAGGAACGATCAATGATTCTCATCGAGGAAACCAAAGAATACAATGTGGGGACTCTTGAAAATCCTCACCTCATACATCTGGTATCTCTTCTCACTCCAGAGGAACAACCTAAATTTATAGAGTTCTTTCAAAAGCGTCATATCAAATTTGCATGGTCATATGCAGACATGCCTGGGCTTGATCCTGATTTAGTCATGCATCACCTCACCGTAGCAGAAGGAGCCAAACCTGTCAAGCAGAAGCTTCGTAAGATGCATCCTCAGATTGTAGTGCTAGTCAAAACAAAACTCAAGAAACTCCTAGATGTTGGTTTCATTAGACCAATTGATTATGCAGAATGGATCTCCAACATTGTGCCTGTTGGCAAACCAAAAGGGGGCATCCGCATTTGTACTGACTTCAGAGATCTGAATAAGGCATGTCCTAAGGATGACTTCCCCCTACCAAATATCGACATCATAGTAGATCTGTCAGTAGGACATGCCATGCTTTCACTCATGGATGTCTTTTCAGGATACAATCAGATAAAGATCGCACCAGAGGATCAACATAAGACAACCTTCACATGTCCATCGGGCACATATTGCTGGAATGTAATGCCTTTCGGTCTAAAGAATGCAGGAGCGACCTATCAACGACCATCTTCCATGACATGATGCATACTATGATGGAAGATTATGTTGATGACTTACTAGCAAAATCACTCACCAGAGAAGGGCATCTCAACATATTAGATAAAATCTTTGATAGACTGGAACAATACCATGTTCGACTCAACCCAAAGAAATGTGTCTTTGGAGTAACCTCAGGGAAGCTTCTAGGATACATTGTCTCAAGTAAATGTATTGAGGTCGACCCAACAAAGGTAAAAGCAATCATGGACATGCCACCACCAAAGAATATCAGTCAGCTAAGGACATTACAAGGGCGACTTCAATCCATCCGAAGATTCATTGCACAATTGGCTGATAAGTGTCACCCATTCACACACCCGCTACACAAGAACATCTGCTTTCAATGGGATGCCAGATGCCAACAAGCATTCCAGATGCTCAAAGACTATCTCATGAATACACCGTTGCTGATCCCACCAGATCCAAGTAGGCCTCTACTACTCTATATATCAGCAACAAGTACAACATTGGGGGTACTACTGGCACAACATAATGCAGAAGGCAAAGAATGTGCCGTTTACTACATCTCTCGCACACTGGTTGGTTATGAACTCAATTACACACCTATTGAGCAAGCTTGCCTAGCAGTAATCTTAGCAGCCACTAAACTGAGGCACAATCTGTTAACACACAAGGTACAACTCATTGCAAAGATTGATCCACTCAAGTATTTACTTAGCAAAGTAGCATTGACAAGCCGCTTGGCCGAATGGGTGATGATTCTAAGTGAATTTGACATCGAGTATGTAGACTGTAAAGCTATCAAAGGTCAAGTTATTGTAGATCAGTTGGCCGATGCACCACTCATAGGTGATCATCCTCTCATTTCTAATTTTCCAGATGAAGAGATATTTATGTTCACAACAACACAACCATGGAAACTATACTTTGATGGTTCATACACTAAGCATGGCTTGGGGGCAGGCATTCTGTTTATCACACCTCAAGGTGACAACATCTTGAAGCCTTACAGGCTCACATTTCCATGCACTAACAACATAGCAGAGTATGAGGCCTTGATCACGGGACTCAGGCTAGCCGTACAATGGAAATTACAAGAATTACAAGTATATGGCGACTCACAACTGGTCATTCGACAAGCAACAGATGAATATCATACCAAGGATGATAAACTCATGCCCTATAAGGAAATGGTGGACAATCTAAAGGCATCGTTTACTACAATTACCTTTGAGCAGATACCAAGAGATTAGATTCGAGTTGCTGACACTATGGCTACCATCGCATCTCTCCTAGATCTTCCACAGAATTCAACATGCTACGAGTTCTTGGTAGAACAACTTTGGATCCCTGCTTATGATATCCCCGAATCTAAGATGATATGTCATCTTGTCGGTTCCGAATCCCCATGGTACGGTGAGTTCTAAACCTATCTCCATGATCACACCCTTCCTCCTAACCAATCGAATAACCAATGTAAAACCTTCATTCACCAAACTGCTTGATATACCATTATCGCCGAAATCCTATACTGACGTAGTCTTGATGGTACTCTCCTTTGATGTCTGGAACAAGATGAGATAACAAAGGCCTTGGAAGAGGTACATGAAGGAATTTGTGGAACGCATGCAAGTGGTCTGTCACTAGCCAAGAAACTCCTACGCAATGGATACTATTGGCCATCTATGGAAAAAGACTCCTACTACTTTGTCAGAAAATGTAAGAAATGTCAAGTTCATGGAGACCTGATACATGCATCAGCACAAGAATTGCAACCAATCACGACACTATGGCCTTTTTGTCAATGGGGACTTGACCTTGTGGGTAAAATCCATCCGTCTTCATCCAACGGCCACAAATTCATTATTACCGCCACCGAATATTGCACAAAGTGGATCGAAGCTGTTCCACTTACCCAAGTCATCGACAAGCAGATTGCCTCATTCATCCTCAATTACATCATCTTCTGGTATGGTGTACCCATGTCCATCATCACAGATAATGGGCTTCCTTTCAAAAATCAAGATGTCCGTGAGCTCTGTGAGAAGTTTCACATCCAACACCGCTTTTCCACCCCCTATTACCCACAAGGCAATGGTCAGGCCGAACCATCAAACAAAAACATATTAAGAATCCTTAAGAAGATAGTCAATGATGCTGGCCGTGATTGGCATGTTCAACTGAATCCAACACTATGGGCATATCGAACTAGCATTCGAACCCCTACAGGTGCAACTCCTTACTCACTGGTCTATGGTGCGGAAGCTATCTTACCTATTGAGGTCGAAATACCATCCCTATGAGTTTCCTTGCATAACCTCATTAATGATGAAGCATATAGAATCTCATGTCTTCAGGACTTAGAGCTACTTGATGAGAAGTGACAAGTTGCATACAACCATCTCAAAGCCTATCAGCAGTGCATGAGCAGAAGCTACAATCACCGAGTTAGACCTCATACATTTGAGGTAGGTGATCTTGTTCTCCGAGAGAATCCTCGCAACCAACCAAACAGAGAACATCAGGGAAAGTTTGAATCAAACTGGCTAGGTCCATATGTTATCACTGCTGTATTTGGGTATGGGGCATATCAGTTGGCTACTTCAGAAGGAGACCCACTTGTAGATCCAATCAACAACATGCACCTCAAACGGTTTTATACCTAAGCTGTACAGAGCATCAGGCTCCCCTACATACCAGAAAAACAATCCAAAAACATTCAGATAAATGTCCTGAAGAAAATATAAAAACATCACAATAGTAAAGAAAAATCATGCATCCAAACGGTGAACAAACACTCCGGTGGCACCTTGGGTAAGTACAATGGTGAAAACCTGGCAAACAGGCGCTACTCGTAAAGGCTATGGCTCCATTATCTTTCAGGCTCATTGCGATCACATTCATTACATACACACATCCATCCATCCAAACCATGACTTGTTATTTGATCTGCAATCAGAGAAAGTGCTTCATGCGTCTTGCATCCTGCTTTTTCATAGTCATGTCTAACTTGGGGGCAATGCCCTTAATCTAGTTGATGGAAGTGGATTCTACCTTACTTGTGATTCATTGGGTTCAACATTCAAAATTGTCTCACAAAATCCAAAAACATTCAAAACTATCTCACAAAATCCAAAACATTCAAAACTATCTCACAAAATCCAAAAACATTCAAAACAATCATCAAAATACCAAAAACATTCAAAATCACAAAAATCCAAAAAAAAATGGAAAACATCAAAAAACAAACAAAAACATGGCACCACATTGTAAATACTCATCTGAGCAGATACCAAGCAAACATTGAACAAAATACTCGCACGATGATCCCTTCTCAATCAACCAAACAATCAACATAAACACTTAGACTGTCTTCAACAATGATGCATCCTTCCTTATCTAAAAAAAGACAAGATGATATTTTTTCTTTGACAAGAAATTTTTGTTTAAAGCTATCAAATACTTGGTTGATTTGTGGGTTATTTATATAAGGTTCTTACAACATTGTTTGTATGTCTTCTGCGTTTTTATTCCGATGAAGTTCTGGGGCATGTCCTAATGGTGTCTACGTGGGAAGTTCACTAAGCTACGTGATCTTATGCAAAATGCAGTCATAGATCATTACGGCTTGCTAACTACAGCGTATACCTCGACCATATGAGCATGAACCATTACCAAGGATCCATATTCTTTATGTATATAGTGTTTGTTTGCAGGTACAATGCTCTTCCTTTGGTTCCTCCTACCTCATCCAAATTGGATAAAGGTTTTATCTATTATTACGGTATGAACTTGTCTCAGGATATGATCAGCCTAAGATCAAGGAGGACGATCCAAGTCATGCCTAAATGGAGATGATCCTTGTCTGTTCTGCAAACAATACTTTGGTCGACTTGACCCTTATATCAAGTCGTTTGTATTAACTTGCTATATAAAATCCATGTAAGAAATACTTAGGTCATCTTGAATCATTATGTCAAGATGCTTGTATTCTCTTCCAACATTTTAAAGCTCAATGATGAAAATAGAGCACTATGGATCATCATTCCATCTCATCTGTGTATATTGCATCCTGTTGCATTTCACCCATCCATTTACTCATTCATCATTTTTGTGAATAAAGTTAATATGAACAGTTATGTGAAAATTAAGCCGGTCTTGGATACAATCACGACCGAGTACTCTGATACATCATCCATGCATCATGCAAAGTCTCAAAAACCTTGCATTCCTCATGGTCATATCATCATTACATTTAGTTGCATTTTGCACATTCATGTCATTTTTAATTAAAATTGCATATAGTTCATTTAGTTTATTGACGTTAGTCTTCATTAATCATTTGCATCATTGCATAAATCATGAAGGATTAGATTCATTCATATGATCAAATTGTCCTTGATTGTATTAACCATTTACTATGCATTCATTTAGTGTCAGGTGTCAATTATCATTTTATCATTCTTTATCATCCTTTATCCTTTATCATTGCATACATTCACTTATCTATTCATTAATTAAAAGATGCATTCATTCATCCATTATTAAGTATCTTACTATGCTCATGTTAGGATTCATTTACATTGCATTCATTATCTTTTTTTAATTGCATTAAGGTGCAGTTATTAAACCATAAGTTGTAGTACCATCACATTATCATTTTTACTTAATCATATTTAAGCATTTAAAATCATAAAACCATTTGTTTCCAAAAACATTGGTTCATATCATTTTATATGTCCATTATACATATGCATTCACCTAGACATTTTCATATAAACATTTGTACTTTACATTTTGTTTATCCATATTACATTCATTTAAAAACATCTAGATGCATAATCATACATAACATCATTTATTCAAACATTGCATTAACATCATTGCATAATTATCTTATCATTATATCAAAATAGGAAACACCAAAATCTTATTCATCAATCATCATTATGCACACATCCTCATCATGACATTACATACATACAAACAATGCATCAAACAAACCATACATATATAAACCTGCATTCATATGTCAGTATCCAACATCATAAATCATCATAAAAACATGCATATAAGAATTATCTCATCAATGCATATATATCCATCTAAGCAATAAACTCATAAACTCATCATCCTACATAAACATCCATACATATCAAATGCATATCATCAAAATATGGGATCTCCTCATATATATCATCTCATGTCTCAGAGTCCAATGAAGTCTACAAAATTGGCTACCAAGAGCCATCCAAGATACAGTCCAAAAATAAACAATGATAAAATACATATATGCAAAAATGCTCTCTCAGATGCCACTCTGACCAGATGCTGTACCACCATCGCCACCTGCTCCCCCACTTGTCCCCGCACCATCTGATCTATCTCTCCGTGGAGGCCCCATCAAACCCCCACTCACTCCTGCATCCCCTGATCTATCCTTCCGTAGAGGACCCATCACACCCCCACTACTCTGCATCCTCTGTGATCGCTCTGATCTGGCCTGCCGCATTTGTGAATAGCTCAGTGCTCACTGACTAGCTGGCACCACCTACTTATATAACCCCTGCCAGTAATCTATCTCAGCCTGTGCTCACCGGATCTCCCTCATCACCTCCCCCGTAGGCCCCTGTGCTCCTACTCCAACCCGAACTCTCTCTTGCAGCTCTGCTAATCTCTCCACCGCACTATCCCTCTCCTGTAGCACTACAGTCAGCTTTGACTCCCGTGCAAATAGCTGCACATCTCTAGCTACCACCTCCACCTCCAAATCCTCTACACGGGTCTGCAAATGTACTATCATATGATCCCTAAGATCTCCAATGGCTCTCTCCCCTGTATCCATAGCAGCCTCACTTGTATCACCCTCTCTAGTGGCTCTCTTCCTTGTATCCATAGCAGCCTCACCTGTATCACCCTCTCCAGTGGCTCTCTCCCCTCTGTCCATCGGGATCTCCCTCTCCATACCTCTACCACCCAATCTAACTCCTCCCTGCATCAACGGTCCCTGCGATATCCGTATTGGCAGTCCACCTCTCCCTCTCTGCTGAATCCGACTCCCCAACCCACCACTTCCCCCACCATCTCCTCCACCACCTCCTCCTCCGTCTCCACCATCTCCTCTCCCTCCTCCACCTGCCATCGGTCCTCAACCTCCTGCCCTCCTCCGTCTCCTTCCCCTCTCATCCTCAAACTCGGGCACCGGTTCTGCTGGATCGGATATCCGTAGAATCGGATGCTCCGCCCGGTACTGCGTGTACTCATCTGATACCCCTGCATCCACGACCATCAGTTGTATGTCCCAAGGTCTCGCCTGCAGTGTCCAAAACTCTGCCAGTACTTGGTCATATGGCAGCACTGGCCCCCATGCATATCTCTCCCATATCACCCGAGCATACTCCCCTGTTCCACTCGGTAACCCCTGTTGCCGCCCAAACTATCTCAGGACTCTCCCGAGCACTTGTCTCTCTACATGGTACGAAGTCCTCCCAATGAGGAATCGGGTCATGAACACATAGGGCAGTGCCTCCGCATCATCATCCCAGGGCTCGCACTCCAGGTACGGTCTCCATATAACTGCATCCAAATCATCTAATACCCACCACCACCACTCTAATTTCCCTAGGTGGGGCTGACTCATCATTCCGCTATACATAAACATATACGGCTGATCCACTACGCGGAACCTAAGACTTACTGGTCGAGTCACTAGTAGATGCTCCCACACCTAGATATGTAGCAACGTCACTCCCACTACTAAGGAACCCCTCCCATGGTATACCACCTCATGCAACTCCTAATAAAGGTGTGCCAACAGCACGACCCCCAAGCAAATCAGGTCCCCTCGGTAATCATCATCTCGATCACCTGCCCCTAACCAACGACCAGACCATGTGATCGCCTATCAAGACACAGTAGTCTTCCCACAATACCAGCCATGACTGCTGGTAACGGCTCATATAAAGCAGCTATCTCCTCCCAAGCAATGGAGCCATCATCAATGAACACATCCTCATCGAAGAACCTCTGAACCGCTAGAGTCCCCCATGATCTGTCATATGTGACCAGCTCCCCTCGAATCGGAATACGTAGGATGCACCACACATCCTCCAGGGTCATTGTCATCTCCTCCTGTGCGAGATGAAAAGTGCACGTCTCGCTATGCCAAGGCTCTGCTATCGAAGTAATCAATCCGTGATTCATTCGAATCACGGATATGTGCATCACATCATATAACCCCGTCGCGGCAATACAATCGATCTCCACCTCTGTCAACTGACCCCGCAACCCCTGTGTCACCCGATGTCTCTTGCGTAACTGCAACACGCGTAGATCCTCCTGCACATGGGCATCAATCAATCATCATCAGTTGTTTTATTTCAAACTTTCTTAAAGTTTAAACCTAGACTATCAACTGATACTTTGATCAAGTATCTTCGGGTCTCAATAGGTAAGCATTCATGGCAACCTAGACTTCAACAGGAATTTATCCTAAAAATGACCTAAGTCTCATCAGGCTGCTATGGTTCAAAACAACTCCCACTTCGCCTCCCTATCCATCCATCTTTGGCATCAGGAGATTATCACACAAACTGGGGCAACAAAAGCGCTATTTTGTACACAAAAGTGCTACTTACCTACAATAGCATTGAACTCCTAACACAAGTGCTCAATCAGCTATCCAATAGTGCTCAAACCACAAAAGCACTAGAACAACATCACAATAGTGCTGATTCATGACAAATGTGCTCAATTAAGCACTCAATAGTGCTCATCCATCAACAACGCCTAAACTAGCCTACAATAGCGCTACAATTTTCAAAAGCGCTCAAATAGCACCTCAATAGCACCATTGCGGCACAATAGCGCTAGTTAAGGGAAGGTTAGTCAATGATAAATAACACACAACACACAAGAAACCGTTAGTGTTAATCAATCAAAAACTAATCTAAACAGGCATATCAAAAGAGATATCAAAAGCATGACAAAATATCTAACTAAGAAGATAAATATGATGAGGCATCTCCAAATGCCTCCTAACATGCTCTTGGTTTCTTCTCCTTTGTTCCTCTCCTCTCCAAGTTCCAAAATAGTGTAGCTCTCAGTAGCTTTTTGCACTATGGATGCTTATGGAGGATTGAGATTGAAGTATTTTGGAACTTGGAGAGGAGAGGAACAAAAGAGAAGAAACCAAGAGCATGTTAGGAGGCATTTGGAGATGCCTCATCATATTTATCTTCTTAGTTAGATATTTTGTCATGCTTTTGATATCTCTTTTGATATGCCTGTTTAGATTAGTTTTTGATTGATTAACACTAACGGTTTCTTGTGTGTTGTGTGTTATTTATCATTGACTAACTTTCCCTTTTTGCAGAGCATCAATAGGTATGCGCAGGATCCGGTAACAATCCTCTGGGGTCACTGTCATCTCCCTTGTGGCAAAGTGGAAGGTATTCATGTCGCTGTGCCATCTCTTTGCAAGCGCTGTAAGTAAACCCCGGTTCACTGTAAACCGAGGCATATCTAATAGGGAAGACAAGCCGCATCTCTCAATAATGTCTAGATCAGCCTGTGCCAACCATGGTATCAATGCCCATGGTCTCGGGAACTACTTGCGTGATTGAACTACTCCCAATCGCTCCTTTTAAACAACAAAACAAGTCCAATATCAGTTTCCTCATCAAAACATAGATATCAAAATCAAAATCTCATCATCCATAACAACTTGTAACACAACTCAAGTTTTCAAAAACTATATCAAACTTGTAACACAACTCAAGTCCCCACATCACATCAACTTGTAACACAACTTAAGTTTCCAACCCATATCAACTTGTAAAACAACTCAAGTTCCACAATCATATTAGCTTGTAACACAATTCGAGTTCCACATATATTAACTTGAAACAATGCAAATCAAATCAAGTTTATATCAATTCCACATCAATATCTATGAATAACTTGAAAAAAATCGCAAATCAAACCAAGTTATATCGGCACTTATATTGGACAAACTATCAAAACCATGATAGCAAACACAGAAACGAAACATTTACCCCTATCCCAGCAAAACTGACCTTATCCTATCAATTTTTCTCACTTGCAAATCATCTTTTCTCACAAAACCGACTGCATGCGCTAACTAAATTTGGCTACACGCTAGATTGACTCTATGCGCTAACCTATTTTTTTCACGCACTATCCTATCTACCCCATGTGCTAGATTAACTCTATGCGCTACTTATTTCTTCCAATGTGCCATCTAATCTACCCTACGCGCTAAACCTATCCCATGCACTAACCTCTCCCGAGTATGCGCTACCTATCTAACCCTATGCGCTAGGTCTAACCTACACGCTACTTATTGTTGGGAAAAATGGTGTCTCAACCTTGCATTTATGTGAGGTTACTATTTATAGTAAGTTTTTATTTGAGAACGAAATGGTGCGAAACTCTCCCTGAATCTTCTGGTTGGCTAGATAAGCATTCCGGTAAAGTTTCGTCGCAAGGTCACAGCTAGTTTTGAAGAGATTAAAGTTTTCATCTTGGAGGGGTGCAATAAAATATTTAAACTTAATTTTGGGGACTTTAGAGGCTCCGAAACACCCTGAAAAGTGGCCGTAACTGGCGAAGCGGGTTACAAGGTGATAGAGCACTTCGCGAGCTTTCCGGTGCTTCAAACGGTTCGTCAATCGGACACCCGGTTCTCAAGTTATGGCCTCTGGAAGTTTGTACTCCTGAAATAGGAAAAATAATTTGTATCGAATACATAAATGAGCTGTAAAAGGGAGCGACACGTGTTGATGTGTGCTTTAACATGTCATAGAAGGGAGATAAGGTCGGCTACACCTTATTGGGTGGTTTTAGCCCATGGTTTTGTAATACCGTTTGACGGTTTCTTGTATTGTATCTCCTATTTATGAGGTGTGTGAGATAGAGGTTGTGTGTAAGAGTCCTATGGCTATTGAGTTGCCTCTGAATCTCTGATTAGTGGTACTCCTGCGAAGAGCTTGCTCTGCAAGTATGTTGTAATCTGTTTTTGATTGCTGAATAAAATATTGAGCTGCTTTTGGAGGGTGGGGTTTTTCTCCCGAAAGGGTTTTCTCCACGTAAATCATTGTGTTGTGGTATGAATGTTATTATATCTATTTCTATTTTCTGTAACTGTTGTAATGATCTGAAAATTTTTGCATTACCCTCCTCTCAAGGTTAGTGTAGGAAGTTGTTTCCGCTACTTTACTTCCTTACACTTATCCCTACCCATGCGACTCCCTGTGTCCCTAATGCGCTAAGTTACATTTATGCACTAACCTAGCAAATTTGTGTGCTAACCTAGCAAAGTTATGTGCTACCCTAAGTTTTCAGATGCTACCCAAAATTGAAACCCTTATGCATTATGAAATTTTTCGTATGCGCTAACCAATGACCCCTATGCGCTAAACTAGAAAAACTGCGTGCCAAAATTTAAAACATGACGAAAAATGACAAAATCAAAAATCAAAAAGGGTAAAAAAGGTTGACTTGTTGATGGTCCATATGCGGCAGGCCTCCAATACCTTTGAATGCGCTCAAATCGATGTGTAGAATACGTGATAGGCATTTTGTCTTCTCTCCAAAAGTCTTTCTCTCCAAAGTCAACAAGCACAAATGAGACAAAACAATGCACTTTTCCCCTTTTCTAGGGTGAAATAAAATTAGGATTAGGGGATTGAGCATGTAATTCGCTCGTGGTCTTCCTCGTACCCTCGTACACATCCATATCGGGAGATGAATCAATTATTAGCATTCCACATAACCAACATTTTACAATGCAAACACAATTATCAAATCAAATCAAATTTTCAAAATTTTTGATTCATCTCCCGAGGGGGCATTATCAACAACAATTATCAAAACTGGGGCATGACATATCTCAAAACAACATAAATTTTTTATTTGATCATAAATCACGACGACACATCATTTTCTTTGAATTAACATGTGCACACACGTCACTTCAAAGAGGGGCAAAATGTAGACATATAAAAATGACCATAATCCTAAATGAATATCTTATGTTCATTTCTCTATTTAATTAAATCCAATTTAATTAAATTACTCACATTCCTCTATTTAATTAAGTGAATTACTCCATTTATTTAATTAAATTCACTAGACCTCTTTTACCATTTATTAGGATAAATCATTTTATTCAATTAAATCTCCTATCCACTTTTTAATTAAATTCAAAATTTAATTAAATAGTTTATCCTAAATTGAATAAATCTAATTTATTTAATTTCCCCAATTACAACCAAATTGAATTAAATTCATTTTATTCAATAAAATCCTATTATCCCTTCATCCACTTGCAAAATCCTATATCTCCCACTTACTTCCTAAACCCTATTCCTAACCCCCCTTCTAGACTCTTCTAATCACTTCTAAATCAACCTAACCCATCTTCTAAATATTGTCACATCCCTAAGCAAGGGGAAGTCATTTCTCAAACCCTCAAAGTCTTTGAAAACCCTTAAAGGCTTCAACTGCTTAACTTTGGAAGTCTCCCAAACCATTAATGGTTAACTCAACCCTCTAGCATGATTAAAGAATTTCCCTAAACTCAACCTCCATGTAACCCAAGGGTCTCATCAAGCATTTATTGCTTTGACCATGGTTATCCTTAATCCTTTGTACAAGAGTTTATCCTTTGGATAAAACCTTTATCCAATGGGTAATCCTAACTTAACCATAACCCTTAGCCCCTAAGATAACCATGAGGTCTTCTCAAGCATTTAATGCTTCTTACATCTCCTCTCAACCAGTCTTATGTTGAAATTTGTCACCATTTCATTGGTGCAAATTGAAAACATGGATTCCCAACTTTCAAACTCAACCCTTGATTATCTCTTTCAATCCTGGCCATTCATTGCCCTATTTTAGCTATAAATAGAGCTCTCCATCCTCCATTTTAAATCATGCAATTATTTAGCATCATACTTATACTAAAATCCATCCAAGCTTTAATACATCATTTGTGCTCATCATTTAGCCTCTCTTTTCAATAGGAATTAATCTAAATATGCATGTTTAGAGTATTTTCCTTATCATTTAGCTTAATCATAGACTAGTATATCAAGCTAGGATAGTCTTGCTACTAATCTTGTCATCTTATAATCTAGTTTATTGCATTTATAGGATCATGCATAGCTTATGATGCATTTCATATTAAAATCAACCAAAGCATCCCTCGTTCTTGCATTTGTCATCCCTAAACCACTTTGCTCAGTGATCTGAGAACGAAGACATTGGTTTGAGGGACCTTGTGAGATAGAGAACCATGGAACCAACCTTGGGAAGCTGAGCCATACTTCATGACTCCATAGCTTGCACCAATAAGTCTTGTGGGTGTGTGAGCAAGGCTCCTTAGGCTTCATTTTTCATATTTTAAGTTCTATCGACCCGCTTTTCTCACATACAGTATGCATTGGGGAGTGTTGAAACAATCTCAACCATGTTGGTTCAACAAACTCAAGAAGGTTTGGAGCAACCCATTGTATTTTTCAGTCAGGTATTGAAGGATTATGAGTTGTCATATCCTTTTGTTGAAAAGCATGTGTTGGCTGTCATAAGGAGTCTCAATTTTTTTAGATATATGCTTTCAAATAATAATATTTATTTGTTGGTTGCTGACCCTTTTGTGAAAGGGTTTTTGTTGAGTAAAGTTTTGAATGGTAAAAAAGTTGGTTGGGTTACAAAAGTGATGGAGTATGATGTGGATATCAAAGTGGCAAAGCTGGTTAGAGGTAAGGGATTATGTGAGCAACTAGTTGGAGATGTAGAGAACAATAAAGAGGATGAAAATTAGGTTGTTCTAGTCCATGATGATGAAGAAGAACCAACTATAGCAGCACCTTCTTCAAGTTGGGTTCAAGAAATGGTACATTATCTTTAGACTGGTGAATTTCCCATTGGTTTGGATAACTCAAAAAGAAGGTATTTTAGATTACAAGCTATTCCATATGTGATCATTGATGGTGTTTTATTTATAAAAGATTATAATGGAATGCTAATAAGGTGTGTTGAATCTGATCAAGCAAGTAGGATTCTTGAAGAGTTTCACGATGGATCAACAAGTGGACTTTTTTCACCAAGAACAATAGCATATAAAATCATGAGGGCTTGTTATTATTGCTCTATTTTGTTTAAGGATGCTCATGAGTATGTAAGGAAATGCAAGAAGTGTTCATTGTTTGCACGCAAACAAATATTGGTAGCCCTTCCATTGAAACCTATAAAGGTAGAGAAACCCTTAATAAAGTGGTGTCTTGAAATTTCATAGGTCCCATCAATCCACCTTCAAGTGTTGCTCATGGGTGGATCCTAATAGTAACTGATTATTTTACAGAATGGATAGAGAGTGTAACATTAAGAGAAGCAAATGAGACAACCGTCCTAAGTTTCTACCAAGATTTGGTTGCAAGGTTTGGTGTTCCAGAATCAATTATTTATGTAAATGCATTAGCTTCTATTGGTCTGAAAGTAACTAATTGGTCTCTTGAGAATTGAATTTATTTGAATACTTCTTTAAATTATTACCCATAGGGGTAATAGACAAGCTGAGTCCGCTAATAATAATTTGATCAGGATCATTAAAAGCACCATAGAAGACAATCAAAGAAGCTAGCACACCAAGTTGAAATCAACCTTATGGGTTAAATGGATCACTCCTAAGAGGTCCACATGCAATTCTCCATATGTGTTGGTGTATGGTAAGGAAGCAAGGCTTCCAATTTCAATGAATTTTCTAGTTTTAAGTCTAATTCAAGAGTTTGAAATGATGGAGCAATAACCAATGTAAATCAGTTTTACCGAGCTCATGGAAATGGAGGAAATAAGAAGAAAATCTCTCATATAAATATTGAGAATCATCATGCCCAAATGAAGAGGACATTTGATAAGAGGGCTGTTCCAAGAGTCTTTAGAGAAGGTGACTTAGTTTTCAAGTGGAATGAGTTGAAGAGTATACCCAGACAACATACAAAGTTTGATGTGATGTTGGATGGTCCATGCATCATCACAATTTACAAAATGCATAATTCTTATCAAGTGTCCAAGCTAGATGGATAAGAGTTACCTATCCCAGTCAATAGGATACACCTCAAGCTTTTCTATTGAGGTGATAATTCATCATTTGTACATATTAGTTTAGTTTCATTTTCAATAAGATGTTATAGCATCATTGTTGAGTCTAGTTGTATTTTTCAGTCATGTTAATGTTTAGTTTGTGTTCTTGCAAGTGATTAAGCACAAGTTTTAGGTTAGTTAGTAGTTTTGGTGTTGCTGATCTATTGTAGCAACAAGTTCTCAGTCATTTTTTAGTAGTTTTCAAGTTATTTATCAAGGTCTAAGTTTTATAATAGCAAGGTTTGAGTTCAGTTCAAGCCTAATTTTTGAGTTCTTGAGACTATGTGCCCTATAGAAGTCATGAAGGCTACTAGTATATCTATCTTGTAGGCAAATACCCGTACGATGTTGCCAAAAAATATAGTCCAATTTTGGCTTTATGCCTAATTTGCACTTGTGCATTTATTTTGAGGTGTCATATCTTGTATAGGTTGTGTTTATGGAAAATTTGTTATTCATTTTTTAGTTTTGCATTCAAGTCTTAAATATATCTTATCTATCTCATTTAAGTTGCAACTTGGTTTCTCTTTGAAATATTAAAAGTGGGCATTATTCTCATTTTTATTTATTGTGAAATATTTAAAGAGAAAAGGGGTGGAGATTTTGTAAGGGACCACGTGGTATCTTGCATGTCTTTCTTTTTGAACTCAAAGTCATGTCTTCGAGGGAACTCCAAAGTAAATGTATTTTTTGACCATCAAATGGCCAAACCCAAGTCAGCTTGAGTTAGAAGGAGAAGAGTTTGGGTTCTCATTGAGAAAGCCCTAGTTCATATATTTTTAAATTCTATTCATGGCTTCTAATAGACCTATAACAACATATAACATCAGTTTGATGCATGATAAGAGGAGCAGAATAGAAAGAAAGGAGTCACATTCTCTAATATTTTGGGGAGGTATCAAGGCCAGAAGGTAGGGTTTTGAGCCAAGTCTATCAGTTATATTATATTGATCTTACCTTTTAATGTCTCATGCAAGATCTCCTCACTTTGTATGTTTTTGAAAGCTATTTTGTAATTTCTTTTTGAATGATATTGTCTGGAATATATGACCATAGTTATTACATGATTCGTATGATGTTTCTTTTTTCCAAAAGAGAGGCGTCAAACTCCATCCTAGGGTTATGCCAATTTTAAAAGGGTTGTGTGTTGAAAAGAATGCTACAACTGGTGCATTCAGATCCCAAAGATTAGGTCATCATGAAGAATGGAGATTGTCAAGAGTCAAGAAAATATGGTATAAGATTACAGTTTTCAGTTATGAGGAAGCATGAAGGACCTATGAAAGCAAGGGTATTGTGAGGCCAAAGACAAAGTATCTAGTAAGGAGATGTACAATCATCATGCCTTATGATAGTACTGGTATGACAATTCAAAAGTCATCATAAGACATTCATTGACAACCAAAAGCTTGGTAAGATAGTTTATAACAACAACATCATCATTCCCTTACAACCCTATAGCAGTAAAAGGAAATGCAGTCATAACTTTAGTGGTTATAAATCTCCAAAACGATCAAAGGTCTCACAAATAATCTCCAATCTATAAATCTCAGTTAATAGAAGCCTCTACTTAGTGTGATAGTCATAATAGTGGTGATAAAGAGATCATTCCATAAAAAAACAATAATTGTCGATGATTTTAGTCTTAGATAATACAAGATTGTGAATACAACTTGAACGCATGGAGTTCTATATCAATATGACATTGAATGAAGACAAGACAAAAACAAAGGAAGGACACGGTATGAATAAATGCCAAAATGAACACTAAGAACACTATAGTAGTCATAAAGAGCAACTTTAGACCTTCAAAAGCAGTGATCAATAGTGTAGAGGTAGTGATAAGCCCTCACCGGTCAATAAATACAATGTAGGCACTATTATGATCTGGAGTGGCATTTGAAAATGAAGCTTGTCCATATTAGCAACCTTTAGAACAAAGACAATCATTTATGGTTGCAGGTAAAAGAAAGGGTAGGGCTATGAAGAGGAGAACAATGAAAGCTTTCAAAGAAAAGTAACAGTTTAGAGATTAAGATGACAGGGCCATAAGAAGAATGCAATGGTAGTTTTAAGGTTACAAAAAAAAAAAAAAAAAGCAGCCATCCATGAAGTTTGAGTCATGAGGACAACTATAAAAAAACAACAAAATTTCAAAGAGACAACTGGTAGTCTTATTGACTGTCGTGATCTATAGAGTAGGCCTCTAACAGAATAGAGAACATGCAGAGTGAAAGCCTTCAAGGGTGAGAGGCATTCAAGTTAACAATAGTGATTGAAGGAGAAAAGAAATGACAGTCACTGTCATTTCAAGCTGATGCAACTCTCAAAAGATAGTAATCACAACCTGGATCAATGACATCATATTCAAATAATAAGTTCTTATATTTGTGAGGTTGAGAATACAGTCCAAAAGGGATCATTCCAACATGATCAATAAGGACAAATGAGATCAAGAGATACCACAAAGACAATGCAACACAAAGTCTTGTAGTAGCCCAGATTAGAATGCATCCATATGTTCATAATGCAAAGCATGAATGTGGTGTTACAGTGAATGAAATCTTTAAGATTCATTAGCCAAGAATAGTGTAATCACTATCACAATAATGCAGTCACAATGTAGCTACGAGAGATACTATCATGAAAGTAAAAGAGCAAGGCGTTCAGACATTGTCACCATTGATAAAAGATTGATCTTGTATTATTTGTCATAGTAAGTTTTAATGGTAGCATGATCAAAAGGAAGGAAAGTGCAGTCACAGAGGAAATTGTTGGCCATATGATGGAATTGATTATGTGTTGCATTGATGTTTTGTCATTGATTTCAACACTTGTTGTTTTGGTTGTTTACCAACTTCCGGTAGGAGGATTGGATTGGGAAGATAATTAGTTGATTGACACCGGTATGATCTAGTTGATGGAATATGTTTGTATGGATGGTTCATATTCTTTTGAAGTATGTTTTAGTCAGTTGGTATTGACTTGATGATCGGATGCTATCTTATGTTCTAGTAAGCTTGCCTTATTGGTCCGACAAGGGTTTCACCGACAAAGCTTTATTGAAGATCATTGATGTAATGCATAAGTGGTGTTTGTGCAGCTTCTAGAATGGATTCAGGATGTTGATGGTGATTGTGTTCGTGCCTCGACTGGTCGGTGTCATTGCTTTAGTGTGTGTGGATCTAATTTATGTCTGGTGCTATCTAGGTTATGGACCAGTTTGCATGAAACGTGTTGGTGGATCCTCCGATGCACTTTCGAGATGTTTCATTGATTAGATGTTGTTTGTTTGGCATTAGGCTGACATGTGTTATAATTTTATTCAGGATTATGTAATGGATCTATTATATTATCATTTGTGTGGCCAACCTAATTGGTTAGATCCAAGATTGGTATAAATATATGTAAGATCTCATTGTAGATCAGGTGTGGATATATGGATATGGGCAAGGAGTGAATAATGTAATAATAATTTGTGCATAGGATTTGGTCAATCATAGGTGATCGAGATGGGTTTATGTAAGAGGTTTTAGACCTCCGGTATTGAGCTTAACCAGAATTGTAATCTGACATGTTTGATGCTATCACTGGCAGTTCTTCTCTTTGGATTGTAGTCCAAACATCTTGAGGTGGTTGACATCTTTGTAGTCAGTGAGACTCCATTGTGATGAGCAGTGCGCTCTAGGCAGTGTGCTTTCCTGTTTGTACAAACCCCTATTGTAATCATATACTTGCTGCAGAAGTATCATCTGACTGTGGGTAGGGTTTCCCACCGTGGTTTTTCCTCATTGAGGTTTTCCATGTACAAATCATGGTGTCATATGTTATTGTTGCATGGTATTGATTCTCTGGTTTTCATTTATGCTTTAATGCTTAATCAATTATACCGGTATAAGGTTTTAAGTGCTTTAATTCACATAATTTGTTAACAACTGATTCACCCCCCCACCTCTCAGTTGTTCACCGGTTATCCTAACAATTAGTATCATAGCCTGGTCCTCTTTTTTTAGAAGCTTAACCGCTTGAGGAAGATCCTATGGCAACTAATAGTTCAACTCATGTTTTATAGAAGGATAACCCTAGGCTTGATGGAATAAACTATGGAGTATGGAAGATTCATATGGAGACTCATTTAAGATGCATTGGAAAAGAAATTTGGGAAATAACTCAGAATGGTTACACTCCTCATATTCCAACATCTGGCATTCTTACACCGATAGACTTGGATATAAGAACATTGAGAATGATTGCAGAGCTAGAGAAGCCCTCTTAAGCGCCTTATCAGATCAAGAAATCATGGGACTATCAGACAAATCATTGGAAAAAGCTATATGGGACAAGTTGGAGACTCTGAATGAAGGTGATCTTATTGTTAAAATTGCAAAACTTGAATGTTACCAGGTAAGAAATGAAAGCTTGAAGATGGAAGATGATGAAAGAATTTGTGCATCCATGGAAAGGGTTAATGAAATTGTATTGGGAATTCAGTGTTGTGGTGGATCTCTGAGTGAGGAAGAGATTGTTTCAAAAGTATTAAGGGTTTTGCCACTGGCATATAAGATGAAGGTAACTGCAATTAATGAGCTAAGAACCATGCCTAATTGTTATGTCAATAGAGATACTCTTGTTGGGAAGATATCTGCTTTTGAGCTTGAATAATTTGGTCCTCTTGGAGCTACCAAGGTTGATACTGAATTTAAGGCATCTACATCATCAACCTGCAAGCAAGATTGGAAAGTTTTGTATGCAAAGGAACTAGAAGAGATCAGGAAAGAAGATGAAGAGCTTGAGCAACTTGAAGCCCTATTTTCTAGAAGGATACCTAGAGGTCTATCGGGAAGTAAGTATGAAGGAAAATCTCCTTTCAAATGTTTTGCATGCAATAAGATAGGTCATTTTGCATCTAGATGTCCTGAAAGAAATTTAAAATTGGAAGAAAGAGCAAGAAGATCTTTTAAGCCTAACCCTGGATATCAAATCAAACATAAGTACAAGAAATACAAAAAACAAATCATGTTACTATGCTGATGAGGAAGGAGTAACTGATGAATCAAAAGAAGAACCGACAAGAGATTCAACTATTGGATCCGATAATGGAAAAAACTGGGTATTTTATGCTATGAAGCAAGATGATCCAGAACTAGAATCAAGAATGAGGAAAAGGCCCTTGCAACAAAAGTTGAAGACACAGATGATGGGTAATAGACAATGGATGTTCTCATCATATGACAGGTGACAAAGGAAATTTTCTAACCCTGCAAGAATTTGATGGTGGTCAAGTTAGATTTGGTAATAACAAGGCATGTATGATTAAAGGAAGAGGAACCATTTCATTGGATGGTAAGAATAACACTGATAATGTCTACTATGTTGAAGGTCTAACACATAATCTTTTGATTGTATGACAATTGGTAGACAGAGGATTTTAATTACAATTCAAGGATGGAAAGTGCAAAATCATTAGCAAATCAAGTTTGGAGATTGCAACCATTACACAGACAAAAGGTAACATCTTTCATTTGAACTCTGGTGAAAAGACATGTTTGATTGCACATATTGATGAAAGTTGGATATGGCATAAGAGGTTGTGTCATGTAAATTTTGATTGCATTGTAAAGATCAATTCAACTAAGGCAGTTAGAGATTTACCTAAGATTATGAAGCCTCATAATTCAGTATGTAAAGAGTGTCAAATGGGTAAGAAAATAAGTTCTTTCAAGATCATACCTGATAAATCTAATGATGTTCTTTATTTGATTCATACTGACCTATGTGGTCCTGCTAATACAAGAAGCTTTCAAGGTGATAGATATTTCATGCTAATCATTGATGACTATTCTAGAATGATGTGGGTTGCTTTTCTAAGGGAGAAATTTGAAGCCTTTGAGAAATTCAATATCTTTAAAGCTATGGTTGAGATAGAGACAAGAATGAAAATCAAGTGTTTGAGATTAGATCAAGGTGGTGAATTCACCTCCTGTGAGTTCAATAGCTATTGTGAGAAAAATGGCATTAGGAGACAATTATCTGCACCCCGGACACCTCAGCAGAATGACATTATGGAAAGAAAAAACATAACCATTTTGGATGCAACCAGAAGCATGATGATGGAAGCTAATTTGCCTCATATCTATTGGAGAGAAGCATCAAGTACAACAATTTATACATTCAACAGAGTTCATATCAAAGGAGATACCGGTAAGACACCTTCTGAATTATGGTTGGGTCATTCTCCTACTTTTAAATATTTCAGAATCTTTGGAAGTAAGTGTTGTATCAAAAGAGATGATTCCATTGGAAAGTTTGACCCTAGATGTGATGAAGGAATAATTATTGGCTATTCAACTAAAAGAAAAGCATATAGGTGTTATAACAAAAGATTGCAAAGAATTGTGGAGAGTGCTAATGTGAAAGTGGATGAGCAGTACAAAGACCAAGCTAAATATTATGACAGTGAACTAGTAGTGGAAATGATCATAACTCAACCAATAGTGCCTGTACCAGAACAAAATATTGAACTAGTTACCTCGACATCATCAGAAAACTCAACTGTAACTGAAGAGCAACACAGAGAACCTGAAAATCAGAAAACACCAAGGTATGCAAGGCTAAATCATTCTTAAAATCAAATCATTGGAGACAAAAACATGGGAGTTATGACAAGGAGAAGATGAGGTATGTTTCATTTCTCAGAATGAACCGACATCAGTAGTTGAAGCTTGTAAAGATGAATGTTAGATGAAAGATATGGAAGATGAATTAGATAAGATAGTAAAGAACAATACTTGGACTTTAGTTCCTTGACCAAAAAATAAGAATGTTATTGGAACTAAATGGGTTTTTAGAAACAAACTGAATGAGGATGGACAAGTTGTAAGAAACAAGGCTAGATTGGTCTGCAAAGGATATTCTCACAAGGAAGGAATTGATTATGGTGAAAATTTTGTACCAGTAGTTATAATTGAAGTAGTTAGACTAATTATTTCTCATGAAACCTATAAGAACTACCAGGTCTATAAGATGGAATTTAAGTGTGTATTTCTGAATGGAGAACTTGAAGAAGAAGTCTTTATTGAGCAATCAGATGGATTTTTACTGACAGATGACAAAAATATGGTTTGCAGATTAAGGAAAGCCCTATATGGACGAAAATAGGCTCTTAGAGCTTGGTATGCAAGGTTGGATAAGTACCTTTTGAAGCTTGATTTTATAAAGGGTAATGCTGACAGTAACCTATATTATAAGATCACTAATGATGATATTCTGATTATTGAAGTATTTGTTGATGATATCATTTTTGGAGGTGAAGAAAAATTATGCATGTAATTTTCTGATAATATGTAGAGTGAATTTGAAATGTCTATGACTGGAGAAATAATATTTTTTCTAGGTTTATAGATTATTCAGATTGACAAAGGTATCTTTATCTATCAAACTAAGTATCTAAGGGAATTGTTGAAGAAATTTCGTATGGAAAATTCTAAACCGGCTAGTACTCCTATGGTTAGAAGTGAAAAATTGTCAATTAAGGATGTATCCCCTTCAGTAAATTCTACAAGATATAAATCCATGATTGGTGGTTTTCTATATTTAACTTAGACTAGACCAGATACAATGAATGCAGTCAGTATTGTATCAAGATTTCAAATTAATCCAAGAGAAAATAATGAAAGTGCAATAAAAAGGATATTCTGGTATTTGCAAGGAACAACTGAATATGGTTTATGGTACCCTAAATATGATGACTTTACTTTATGTGCATGTACATATGTAGATTGGGAAGGTGATGTTGATGATCAAAAGAGCACATCCAGTGGAGCATTTTTCCTTGGGAAGAAGTTGGTTTCATGGATCAACAAGAAGCAGTCATGCATTTCTTTATCTACCGTTGAAGCTGAATATGTTGCAGCCGCAACCAATTGTACTCAAGTTCTATGGATGAAGCAGATGTTGAAAGATATACAAGTGAGTTGTAATGATCCGATAGTTATCCATTGTGATAACTCTGTAGCTATTGACATATCAAAGAATCCAGTATTTCACTCCAAGACTAAGCACGTATCAATTAAGTATAATTTTTTGAAGGAAAAGGTGGAAGGAAAAGAAGTCAGATTGGTTTATGTGAACACTAAAGAGAAGATAGCAGACATCTTCACTAAACCTTCATCATGGGAATCATTTGAGTATTTGAGAGACAGATTAGGGGTTTCTACCCCTCCAGTAGAGACTTAATTGATGTAGTTGTGCATAAGTCTGGTATGCATTATTAGAGCTACCTTTTGCTCCGGATTGATGAATCAGTGCTACTACTCAAGGGGAGTAGTCAGCCTTGAGTTTTAGAGTTATTTATTTTGTTTGATACTTTGGCATTGTTATCAAAGGGGGAGGAATATATGTCAAAAACCATTAATTGCACTCCTTAGGGTGAGTTTGGCTTTGGTGGTATTTGGTCCTTTTATTTTAGTTTTGGTTCAGAGCTTCATTGCTATATCATTTCATGGGAGATTGTCAACGGTCTTCCATTGGGGGAGATTTGTTTGGCATTTTATTGGCACTTTGATGTTTTTTACATTTAGTGTTGCCATCAATGCAAAAGGGGGAGATTGTCGGCCATATGATGGAATTAATTATGTGTTGCATTGATGTTTTGTCATTGATGTCAACACTTTCTAGTTTGGTTGTTTACAGGCTTTCGATAGGAGGATTGCATTAGGAAGATAATCAGTTGATTGCCATTGATATGATTTGGTTGATGGAATATGTTCATATGGATGGTTCATATGCTTCTGAAGTATGTTTCAATAAGTTGGTATTGACTTGATGATCGAATGCTATCTTATGTTCTAGTAAGCTTGCCTTATTGGTCCAACAAGGGTTTCATAGACAAAGCTTTATTGAAGATCATTGATGTAATGCATAAGTGGTGTTGGTGTAGCTTCTAGAAGGGATTTAGGATGATGATGGTGATTGTGTTTGTGCCTCGACTGATTGGTGTCATTGCTTTGGCATGTGTGGATCTAATCTAGGTCCGGTGCTATCTAGGTTATGGACCAGTTTGCATGAAACGTGTTGGTAGATCCTTTGATGTGCTTCCAGGATGTTTCATTGATTGGATGTTGTTTGTTTGCCTTTAGGCCGACATGTGTTATAATTTTATTTCAGGATTATGTAATGGATCTATTATATTGTCATTTGTGTGGC
Source organism: Cryptomeria japonica (assembly GCF_030272615.1). Classification (NCBI taxonomy): domain Eukaryota; kingdom Viridiplantae; phylum Streptophyta; class Pinopsida; order Cupressales; family Cupressaceae; genus Cryptomeria; species Cryptomeria japonica. Next base: position 823,592,376 of record NC_081409.1, read on the forward strand.
TGACCTAATTGGTTAGGTCCCAGATCGATATAAATTTATGTAAGATCTCCTTGTAGATCAGGTGTGGATATATGGATATGGGCAAGGAGCGAATAATGTAATAATCATTTGTGCAGATAATTTGGTCGATCATAGGTGATCGAGTTGGGTTTATGTAAGAGGTTTTAGACCTCTAGTATTGAACTTAACCGAAACTATAATTTGGCATGTTTGATGCTATCATCGATATTTCTTCTCTCTGAATTGTAGTCCAAACATCTTGAGGTGGTTGATATCTCTGTAGTCAGTGAGACTCCATCGTGATGAGCAGTGCGCTCTAGGCAGTGTGCCTTCCTACATGTGCAGGCCCCTATTGTAATCATATACTTACTGCAGAAGTATCATCTAATTGTGGGTAGGGTTTCCCACCATGGTTTTTCCTCATTGAGGTTTTCCACGTACAAATAATGGTGTTATGTGTTATGGCTTCATGGTATTGATTCTCTGGTTTTCATTTATGCTTTATTGCTTAATCGGTTATACTTATATAAGGTTCTAAGTGCTTTAATTCACATAATCTGTTAACAACTGATTCACCCCCATTCTCAGTTGTTCACTGGTTATCCTAACATAAATGACTTATTGCTATCATAAAGGATTGTTTTAACTGTCAAAGTAGTTTCTAAGCATAGAAATTCAATCACCAAAAGGCACAAACATAGTGGCATTTATAAAGGCAATGTGGAGATTCTTATGACAGTCAATAATGTTTACAGTGCCATCAAACATGAGATCACAAATCATTCCATGAATAACAAAGTAGTTTTGATAATTACAATGTTATTCACAGTGAGCATGAGGAAAATTTAAATCATAAAGAAGAGTGAAGACAACTAATGAAAAATGTGTGAACCAAAATTTGTGATCTGTCAAAGAATCAATAAAATTGTCAGCACAATGAAATACCAGTGAAGTCCAAGGTATATCATCACCAAAGGATAATATTAGCATCCTTGACATAAGTAGCCTCAAAGCCTAGAAATACAATCACAAAGCAGTGATCAAAACAATAGAATGCAGATAGCATGTTGAGAATAGTCTTCATGACAATATGAGCAATCATTTGGCTAAAATGCAGTCATGCCTTTAATTCCAAAATGAGGGTAATTCAAGGGTAGTAGCATATTATAAAAGTGAATAATAGATGATAGTAGTAAGAAAAAGGGTATGCGTGCATTTTCTGAAGGACTTTCATGAGTGGAGTTAAATGCATTGATTTCAAATTTCCATATTTGAATTTCAAAATTCAAATTAATCATCAATTCCATTGAATTCAAATTCCAAAATATGTCAAAGAGGGTCGACCAAAGATAAATCTCTTGATTTGAGGAGGTATTTAAGGGCTAAAAAGAAGTCTTACCCCTGATTTGAAGGCCACCTAGGGTAGTTTTGGGAACAAATCAACTTCAAATCTCTAGTTCCAGGCCAATTTTGAGGGGTTTTCAAATGAACTCGCCCAATAAGGTTTGATTTAAAATTTACAACCTGTTGGACCTGATTTTGAGGTAAGGGTCCAAGCATCAATCTACAAATCAGTTTGGTCACAAAGGATCTAAGAGGAGCCAAAAAATTTAACTTTAAAATTCAGGAGCAACTTCAATAAAAGACAACTTCAGCTCATCTTTTCAGTTAGTTTTGTCTTTTCGCTATATGTACAGTATTGAGATCAATATTTTTACTCATCTTTTGAGTTTTCATTAGTTCTCTAATTTTTTATGTAATCAATTGTGTTACAACTGGTAACCTGCTTTTATATCAAAATCGGAGTTGTTTCTATATTGTATATGGAACCTTTTCTTGAAATCAAATAAAATTCTTGCTGCTCTTGCTCATTCGTTTGTCCTTTCATGGTATCTATATGTTCATTTTGGAAATTTATCGTGATTTATTGTAGATCCTTTGATTTCTTGCACATACATGCAATGCTTGGACAAATATTACTTGATTAGATTAGAGCATATGTTGTGTCACACTGTTATTTTAGTTAAGTGTCATTGTATGAGCATTTTCATCTTTAGTGAAAACTAAAAATAAAAACCTTCATATGTAATGTTTATGATCACCTTATAAGTTGATGAGTTGTGAATGTACTCAATTGGTTAAACCAGCTAGTAATATTCCAATCATCATTTTAAAAATAAAACACTTTGGTGCATTACCTAAAATTAGCATAGATTTTCATTTTCAAAGCATTATTCTATCCCTTTTCCTTGTCAAAGTCAGTAGTTTTGGGAAATTCCAAAGGGAGCCAACCCTCTCTAGAGGTCTACTTTCAACATAGGCTACCCACAACCTGAAAGTATTCCCATGCATCATAGATTAGCTAAGTCTAGGCTTGGCTAGGGCACAAACGTTAGTGATAACAACTTTATCAAGGAGTAGTTGAGAAAGATTCCATGGGGAATACATCTTTGGGTGATCAAAGTCGCTTTGCCATGGTGTTGGTAAAAGAGCACAATCATCCCTTGAGATGTGAAGACATGGACATGCATGAAGGTACCATTCAGGTTGAACAAAATGAGAAGAATACATTTATATTTCAAGGTCATGAACTTGGACATATTGTGCTTGTGGAAGATAATAAAGAACTTGATGAAGACCTTTTCACAAACATAATAGAGGAGTTATGCTTAAGTCTTGATGGCAATTTTCCCAAATATGAAGTTTGTGAACAGTAGGATGAAGCAAACTTTGCAACCATGTTTTCACTTGGATATCAAGAGGAAACTCATTCCACTCAACATGAGGTTGTGGTTGAGAAATCAATTGATAAAGGCACAACAGGCCAGAAGAGATCAGAGTATGTCCTATCAAGGGGATGTCCTATAAGACATATAGCTTGGTTGGAAGCTAACAAGACATCAAAGGTCGCCCATGTTTTTAAACATGAAGATATAGTTGAGAGTGAGACCAAAGATGCATTAGTAGTTGAGCAAGAGCAGTCTTGGTTCATTGATTCATTTTGGAGTAGCGGTACATATGACCCATTAGAGGTGGTGAGTATATTTGTTCATTTCTTCCAAGAAGCATTGCATCATCTCATTGTACTATTGTTTGTGCTTCATCTACACCTAGTGGTCTATGATCATGTCAAGCATGACACCTTGCTGAAGAAAGGTAGCTACTTTGGAGCACTAGTTAATGGTTTCATTTGAAGAAGTTTCCATTGTTGGTTAGTTTCCCTTTCCAATAAGTGCAGTTGCACAAAGTTGAGTCATGTTTAAGTCAATTGCGTCATCCTTTTTTAATGATGAATGAATAGTACCAAACCGGTACTGAGAGGGGGGGGGTGAATCAGTACAGACAAAAGCACACTCTTAAACCAGTTTGTTAGTAGAACCTGTGCATTGACAGACAAATAGTAACACCTGTCCTTAAACAAAGTACAACCGGCAAAACCCAGAATAACTGAGACAAGCATAAACCGGTTGACACTTATCTTCTCATACAATTTAACACTTCATTTCCATTTCACCCTAATGCATGAACATGTAATCTACCATCAAAGATATACATATAAGCAACTAGATCAACATAATTCACTGCTTGACAAAAAACAACATAGTATCACATGAAGAAGACATCACACATGACACACATATTTTTCATGTGGAAACCCAACTGGGAAAAACCACAGTGGGGATGAATACCCACAAGCTTGTTTTTGAACTCTTTAGAAGTCCGCTCTGTTAGGAGCCTTGTTCGGTTAAAGACTAATACAATAGGTTCTATTAGGAACCGATCCTGTTAGGGATCACTCGGTTAAGGGATGGCTAGAATACTCAGTTAAGGGTTAAACCCTGTTAAAGGTTACCTTGTTAGAGGATTTCAAGAACTCAATGGTTTTAGTCACCCTGTTAAAGGATTTACAACAAGCCAGTTAAAGCTACCCTGTTAAGGGATTTCTCAAGTATTGAAGTGGTTAGAGATCAATAGATATTACAATGATTTGGTAACAACACTCAATGCCAATGCAGATTCGCTTAAGCTCCTCTTCACCTTCTGCACTTACACTCTGTAGGTATCACTTCTCTCCTTTGGTCTGGCAAGAATAATGTATCTCTTCTCTTAGATACACACACACAACTTTTGCCAACAAAATTGAAAGAAACATAACATCGACCTTATAGGAAATAGATAGGTCGGTAGCATAAACCCTAAACCCTAAACCTGTTAGGTTAAGGAATTCAAATGGTTCAATCCCGACCGTTGAGCATACTGCATTAAATGCAACAGTCTTGATCCAATCTCAAGACGTTCTCCATCATTCATTTTCCACCGATTTCTTGGCGGCTGATAACCCATCACACATTATCACCGTTTACAGACTTCACACATTCCCGAGGTACATAGGAACAATCTCCTTCATGCAAGATCCTTCACGCACACAAGGCTTATGTGGCAATGCGATCTATTCTTCATTACCATGCTAACTCATCACATAAAGTCACCAGTTGAGCTACACAAGCTTGAAGCACTTCAACTGAAAACCCTGAAGTTGAGACTACCAACTGATAGTCATACAAAGCTTCCATGCCGGTTCCCATAATCATATGCCGGTTCACCTTGAACAAACACATTGCTTCACTTTGGCACAAATGCTGGTTCACAGTGTTATACCGGTTCTTACATATGCTGGTTCTCACCTCTTCAACATATTGACATCAATGACAACATACAATGTCATTATGTCCTCATATCGGTTCACATAATGCCAACAATCTCCCCCTTTAGCATTGATGGCAATATACAAAGATATCTCTCTGCTTCACATCTTCTCCCCCAATTTCTGTAGATATCTTCTTCGCTTCTCTTCTTCTCCCCCTTTGACAACAATGCCAAAGTGGAGGCACAAGCTGCCCTGTTCCATTATGTTGCTCCCCCTGAGGAGTAGCATCCTTCAACACATCAATCCAAAAAAAATTTGACTATGCAATACCTGACTGATGTGGAGCATATGCCTTTAGTTTACCTCCTGAAGGGGCAACACCCCTAATTCACCTCTTAAGTACATAAATTTAGCCTTTGGGAGAGGCTTGGTGAATATGTTTGCTAATTGCTCCTTACTGGAGACATGTTCCAAAGCAATCTCTTTGTTCTAAACCTTTTCCCTCAAGAAATGATACTTAAGCTCAAAGTGCTTGGTTCTAGAATGTAAAACCGGATTCTTGGAGATATTAATTGCACTAGTATTGTCACAAAATATACTTACTAGTTTAGATACAGGAACTTTGAAGCCATTTAATACATGCTTCATCCAAATTGTCTGTGTGCAGTTCATGAAAGCTGCAACATACTTTGCTTCCGCTGTAGACTGAGAGATACAACTCCGCTTCTTACTCATCCATGAGACCAGTCTACCACTGAGAAAGAATGAACCACTGGTTGTGCTCTTCCGATCATCTACATTACTAGCCCAATCAACATCTGTGAACACTCTCAGGTTAAAATCATTATCGTATGGATACCATAACCCATAGTCAATAGCTCCCTTCAGATACCTAAGAATCTGCTTGACTGCAACCAAGTGGGATTCTCTAGGACTTTTCTGGAACCTTGCAGTAATGCCAACTACATGTGCAATATCTGGTCTGCTATGCACTACATAATGCAAATTACCAATCATTGATCGGTATTCCTTCTCATCAACCAATTCTGAGTCATCCTCTTTGGATAGTTTACAACCGGTCACCATTGGTGTACCAACCGGTTTGCTATCTTCCATGCCAAAGGTCTTCAACACCTCTTTGACATACTTGGACTGAGTGATAAAGATTCCATCTTGATAACTCAATGATGAGCAGATAGTACCAAACCGGTACTGAGAGGGGGGGGGGTGAATTAGTACAGGCAAAAAAAAAGTCTTAAACTGGTTTGACAACAAACACTTCAAAAAACTGGCAGACAGAGATACCAGTTTGAAACAGAGTGCAACCAGTTAAGCTAAGAATGTCTGAGACAAGCATTAACTGGTTACTCACTTAGGCTTTCACTCAACTTGAGACTACACTACCTTTTCATCCTTATGCATAAACAGGTGATCTGTCATCAGATCATAATAACAGCTAGTTCAACATGTTTTATTGATAGGCATAAAACACAAAACCATCATATGCTTGACAAACAATAACAAAGCATCACAAAATAAAAGCATCACACATGACACACATATTTTTTCATGTGGAAACCCAATTGGGAAAAACCATGGTGGGGATGAATACCCACAAGCTATTTTTGAACTCTTTGGAAGTCCACTCTGTTAGGAGCCTTGTTCGGTTAGAGACATTACAGTAGGTTTTGCTAGGAACTGATCTTGTTAGAGATCACCCGGTTAAGGGATGACTACAATACCCAATTAAGGGTTAAACCCTATTAAAGGTTACCTTGTTAGAGGATTTCAAGAACTCAATAGTTAAAGGACTTTGAACTCAGTAGCTTAGAGTTACCCCGTTAAAGGATTTACAGCAAACCAGTTAAGGCTACCCTGTTAAGGGATTTTCCAACTGTTGAGGTGGTTAGAGATCAACATATATTACAATGATCTGGTAACAACACTCAATGCCAATGCAGATCCACTTAAGATCCTCTTTTCCTTCTGCACTTACACTCTGCAAGTATCACTTCTCTCCTTTTGGTCTAGCAAGAATCACGTATCCCTTCTCTTGGATACTCACACACAACTTTTGCCAACAACCCTAGAAAGAGTCACAACATCGACCTTATAGAAAAAAGCTAGGTCGGTAGCATAAACCCTAAACCCTAAACCTAATAGGTTAAGGAATTCAAACGGTTCAATCCTGACCATTGAGCATACTGCATTAATCTCCATCGTTCGTTTTCCATCGTTTTCATGGTGGCTGATAACCCATCACACGTTATCACTTTTTTACAGTCTTCTCATATTCCCGAGGTAGATAGGCAAGATCTTCTTCATGCACGATCCTTCATGCACACAGGGCTTATGTGGCAACACAATCTTGTTCTTTGTTGTCATGCTAACTCATCGCACAAAGTCACCGGTTGATCCACTCAAGCTTGAAACACTTCAACCAGAAACCCTAAAGTTGAGACTACTAATCGGTAGTCATACAATGCTCCCATGTGCCGGTTCCCATAACCATATGCCGGTTCACCTTGAACAAGCACATCGCTTCACTTTGGCACAATTGCCGGTTCACAGTGTTATACCGGTTCTCACATATGCCGGTTCACGCCTTTGCAACATATTGACATCAATGACAACATACAATGTCATTATGTCGTCATACCAGTTCACATAATGCCAACAATCTCCCCCTTTGGCATTGATGGCAATATACAAAGATATCTCTCCGCTTCCAATATACAAAGATATCTCTCCACTTCACATCTTCTCCCCCTTTGACAACAATGCCAAAGTGGAGGCACAAGCTTCCCTGTTCCATTATGCTGCTCCCCCTGAGGAGTAGCATACTTTAACACATCAATCCAAAATAAATTTGACTATGCAATACCTGACTGATGTGGAGCATATGCTTTTAGTTCACCTCCTGAAGGGGCAGTAACCATAATTCACCTCTTAAGTATGTAAATGTAGTCTTTGGGAGAGGCTTGGTGAATATGTCTGCTAACTGCTCCTTACTGGACACATGCTCCAATGCAATCTCTTTGTTCTGAAACTTTTCCCTCAATAAATGATACTTAAGCTCAAAGTGCTTGGTTCTAGAATGTAAAACCGGATTCTTGGAGATATTAATTGCACTAGTATTGTCACAAAATATACTTACTGGTTCAAATACAAGAACTTTGAAGCCATTCAATACATGCTTCATCCAAATTGTCTGAGTGCAGTTCATGAAAGCTGCAACATACTCCGCTTCCGTTGTAGACTGAGAGATAAAACTCTGCTTTTTACTCATCCAGGAGACCAGTCTACCACCAAGGAAGAATGCACCACCAGTTGTGCTCTTCCGGTCATCTACATTACCAACCCAATCAGCATATGTGAACACTTTCAAGTTGAAATCCTTGCTATATGGATACCACAATCCATAGTCAACAGTTCCCTTTAGATACCTAAGAATCCACTTGATTGCAACCAAGTGGGATTCTTTTGGACTTTTTTGGAACCTTGCAGTAATGCCAACTGCATGTGCAATATCCGATCTGCTATGCACTACATAATGCAATTTGTCGATCATTGATCAACATTCCTTCTCATCAACCAATGCCGAGTCATCCTCTTTGGATAGTTTACAACTGGTCACCATCGGTGTACCAACCGGTTTTCTATCTTCCATGCCAAAGGTCTTCAACACCTCTTTGACATACTTGGACTGAGTGATAAAGATTCCATCTCTCATCTGCTGGATCTGCAGTCCAATGAAGAACTTAATCTCCCCTATGAGTGACATCTCAAACTCTTTCTTCATCTCATCTGCAAACTCAGGACTCATCTTGTCATCTCCACCAAAGATAATGTCATCAACAAATACCTCACAGATCAAGATCTGATCTCCTTCAGACTTCAAGTAGATATTGCTATCTTCACTTGTTCTCTCAAATCCAATCTTCACAAGATGGGAATGCAAGCATTCATACCATGCTCTAGGTGCCTATTTTAGACCATATAAGGCTTTATGTAGCCTACACACCATGTCACTATCTTCAGATAGGGAAAACCCATCTGGTTGCTCTATATACACTTCCTCTTCAAGTACACCATTTAGGAATGCAGATTTTACATCCATTTGATATACTTTGAAGCCTTTACAAGCTGCATATGCTAGAAGCATACAAACTCCTTCCAATCTGGCTACAGGAGAAAAGGTTTCACCATAGTCTTCTCCTTCTTCTTGGGCATATCCTTTGCACACCAGTCTAGCTTTGTTTCTAATAACTGTGCTGCCCTCATTCAGCTTATTTCTGAAGAACCATTTGGTACCAATGACATTTTTGTGCTCTGGTCTGGGTACCAAGGACCATGTACCATTTTTCTCTATCTGGTCAAGTTCCTCTTCCACTGCCTTGATGCAGTCTTCATCCTTATGTGCCTCTTTTAATGTTTTAGGCTCGAATTCAGAGATCATGCATGAGTTTTCTCTGACTTTTCTTCTTGTAAGGATTCCTGCATCCTTATCTCCTATGATCTGCTTAGGATCATGATTTAGCTTGACATACCGAGGAATGGTCTTGATAGATTCCTCTTTCTTTTCTTCTTCATCCTCATCTCCATCAGTATCAGCATCTACATCTGCCGGTGTAGGAACACTGTTACTGGTACTCGATTGACTGTCAACCGGTTCCCAAAAGGTTGCAACCGGTTCACTTACCACTTTCTCATTACCGGTTTCCTCAGTTTTCTCAGAGTTTTCATCAACTCTTACATTGATTCTCTCCACAATTCTCTGAGTCCTGTTGTTGAAACACTTGAGAGCTTTGCTCTTGGTGGAATATCCTAGGAATATTCCCTCATCACATTTCGCATCAAATTTGCTTTGGTGTTCACTTCTCTTGATGTAATATTTGCTACTAAATATTCTAAAGTAGCTAACCACAGGAGTTTTACCGGTCCAATACTCATAAGGAGTTTTATCCTTACCTTTCTTGATGAGTACCCGGTTCATTGTGTAGACTGTAGTGCTCACCGCTTCTCTCCAAAAGGTGTGAGCTACCTTTCCTTGAATCAACATGGTTCTAGCTGCTTCAACCACAGTCCGGTTATTCCTCTCCGCTAGGCCATTCTGTTGTGGAGTCTGGGTGGTAGACAATTTCCTCTTGATGCCATGTTCTTCACAGTACTTGTTGAATTCACCGGAAGTGAATTCCCCTCCTTCATCAGTTCTCAAGCACTTGATCCTTTTACCACTTTCCTTCTCCACTAATGCTCTGAAAGCTTTAAACTTTACAAAGGCTTTAGACTTGTCTTTCAAGAATGTGAGCCACATCATTCTTGAGTAGTCATCAGTGAGAATCATGAAGTACCTATCACCCTACACACTTCTAGTTTTCATAGGACCACACAAATCAGTATGCACAAGATCAAGCAAATTGTCAGCAGTGAAAGATTTACCTTTAAAGGTTGAGGAAGACATTTTCCCCAATTGACACTCCCTACATAAGGTATTATTCGGTTTGCTTAACATCGACAACCCTCTATCTGCCTTGATCTTACTGGCCTTTACAATGTTATCAAAGTTGACATGGCAGAGTCTCCTATGCCATATCCAGCTATCATAAAATTTAGCCATAAGACATGTACTTATATTTGCATTTAGATGAAATACGTTACCTTTGGTTTGCATGCCGGTGGCCACCAATTCACCATCTTTTCCTTTGATTCTGCAAACTCCATTCATGAATTCCAGAGTAAGGCCACTGTCATTCAGCTGGGCAACACTCAGAAGGTTGTGTCTGAGACCATCAACCCAGTACACATTGTCAGCACTACTCTTTCCATTCAAAGAGATGGACCCTCTGCCTTTGACCATGCATGGTGCATCATTGCCAAAGTGAACCACACCACCATCATACTCCTCCAAGGATAGAAACTTGCTCCGGTCACCAATCATATGGTGAGAGCAGCCACTATCAATGATCCACTCATTGGAATGATCAAATCGGGAGACAAGAGCCTTCTTGTTTGACACATCTTCTTTGATAGCAACAAACACAATATCTTCATTTTCTTCATCCTTTGACTCTTTGTTTGTGACACCTTCATCAACTGCCACAAAATAATTTCTCTGGTTTCCTCCTTTGAATTTCTTGAACCTTTCTGGTTTGTCCTTGTTGTCGCCATTATGACAGTTTACAACAATATGTCCTATCCGGTTGCAAGAAAAACATTTCAAAGGAAGCTTACCTTTGTATTTGCTGGTTCCTTTAGGAAGTTTCCTGGCAAGGAGAGCTTCAAATGCCATCAAAATCTCCTCATCATCCATTTCTCCGCTTTGTCTTGGTTCACCACTAGTGCTAGCTTCTTTTCCTTTTCTGGATGGTATAGAAGAGGCTTTAAAAGTTGATTCAGTCTTTTGAATACTGCCATCAAAACTATTTAGCTCATAAGGCTGTCAACTTTGCTATGATGGAGTCCAAGGATACCTTAGTCTTGTCTATTGATCTCAGCTCCTGAATAGCAACAACCCTTATTGCATAGACTGGCAATAGGGATCTCAGGACTTTGCTTACCACAGTGGAATCTTCTATTTTACCACCTACACTCTTGATATCTCCAACAACTGTTTTGATTCTTATTCCATACTGGTGAATGGTCTCACCTTCAACCATCCGCATATCTTCGAACTTCCCTCTTAGGCTTTCTTCCTTAGCCTATTTTACATGTTCATCACCACCATAGATATTTTCAAGAGCATTCCATACCTCTTTGGGATTTACCTTGTCCTGAACATCAATAAACTCAATGTTAGATAAACTACTAATTAGGGCTTCCATGACTTGCCTATTTTCTTGTACCTCTCTCTTTTGGTCATCGGTGAGAGTACCGGTAGGGGAAACATAGACATTCTCAACATAGCTCCAGTGTTGAGCACCCATGCTTCTAACGAATATCTTCATCTTGTCTTTCGAAATAATGAAATTTTCCTTGTTAAACTTTGGACCTTCCCTCTTCATCATTTGACTGGGATCTTTACCTCAAGCGGTTAAGCTTATAACATAGAGGACCTGGAGGACACTCTAATACCAATTGATAACTCAATGATGAGCAGATAGTACCAAACCGGTACTCAGAGGGGGGGGGTGAAACAGTACAGGCAAAAAAACAGTCTTAAACCGGTTTAACAACAAACACTTCAAAAGACTGGCAGACAGAGATACCGGTTTGAAATAGAGTGCAACCAGTAAAGCTAAGAATGTCTGAGACAAGCATTAACTGGTTACTCACTTAGCCTTTCACTCAACTTGAGACTACACTACCATTTCATCCTTATGCACAAATAGGTGATCTATCATCAAATCATAATAACAGCTAGTTCAACATGTTTTATTGAAGGCATAAAACACAGAACCATCATATGCTTGACAAACAATAGCAAAGCATCACAGAATAAAAGCATCACACATGACACACATATTTTTTCACATGGAAACCCAACTGGGAAAAACCACAGTGGGGATGAATACCCACAAGCAGTTTTTGAACTCTTTGGAAGTCCACTCTGTTAGGAGTCTTGTCCGATTAAAGATATTACAATAGGTTCTGCTAGGAACCGATCCTGTTAGAGATCACCCGGTTAAGGGATGACTACAATACCCAATTAAGGGTTAAACCCTGTTAAAGGTTACCTTGTTAGAGGATTTCAAGAACTCAATAGTTAAAGGACTTCGAACTCAGTAGCTTAGAGTTACCTTGTTAAAGGATTTACAGCAAGCCAGTTAAGGCTACCCTGTTAAGGGATTTTCCAACTATTGAGGTGGTTAGAGATCAACATGTATTACAATGATCTGGTAACAACACTCAATGCCAATGCAGATCCACTTAAGCTTCTCTTTTCCTTCTGCACTTACACTCTGCATGTATCATTTCTCTCCTTTTGGTCTGGCAAGAGTCACGTATCCCTTCACTTGGATACTCACACACAACTTTTGCCAACAACCCTAGAAAGAGTCACAACATCAAACTTATAGAAAATAGTTAGGTCAGTAGCATAAACCCTAAACCCTAAACCTAATAGGTTAAGGAGTTCAGACTGTTCAATCCTGACAATTGAGCATACTGCATTAATCTCCATATTTCATTTTCCATCATTTTCATGGCGGTTGATAACCCATCACACGTTATCACTGTTTTATAGTCTTCTCATATTCCCAAGGTAGATAGGCAAGATCTTCTTCATGCACGATTCTTCATGCACACAGGGCTTATGTGGCAACACAATCTTATTCTTTGTTGTCATGCTAACTCATCACATAAAGTCACCTGTTGAGCCACAAAGGCTTGAAACACTTCAACTGGAAACCCTAAAGTTGAGACTACCAACCGGTAGTCATACATCGCTCCCATGTGCCAGTTCCCATAACCATATGTTGATTCACCTTGAACAAGCACACTGCTTCACTTTGGCACAATTGTCGGTTCACAGTGTTATATCGGTTCTCACATATGCCAGTTCATGCCTCTGCAACATATTGACATCAATGACAACATACAATGTCATTATGTCCTCATACCGGTTCACATAATGCCAACACATCTTTCATCTACTGGATCTGTAGTCCAATGAAGAACTTAATCTCCCCTATGAGTGACATCTCAAACTCTTTCTTCATCTCATCTGCAAACTCATGACTCATCTTGTTATCTCCACCAAAGATAATGTCATCAACAAATACCTCATAGATCAGGATCTGATCTCCTTCAAACTTCAAGTAGATATTACTTTCTTCGCTTGTTCTCTCAAATCCAATCTTCACAAGATGAGAATGCAGACGTTCATACCATGCTCTAGGTGCCTGCTTTAGACCATATAAGGCTTTATGTAGCCTACATACCATGTCACTTTCTTCAGATAGGGCAAACCCATCCGGTTGCTCTATATACACCTCCTCTTCAAGTACACCATTTAGGAATGCAAATTTTACATCCATTTGATATACTTTGAATCCTTTAAAAGCTGCATATGCAAGAAGCATACAAACTCCTTCCAATCTGGCTATAGGAGCAAAGGTTTCTCCATAGTCTTCTCCTTCTTCTTGGGCATATCCTTTGCACACCAATTTGGCTTTGTTCCTAATCACTGTGCCATCCTCATTCAACTTATTTCTGAAAACCCATTTAGTACCAATGACATTTTTATGCTCTGGTCTAGGTACCAAAGACCATATACCATTATTCTCTATCTGGTCAAGTTCCTCTTCCATTGCCTTGATCCAGTCTTCATCTTTATGTGCCTCTTTGAATGATTTAGGCTGAAATTTAGAGATTATACATGAGTTTTCTCTGACCTTTCTTCTTGTAACGATTCATGCATCCTTATCTCCTATGATTTGCTTAGGATCATGATTCAGCTTCACATATCGAGGAGTGGTCTTGATAGATTCCTCTTGCTTTTCTTCTTCATCCGTGTCTCCATCAGTATCAACATCTACATCTACCAGTGTAGCAACACTGTTACTGGTACTCGGTTGACTGACAACCGGTTCCCAGAAGGTTACAACCAGTTCATTTACCACTTGCTCACTGTCGGTTTCCTCAGTTTTCTCAAAGGTTTCATCAACTCTTACATTGATGCTTTCCATAATTCTCTGAGTCCTATTGTTGAAACACTTGAGAGCTTTGCTCTTAGTGGTATACCCTAGGAATATTCCCTCATCGCATTTTGCATCAAATTTGCTCTGGTGTTCGCTCCTCTTGATATAACATTTGCTACCAAACACTCTAAAGTAGCTAACCACAGGTGTCTTACCAGTCCAATACTCATAAGGAGTTTTATCCTTACCTTTCTTGATGAGTACCCAGTTCATTGTGTAGAATACAGTGCTCACCGCTTCTCTCCAAAAGATGTGGGCTACCTTTCCTTGAATCAACATAGTTCTAGCTGCTTCAACCACAGTCCGGTTATTCCTCTCTGCTAGGCCATTCTGCTGTGGAGTCTGGGGGGCAGACAGTTGCCTCTTGATGCCATGTTCTTCACAGTACTTGTTGAATTCACCGGAAGTGAATTCCCCTCCTTGATCAGTTCTCAGGCACTTGATCCTTTTACCACTTTCCTTCTCCACTAATGCTTTGAAAGATCTAAACTTTACAAACACTTCAGACTTATCTTTCAAGAATGTGACCCACATCATTCTTGAGTAGTCATCAGTGAGAATCATGAAGTACCTATCACACTGCACACTCCTAGTTTTCATAGGACCACACAAATCAGTATGCACAAGATCAAGCAAATTGTTGGCAGTGAAAGATTTACCTTTAAAGGTTGAGGAACACATTTTCCCCAATTGACACTCTTCGCACAAGGTATTATCCGATTTGCTTAGCACCGACAACCCTATAACTGCCTTGATCTTACAAGCCTTCATAATGTTATCAAATTTTACATGGCAGAGTCTCCTATGGCATATCCAACTATCATCAAATTTAGCCATAAGACATGTACTTATATTTGCATTCAGCTGAAATAGGTTACCTTTGGTCTGCATGCCGGTGGCCACCAATTCACCATTCTTTCCTTTGATTCTGCACACTCCATTTTTGAATTCCAGAGTGAGACCACTATCATTCAGCTGGGCAACACTCAGAAGGTTGTGTCTGAGACCATCTACCTAATACACATTGTCAGCACTACTCTTTCCATTCAGAGAGATGGACCCTCTGCCTTTGACCATGCATGGTGCATCATTACCAAAGCGAACCACACCACCATCATACTTTTCCAAGGATAGAAACTTTCTCTGGTCACCAGTCATAGGTGAGAACAACCACTGTCAATAATCCACTCATTAGAATTATCAAACAGGGAGACAAGAGCCTTCTTGTTTGACACATCTTCCTTGAAAGCAATGAACATAATATCTTCATTTTCTTCATCTTTTGATTCCTCATATGTGACACCTTCATCAACTGCCACAAAATAGTTTATCCGGTTTACTCCTTTGAATTTCTTGAACCTTTTCAGTTTTTCCTTGTTGTCGCCATTAGGACAGTTTACAACAATATGTCCTATCCGGTTACAAGAAAAGCATTTCAATGGGAGCTTACCTCTGTATTTGTCGGTTCCTTTAGGAAGTTTCCTGGCAAGGAGAGCTTCAAATGCCATCAGAATCTCCTCATCATCCATTTCTCTACTCTATCTTGGTTCACCATTGGTGCTAGCTTCTTTTCCTTTTCTGGATGGTACAACAGAAGCTTTAAAAGTTGATTCAGTCTTTTGAACACTGCCATCAAAACTATTTAGCTCATAGGCTATCAACTTTGCAATGATGGAGTCTAGGGATACCTTAGTCTTGTCTAGTAATCTCAGCTCCTGAATGGCAGCAACCCTTATTGCAGAGAACGACAATAGGGATCTCAGGACTTTGCTTACCATAGTGGAGTCTTCCATTTTACCACTTGCACTCTTGATATCTTCGACAATAGTTTTGATTCTTATTCCATACTGTTGAATGGTCTCACCTTCAACCATCTGCATATCTTCAAACTTCCCTCTAAGGCTTTCTTCCTTAGCTTGTTTTACATGCCCATCACCGCCATAGATATTTTCAAGAGTATCCCATACCTCTTCTGGATTTACCTTATCTTGGACATCAATAAACTCAATGTCAAATAAAGTACTAATTAGGGCTTCCATGACTTGCCCATTCTCCTGCATCTCTCTCTTTTGGTCATCGGTGAGAGTACCAGTAGGGGCAACATAAGCATTCTCAACATAGCTCTAGTGTTGAGCACCCATTCTTCTGATGTATATCTTCATTCTGTCTTTCCATATACTAAAATTTTCTCTATTAAACTTTGGACCTTCCATCTTCATCATTAGACTGGGATCTTTACCTCAATCGGTTAAGCTTATAACATAGAGGACCTGGAGGATGCTCTGATACCAATTGATAACTTAATGATAAATTAATAGTACCAAACCAATACTGAGAGGGGGGGGGGGTGAATCAGTACAGAGAAAAACACACTCTTAAACCGGTTTGTCAGCAGACACTATGCATTGACAGACAAACAGTAACACCGATCCTTAAACAGAGTATAACCGGCAAAACCCATAATAACTAAGACAAGCATAAACCGGTTGACACTTATCTTCTCATACAATCTAACACTTCATTTCCATTTCACCCTAATGCATGAACATGTAATCTACCATCAAAGATATACATATAAGCAACTAGATCAACATGACTCACCGCTTGACAGAAAACAACATAGCATCACATGAACAAGACATCACACATGACACACATATTTTTCACGTGGAAACCCAACTGGGAAAAACCACGGTGGGGATGAATACCCACAAGCTTGTTTTTGAACTCTTTAGAAATCTGCTCTGTTAGGAGCCTTGTCCGATTAAAGACTGATACAATAGGTTCTGTTAGCAACCGATCCTATTAGGGATCACCAGGTTAAGGGATGGCTAGAATACCTGGTTAAGAGTTAAACCCTGTTAAAGGTTACCTTGTTAGAGGATTTCAAGAACTCAATGGTTTGAGTCACCCTGTTAAAGGATTTACAACAAGCCAATTAAAGCTACCCTGTTAAGGGATTTCTCAACTGTTGAAGTGGTTAGAGATCAACAGGTATTACAATGATCTAGTAACAACACTCAATGCCAATGCAGATCCGCTTAAGCTTCTCTTCACCTTCTGCACTTACACTCTGCAGGTATCACTTCTCTCCTTTGGTCTGGCAAGAATCGTGTATCTCTTCTCTTGGATACACACACACAACTTTTGCCAACAAACTTTGAAAGAAACACAACATCGACCTTATAGGAAATAGATAGGTCGGTAGCATAAACCCTAAACCCTAAACTTGTTAGGTTAAGGAATTCAAATGGTTCAATCCCGACCATTGAGCATACTGCATTAAATGCAACAGTCTTGATCCAATCTCAAGACGTTCTCCATCATTCATTTTCCACCGATTTCTTGGCGGCTGATAACCCATCACACGTTATCACCGTTTACAGACTTCGCACATTCCCAAGATAGATAGGAACATTCCCCTTCATGCAAGATCTTTCACCCGCACAAGGCTTACATGGCAACAAGATCTGTTCTTCGTTACCATGCTAACTCATCCCACAAAGTCACCAGTTGAGCCACACAGGCTTGAAGGACTTCAATCGGAAACCCTGAAGTTGAGACTACCAACCGGTAGTCATACAAAGCTTCCATGTGCCGGTTCCCATAATCATATGCCGGTTCTCCTTGAACAAACACACCGCTTCACTTTGATAGAAATGTCGGTTCACAGTGTTATACCGGTTCTTACATATGCTGGTTCTCACCTCTTCACCATATTGACATCAATGACAACATACAATGTCATTATGTCCTCATATCAATTCACATAATGCCAACATGGTTATGTAGACCAATGGATGATAAAGGCACTTAGAGTTCTAGATTCTAGCCCCTTCAATCTTTCCAACAATCAAAGGAAATCCCCAGTCAGAGCTAAGGTTATCCCCAATTTGGACATGTGGAAAAATTGGGGTAACCCTACAAATTTTTGGCCCATTTGTGGTTCAATTGATCTATGCATGTAGTTCGAGATGACTTTGTCATCTTGCACATGGTTTTCAAATTTCAATTTCCAAGTTATTATCCTTTTTTAGCTTTAGGTGCAAATCGGGTCTATAGACTCGATTTACACCATCTTGGACTCTAGGTGCAATTCAGGTTCATAGACCTGATTTACACCTTTCTTCATATGCCTTTCCCTTTGTTTCACGATACTATGTTTGGTGTTTTTCAGGTTTACTGGCCCAAATAACACCATATTCATGGTGTTGTTTAGGTTTACTGGCCCAAATAACACCATATTCATGGCATTGTTTGGGTTTGTAAACTCGAGCAACGCCTTGTGTTAGGTGGTTGAGTTCTAACTAACTCTTACCTACCCTTGCATCTCATTGGGTCACATGTCATTTTTGTGTGCTCTCATTCCCTTTTGCTTTTCCTATATAAGCAAGCTCATGTACATTGTGTGTTGATCTAGCTATTTGCATCGTTGATAGGAATATAGTTTATTGTTGTCCCATCTATTCTCTCTTGTTTATGTGCTATTCATTTGGCTTCTAGATCTTGGGTGGCTATCTTCATAGCCGATTCTTACATGGTATCAAAGCCTGTAGAGTGTCTTTGATAATCATTTTTGGAGAGATCTTGGTGCATATGAAGGTTGACATCTTGAGTGATTTGTGGTGCAACATATTTTAGAGAGTTTTAGGCCAAATCTAACTCCACCATTGCATCCAGAGGCTATTTCCATGAATTTTGCCTATAAATATGCATATATTCCCAGTAAAATTGTTTGAAAAGCAACAAAAAAATTACTTGAAGGGCCATTAGGCCCCCTCCCCAACAACAGATTACAAAAAGTTTCATGTCATTCATTATATTTTTCTAAAAAAAATTATAAGATCTGGGCAATATTTTTTGATGTAGTTGGGCAATATTTTTTTTTTTTGCACTC
The DNA here is from genome assembly GCF_030272615.1 of Cryptomeria japonica. Taxonomy (NCBI): domain Eukaryota; kingdom Viridiplantae; phylum Streptophyta; class Pinopsida; order Cupressales; family Cupressaceae; genus Cryptomeria; species Cryptomeria japonica. The sequence goes on from NC_081409.1 coordinate 823,611,562, forward strand.
TCTCTATCTATGTCTTGGTAATATTTGGATTGGCATTTTCTTGTATAATCAATTGGTATGATTTCTTTAGCAAGCTTGATTTTGGTGGCCTATGATTTTTCTGTGACTTCTTTTATATTGTCATGTTTATGCTTGGATCTTGCAAGTTCCAGTTTCTGTCTAGAGTGGTCGAGAGTCTATCATTTTCCATATCCTACATTTCTATTGCCTAGGGATTAGATTTCATACTCATGCGGAGACGTGATTCTCATATTTTTCAAGCATCCATTTTTTCTTTGCCAAAACTCCATGAAAGTTGGTTTTTATATTGCTTCGGCTCTTACATAGCACTTGCTAGTGGTGTGTGGTAGATCTTATTTCTCTTTTACAACCCATGTGATTGATTGGCAACTTCCTTGATTTGTCTGATTGGTGCAGGATCTATTGTTTTGCTCAGGCCTGAGTACTTTCTGGCTGGGCATATTGATATCAATTCTCATTGACTTATTTGCATGAGAGAGATCTTGCATTCATTGGATATGCTCAACTATTTAGTAGAGAGATTGATTGGACATGGGTGGTGATTGCAATCTGCATCTGCATCTGCATCGACCTTATCTCCTTCTTGTTTCCATTTGCAGGTCGACCGTTATAGGCTTGTCTTTTCATAAGATCGACACCTTTATACTTGGATACCTACAATGCCATTTTTCTTTTACTCATGATTTCTTGTTCGATCTTGATGATCGTGGTCTTGTTCATGATTGGTCTTGAGGAAGGATCATATATATTGCTCAACATACTTTAACTTACACTGGCAGTTTATGCAATGGATCAATTTATTGCTTTGTATTCAGCAGAGTTTATGCAAATCGAGAGTTATCATGTATTGGTATCACATTATTAGCAGGCAATTTATGTTGCTTTTACCAAGCGATGAGGATCTTTATAGCTTCTTATTGGTTGATCAACATTTGTTGCAAATTGCTCCTCATTGATCTATAGCTTTATTGTTGAGTTTAATACGTGATCTCATTGTTTCTTGGTTTGTTGGCCTACAATTTTTCATACACAACTATTATAGGGTACATCACATTTTCATTCAGTGGTGGTTTATTTTCAATAGAGGATAGTGCATTTCTGATCTGCAATATTACATTGGTAGCTTGTTGTTTGGTCATCATAGTTCACATAGAGGTATTTTTAATTGTCTTCCATGATCGGGCTTATTCGTTGTTGACAATGTTGAGCAATCTTTCAAGCACTTTGTTTGCCAATATTTTAAATCTCTAGAAAAGGATATATTTTTGGCCTATATAAATAAGGTAGCATACCTTATTTTAATGATTTTTTAGCATCTTTATACGTCTTCTTACCTCTTAAGGGATCCCTCATATGTGTGGGTGAGGCCCCATGTAGCCCCCACATTTTCTCTTTTTTTTTTTAATTTCCTAAAAGTTTTTTTTTCAAAAATTTCAAAAAATTTCAAAAATATATTTTTTAGCATTAGATATATGCTCAAATCAAAGAATATTCCTTGTTGATGTAAGCATATGCAATGAAATTTTGACCCCCTTTCATTGAGATTTTTGGTTTTGGAGGTGAACTTTGGAGGCTCATATCTCAATCATCCGATGTCCTTTTTTAGTGCAATTTATTTGGGGGTATAATTTCTTGATCTTTCTATTGGTGCAGGTGATTTTCCATTTTGATGTATATATTTTTCAAAAAAATCACTTTGTCATAGATGTAGTTGAGTAATACCTATTCTTGCAACTTCAAAGGCTTCATTTGGGCTCATACAAACTCCTTTTTAGGTGCTATTTTCCTTGAAAATGCATAATTTTTTTCTCTACTTCACATTTATGCAATCAATTTATTGTAATTGTGAGTAGAAATTATACTGTCAGCATATGATCATTTTTGGCACATTTTGTCTTATGTTATGCTTAGATCTCAGTTTGGTCTTTTTCATTGGTTATTTGAGTTTGCTATAGTCTACTTCAAATAGTTGTAAGCATTGAAATCAGAAGTATGCTTTGCATTTATTTTGCAAGTGGTCATTGTACATGCACTAAGTATAAAGTGTCAAATCATCATTTTTTTTTGTGGGGGGGGGGGGAGGGGGTTTTGTTTGATTGAGTGAATTTGGGGGGGGGGGGGGTGTCTTGTGTGATTGTGCCTCTCTCTATCTTGTGCCTATTTTTATATCTTGTGCTCTTTTATTTTCAGTTACGAGTTCTCCTAAATTTTCACTTCTGATTCCACATAGCTATGCCCCATGAAAAATTAAAGCTTGGAGTAAGTTAATGGAAAAAGGGCTAATTCATTACAGTAATGGAACATTAGTATCACCAATGGATCCTAAAGCTGGTCCAAATGTTCAAATAGAATGGCTCACTAAAAATTCTATGGCTCTTGGTACATTGAGAAAGTATGTATCAAATGATCTTATCTTTCACATCGATACATGTGATACAATTAAAGAGGCTAGGGACATATTTGGTAAATTGTATGGCCAAGTTGATGAGATTAGGGGCTATAAGCTCGACAATGAAATCATAATGTTAGATCCCAAGGATTTTGATACAATCCAAGATTGTATAATGAAAGCAACTAAGTTAAGAGCAAAAAACAAGGATTGTTGCAATGAAAAGATAGATGCACAATTGGTTTACAATTTGTTGGACACATTTCTACCAAAGTATGCAACCTTTGTTTCTAGCTTCCACACCCATCAGTTGACTTCAGGTAGTTCTTTTACTACACAATCATTTGATGTATTTGCAAAAATGTTGATGCTTGAGCAAGCAAAGTTGATCAACATGGAGATTCTCAAGTCATCCAAGTCACATGATTTGGTGGCTAATCATGAGAAAGGTTCAAACAAGAAGAAGAAGTGAGCAAATATAGAGCCACATAAGGATATAGCACAATATTCCTCACTTGACCAAAAGGATTCTACATACTATCCTAAGAAGGAGAAGCTTACTTGTGCATATTGCAAGAAGTTAGGACATGATGAACACCATTGCTACAAGAAGGATAGTGATGAATTGAAGCATCTTCTTGAGAATAATAGAATCGGTTTGCCTTCTACAATGTCTATTTTGTCTTCTTCTTCAAAACAAGAAGAATTTGATAGGGGAAAGAGTCACACTTGTGGGACAAGCAAAGGACAAGCTCTTTGTGCTACTACAAGTCATGATTCAGTGAGGTGGCTTCTTGATCCAAGAGCTTCTCATCATATGGCATCTTCATAATCTATGTTCTCTTCATTTGAGCCTTGCAACATGCCACTGAGTTTGATGGTCAGTCATACATATATGAATGTGATTGGTAAAGGATATATTGCTATTGGGGATGACACATTCAATGATGTGTTGTGTACCTCATTTGACGAACAATCTTCTTTCCATTTATCAAATCACTCATGGTGCAACAAGGAAGATTATGAAGTTCACACCTGATTTAGTTATCATTATAGACTTACAGAGTAGAGCTATCATTGCTAATTTTTAGGGTTTCCATCATTAGAGGGAGAAAACCACTAATTTTTTCTTGAGAGACCACTGCATTCGAAAGAGGGGGAATCCAATAGATTCAATAAAAACTAGCAATGATTAAGTTTGAATTCTAATTGGATTGATTAATTTTATTTGGGATCCCTCTTTTGTAAGTTGAAATGTCAAATTAAGATAAAGTGATCGAAATGAAGGTAAAAACATGAAAACAATGAGCTCTAGATGCGGGATTGAGTTGTACACCTAAAACTGAGAAATGTACACAAACTTAGATCCGATCCTCAAAAGAGAACCTAACATGTCGGGACCATGGTGCCCATCATCATGGTCCTCCAAACTTTTCATGCACTGAAGGGGGATCGTTTCATCTCTGCAAATAATGTCGATTCTGAAGATCGCAACTCCTTACCTATTTTCTTCACACACAAAGAAGGGGAAATAGGTTGGGAATAGGGGTTTGCCTAAGTCAAACCCTGGTTGAGAAATCAACTATGAATGAAATATTATAAATACTGAAATAAATAATAAAAATATATACCTCAAATCTGCAATGACTGATAATGATGCTTTGCTTCTTAAATGTAATCACATATGTTGCATGAAATGGTATGAACATGACAAAACCCTAATCACATACACATGCTTGCATATGAATGATGTAACATTGCTCCACAATAGATAGATGAAGAATATGCAACCTTGAAGACCTCTAGAAATGCTTGATCATGAATGCTTGATTGTTTGATTATAGTTCTCCCAACTTCGCCACGTATATCTCCCATCTCCAAAATGAGAGGGGAACACATCCTTATATACTTGCTCGTCGGGAAAACATATTAAATTTCTAACATAGTTCAATATAAAGAAAGGTTTCCCCCTCAAATTTGAGATCAGGCAATGGGTTTAAAATGGGACCCAATTAGGGAGGACCATGGTGTGGCACCATGGTCCCAGTGAGGACCAAAACTAAAGAACAAAAAGAAGACCTCAAGTCAAAGCCAAAGAGACCTTGATATCAAAATGTCTTAACAACTAATATCCATTCTTGAAAAATGCCATCTCACGAACATAAGTGATCACATAAAAGAGAAAAGCACACATCATCCATGATCTATAAATAGCTAATTTATGAGCTCACAAGAAAAAGGAAAGAGAGAAAGAATGAATACACATTAGGTGTGCCTTTCCAAGTGATCCATGAGAAGAATAATGAGAGAGAGAACATAGATACCTCACCCCTAGATGTTTGCACCTAGGTGATTCATGTTGGGGAGGAGACTAGGAATAGTCTAAGCCCTATTCTGCTAGTTCCACTTGTATACACCTAAAAATGGTCTAAAGATAATTAATTGAATAAGCAATTATTTAATTAATCTCCCTCCCCAATTTAATTGAATTCATCAACAATTTGATTAAATTCTCTACTTTCATCTACTTATTAATAAATCTAAGGATTTACTTAATAGGTTCATTTCAATAATTCTCCTTAATTAATTAATCCCCCCCTATCAAAATCATTTCTTCTAAATCCTTTAATTAATTAAAACAAATCAAATTCGTGAGTTGTTGAGATTAATTATCCTTTTCCCATTAATTGAATTTTTAAATTCAAATTCTCCTAACTTCTACCACTCCTAAACCTAACCCATCATCCAACCTCTTCTAGAAGCTTTGTGACACTTGTCACTAAGTGTTCCCTTTCATCCAACCTCTTCTAGAAGCTTCGTGACACTTGTCACTAAGTGTTCCCTTTCATCCAACCTCTTCTAGACGCTTTGTGACACTTGTCACTAAGTGTTCGCTTTCATCTAATCTCTTCTAGAAGCCTCTTGACACTTGTCACCATAGAGATGACAAATGTTCCCTTTAATCCAACCCTTTTGCCAACCTCCTCCAATTTAACCATTTATATCTTCAAATCAATCTTGACTGTTGATTCCTGCCACCTCACCCCTAGCCTTGGAAAATACTATAAATAGGCCTCATTTTGGAGCACAAAGGGTACCAAAAATTCATATCATGATTGCGTCCCAATTTCATCTCATCTTATGCATTGTTACTATAGGCATCTAGCTTCTAGTTTCTTATTTCAATCATTGTTATCATGTTCAATTTTAGCTTAATTGCATCTTCATTCTAGCCTATTTTCTAGAATAATTATGAAATCATTTAGCTTAACCATACTATTCTTGCTAGATCATGCATCGTCATCATTTAAATCCTCCATTTAAGTGTTATCAAGTCACTGGAGTTTGCATACCAAGATTTGAGAGAAAAAATCATACTCGCATTTACTAGGAGGCGATAGATCGCTTAGCTATGGTTTTGTATTTGTCCTGCATATGTGTGAACTACATCGACTCCTACATCTTCTTCAAAGCAATTTTCTTCAGCTGATTCTTCAGAGTGATATGAATCCCATTCCCATTTGTTATAATTTGTATCACTTGTAGCCTACAATCTACAGATTTGGTCATATAACATTTCTTCCGCTTTTCTGGCTATACTTTTTCTTCTTTCATATTCAACCTCTTTTGGATTGAGATTGAGGTCTATCAATTTTGCTATGAGTTCTCCTGGACTTATATTAGCTTCTTTCTTATTTTGATTGAGATTTAATATTGCTTGAGATATGTTTTTAGTTTGTTTCTCTTGTTGATTTGGAGCTTGCTTCTTTTGCCATTTCATGTTTGCTTGTGCTTGTTGCTTAGCAGATTTTTCTTCCCTTTCAATTGCCAATTGTTCTTGTCTGTTTTCATATTCTTCTTGTTGTTGACTAAAATATGTGTCTTCCGGAAGAGTGACTTGTCCATACCCTAAACCTATTTTGTCTGTAGTCTGCTGAGTATGAGGCTGAATAGGTTATGAGATGCCTTCTTTTCTTTTTCCTATAGGGCCTGTTCCAGTGTATCCCATCCTTCAAAGAATGCTGAATCCTTTTCCATATTTTTCTGTAGGTATTCTGACATTGTTGATCTTCTTCATCTTTGTGTAGCCATTGTAGCACATCTTTGTCTTTTGTTTGCTCTGATAAGGTTCCAACACTAATGAATGCTCCATCAAATATTGGAAGATGTTTCACAATTGGTTGTTGTTTAGAATTTGATGGTTTTCCAAAGGATTTAGGAGAAAGTGGTAATTGTGATATTTAATATTCTTCGTTCCCTCTATCTCTTAACTGCATTTGTTTCTCCATGCTTGATAAAATAGATGCACATGATTGTTCCTTGGATTGTGTTTTCGAAGATGATACCTCCCTGTTATGTGGAACAATGACTTCTTGGGTCATTTTTAGATTGCTGCAGTATTGGAATGGATTCGCATCTGCAGAGATTGTGATTTCTTGTCCCTCGTAGGGAAATTTTACACATTGGTGGTATGTTGATGGGACAACTTACAAGTCATGTATCCATGGTCTTCCCAAGAGTATATTATATGATAAATCCAAGTCTAGAACTTGGCATGCAGTGTCTTTTTGTAGAGGTCCCACTCTATTGGGTAGTATCACAATTCCCTTGGAGGAACATTCTTCTTCCTCATAGGCTTTTATGGTGATTATTTTCTGGACATCAACTACATCTTCTGAATATCCTAAGGCACGAACAAGACTCAATGAGCAAATATTTAGGCCAGCTCCACCATCTATTAAAACACGCTTAACTCGCATTTTGTGAATGAGGACTTCAATACGAAAAGGAGCGTTGTGAGGGTGTTGCAAGGATATGTCGTCTTCTTTAGTGAATGATAAGAAATGAGGGGTTGTGAGGTGTCCCACCATGCTTTGGAATTAATCGATATCAAGATCTTTGGATACTATGGTATCTACTAATGCTCGTTCTAGAATTTCCTTGTGTGCAGGTGAAAGCTTTAAAAGTTCTAAGATTGATATTTGCGCGGGAGTTTTCTGCAATTGTTCCACTAGATTATATTGTTTTGTTGTAGTGGATGATGTGTTTGTTGTAGAACCCGGAAAAAAAACTTTGGCTTTGCTTCTTGTGATAGCATGAGCATGTTCTTGATTTTGCTTTTCTTTAACTACAATCACATTTACCACATTGTCATATGTATGAGCGTAGTTTACCTTTTCTTTACCCTTGCCATTGTTTGTTGTTGATGATTCACCTCTCATAGTTTGGAAGTGGAGTTTTAAAAGCTGTATGAGATTTATTTGTTGTATGTCCATCCACAGTTATTACTCCACTATCAATCATATCTTGTATGATATGTTTTAACTTTTGACAACTATCTGTGTGATGTCCCTTGTTTCGATGGAAATCACAATATTGATTATCATTCCACCAAGGTGGTTTGATTTGAGGTTCGTAGTTCCTTTCTTCTGGTAAAGTGATCAATTTGTTTGCAAGAAGTGTCTTTAGTGCTGATCCAAGGGGTTCACCAATGTTTGTAAATTGTCTTTGAAATAAATTTTTGATAGTTTCTCTTTGGTGATTGTTGTTTTGTTGAGCCACTACTGAGTGAGTGGATATTAAAAATCGATTGTTTTGGTTTCACATTGTTGTTATCCACTATTCCATCGTTGACAACATTTCGATTTCTATTCCAAAACTTTGGCTTGTCATTGTGATTGTTGTTATTATTGTTGTTGGGTGGATGGACTCCTTCTTTGTATATTTTCAACTCACCTTTCTTTATCATGGCTTCCTCCATTCTGATTCCATTATCAATCATTTTTCCAAAACTTTGATTTCCTTGCATTTTAAAGTAATAGCTCATTTGATCATATAAGTTGTGGATAAATGTGTCCATTTTTTCGTATTCTGGCACTGTACAATGATGTCATGAAGCTAACCGTCTCCATCGTTGTAAAAATGTCATGAAAGGTTCTCCACTCTTTTGTTTGCTGTTACATAGGTCTAGCATTGTTACTTCATGTTGTATGTTGTAAGAGTATTGTGAGACAAACTTATCCACCAATTCTGAGAATGATCTGATTCCAAGTGGAAGTTTGGAGAACCATTCCATAGCTAATCTAGTTAAGCTTTTTGGAAATGTAGCGTCCTAAAATTGCGACACTTGCAATTTCGACTGCATTTGGGTCTTCACGATGGCGACGCAACACTGAACCTGAATGGATACCCCGAAACTTGTTCATGACATCAAAAACTACATTTTCCAGCACCCTGGCCTGATCCTCCTTGCACCCTATTGTCCCTGGAGGTGGGACCATGGCGCCAAGCACCCTGGTCCCCCAGGACCATGGCGCCCAGCGCCCTGGTCGCTGGCCCTATTTTGGGCCCGGTCTCTTATGGGGCTTCGGGTCTTTAAGTTTGCAAATTGGAAAATAATGTTTCCTGGTCGGCCTAAGGTCGGAAAAATCAGTCTTTCAACCCTAATTGGCAAGTATATAAACTACATTTCCCCTCTCAAAAAGGGTAGATAAAAAAAGAGGAAGGACATATGTGTATAAGATGCGGAAACGATATTCAAACATTCAAGCATTCAAGCATTCAAGCATTCCTTTAAGCAATTGAGCATTGTAAGTCTCCATTCAAGGCTAAGTGTTGCATCCAAGACAAGGATTCAACCATTGAAGAGGAGATCACATACAACATACAACATACAACAACAATTACACCTTCACATGTAAGAATACAAACATTCTTACAACAAGGTATTGGTACTTTATTACATTACAAACATTTACATTTACAACATTCTCATTTCTTGGTTAATTCCAAAACTGGGGTTTGACCTAAGGGAAAACCCCTAATCCCTAACCCCCCAATCGTCCTCTCTTTTCTGTGTGTAGGTTGCAGGTACGCGGCTGTAATTGAAGATTTGGAATCCTTGTGCAGAGACGAATAGATCCCCCTTCGTTTCGTGGATTTTTCGGAGGACCGTGTGCACGCCGGGCGCCATCATCCCGTCAAATTTCACTCAAATTTGCAGGACAGTGTCATCTTGACATTTTACTGCTAATTCCAGGTCCGCAGCTTCACCCTGTATTCCTATCTCTGTTTATAAGTGAATCTTTCTCACTTTACATGCACTCCTAGGTCAATCCTTCTATCTACATTCTTTACAAAAGAGGGTAGCCTTGCTGTCCTAACCCTTGAAACTCATTTAGAATCCAATCTTGCATTGTGTGGGATTGGATCTTGTGGGTTTCAACCCCTCTTTTGAATGTAAAGTCTCCCCTAAGTGAAAACCGTCAACCCTAGTGACTCTCCCTTCTCTCTCCTTGGAGTTGGGGAGGGGAGAACACTTAGGGTTCGATTTTCCGCTTTACATTTTGGTGAACCCGACGTGAACATCCTTTCTAATTATTCATGGTTAGATCTGAAAATTGGATGCCTTGATTACATTTCCATGTTTGATCTTTTGCAAATTTTAGAGGTTAATTGCATAAAAACCCTAAATTTTCTTTTTAATAATTGAGCTTGCGAAATGTTTAATTGTTAATGCTTGTTTCAGATCTACCCTTCTACTGCAAATTGTCAAATTATATCTGTGCTTTAATTTTGAAAATTATGTGGTTAAGTGTCAAAACCCTAATTTTTAAAACCCTCTTGATTCAGCCTTTGACTGATGATTTCACTGATCAAAACATCTCCAAATCAACTGTAACTTTGGATTCCGCAACAAAATCATAATATCTTTCGTCCCTGAAAATTTGGAAAAAAGTTGCGAGGACCGTGTGCAACCCGAGCGCCATCGTCCCCAACATTTTTTTTGAAATTTTGGGAGCTAGATCTTACTGTATTTTTCTGCTAAAATCCAGAATTTTGGCTGATTTCATCAATTATAACACTTTCAAAATTAAAGTTAAAGTTGGTCTAGGGATTGCTTGGATTGAGGCTTCTAATCATTCAAAAATTGTTGAAATTGAAATTTTGTGTCGAAATTGTGTTCTTACTGTCCTAAATCTGAAAAGTGTGTTGGCATTCATTCGAAATTTCAGTGCTTTATTCAAATTCTTGCAATTTGTGACTTTTGAAATTAAGTGTTTAATTGCAACAACTTTGATTTCCGCTTTCAAAATTGAATTTTGCGTGAAATTGAGTCAACTTTTAAAATTCAAAGCTTGCATTGCTCTTAGTATTCCCTCTTAAATCATAAAATTCAAAATTTCAGTTTCCCTCTCTTTTTCAAAATTCAAATTTTGCATTTTTCAACAATCTTGGTAGGGTTCAATTTTGAGATTGCAACTTTAATTTGGCCTATCTACAGATCATAAAATCACTCAATTTTTTGAGATTAGCTTTAAAATCATCATAACTTTCATCCCTGAAAATTTTGAAAAAAGTTGCGAGGACCGTGTGCACTCCGTTCGCCACGGTCCCGGACATTTTTTCCGAAATTTCGGGAGATTGTCCTGATAGTATTTAACAGCTTAAATCTAGGAGATTGGCTGATTTTATTGAAATTTGCTACCTCTAAATTCGAAAATAAATTCAAAATCTTCTCTCCCTCTCTAGTGCATGAGTTTTACAACAATAAGCCCTACTTACACTATTCCCGTTAGACAAAGCCGTAGAATTAAGTCTTTCCAAGGTTTAATTACCGAGGAAATGGAACCTAATTTGAATGGCCTTTTTAATGAGGACACGGGTAATTCCTCTAATCCTCCTAATGATGAAGAAGCTCTCCATGAGGTTTCTGTAGAACAACTTTCGAAATTGGATATGCAATTTGATGATTTTCAGCAATGGATGTCTCAAGAGTATCCCGATAGTCAAGCTCTTCCCTTAATTGAGGGTCTAAAATGTATGGTTCAAAGTGATAAGAATGGAATTGATATTTTGCGTGGTATTGCACACATTGTGGATTCGAATGTGATGCCTATGAAGAGTTGTGCCGAAACTTTAGGTTATACACAACCTCCTACTTGTCGATCATTCTATTCCGTTGACAACCTCTATTGCTAGCATACCTACCTTTACATCAAACATAATGACTACTTCTATACAAGATATTCCGCCTATGATCACCAGTCATGGGGGCAATCCTTCCTCTTCAATTAACCCTCTTCCTTCATTCAATCCGACTTCTTCATTCATTCCTTCGATGAGTGTCCCTATTACATCTCCACAAATGAACCTGGCGCAAGGGGGCAATTCATTCAACCATTCTATTCCTCCTTGTAGTGTTCCTCCTTTCCAATCATCTCCTATGACTAACTATCATAGTGTTCCGCCACCTTACTCTCAATCAATACCTTCTTTCAATAACATAATACCTCCATCACAATCTAACACGTCTAATATGAACTCCTTGACTGAAGCGACCTGTAAAGCGGAAAATCGCGATCGAACCCTAGTTGTTCTCCCCTCTTCCAACTCCGAGGAGAGAGAAGGGAGGTTCGCTAGGATTCGATGGTTTTCACTTAGGGGAGAGACTTTACATTCAAAAGAGGGGTTGAAACCCACAAGATCCAATCCCACGCAATGCAAGATTGGATGCTAAATGTGTTTCAAGGGTTAAGACAGCAAGGCTACCCTCTTTTGTAAAGAATGTTGATAGAAGAATTAAGCTAAGCATGCATAGAAAGTGATAAAGATTCGCTTATAAACTGAGATAGGAATACAGTATGAAGCTGCAGACCTAGAATTAGCAGTAAAATGTCGATATAGCGCTGTCCTGCAAATTTGAGCAAAAGTTGTCAGGACGATGGCGTCCGGCGCCACGGTCCTCCGAAAAATCCGCGAAACGAAGGGGGATCTGTTCGTCTCTACACAAGGATTCTAGATCTTCAATTTCAGCCGCGTACCTACAACCTACACACAGAAAAGCGAAGACGATTGGGGGGTTAGGGATTAGGGGTTTGCCTTTAGGTCAAACCCCGGTTTTGGAATTAACCAAGAAATGAGCAAGTGCTGTAAATGTAAATGACTGTAAAACAAGTACTAATACCTTGTTCTAAGGATGTTTGTATCCTTATGTGCGAAGGTATAGATGTTGTATGTTGTATGTTGTAGCATGTAGTATGTGATCTCCTCTTCAATGGTTGAATCCTTGTCTTGAATGCAACACTTAGCCTTGAATGGAGACTTGAAATGATCAATTGCTTGAAGGAATGCTTGAATGCTTGAATGCTTGAGTATAATTTCCACGCTTTTTCCATCATGTCGAATGAAAGAGGAAAATGTAGTTTATATACTTGTCATTTAGGGCTGATAGACTGATTTTCCCGACCTTAGGCCGACCAAGAAAGTTTAATTTCCAATTTGCAAACAAAAAGACCCGAGACCCCTTAGAAGACCGGGCCCAAAATAGGGCCCAGGGACCAGGGCGCTGGGCACCATGGTCCTGGGGACCAGGGCGCTGGGCGCTCTGGTCCCACCTCCCGGGACAGTAGGGTGCAAGGAGGTTCAGGCCAGGGTGCTTGAAAAATGCAGTTTTCAGTGTCGTAATCAGGTTTCGGGGTCTCCATTTAGGTTGCGTGTTGTGTCACCATCGTGAAGACCGAAATTCAGTTGAAATTGCAAGTGTCGCAATTTTAGGATGCTACATTTAGCCCCCACTTTAGCGGGAGTATAAGTGTACGCCAATACTTCCGGTAAAGTACAAGGAAACAACATTGAAAGACTTTCACCACGTCGAGGAGGCAAGATACACCAATTCCCCAGTGGACTGAGGATCTTACGACTTCGATTGACAAAGTAAAAGGGAAGATCACGAGGGAGAACCATGACTGTCAGTAGTAAGGTTCCCTCACTATGAGTCATGCAAAAGAAATACCAAAAATTTTCAAGGCAAAGCTAAGTTCACCAAGAAATTTTCAAGTATCTTGGAAAGATATGAACGGGATGTATGCCCCCTACGTTAAAGCGATCGCACATGCCTCACCGGGGGTGATTGCTTTAAGGTAGTGATACATATAAGAAAATGAAAAAGGAAAGGAGCACGTTATCGCAAGGATTTAGCCCCCAAGTGTGAGATAAGCCCAAGGATAATAGACACAAAACACAAAGCACAAGGTGACTTCGCTTTCCTCGGGGTCAGTATGCTGTATGATTATTCATGTATATATATCATATGTATGTATGCATAATTTTTCTTCATTCCCCAATCAAGGAAGGTCACCTAGAAGAAGGGAACACATGTGTCTTTTGAGTCAACATGAGAGAGATCGGGAGATCTCAATACTTTGCATCGTCCTCAAGTAAACAACACTAAGGACAACAAATAGAAGAATGAGAATAACATATAGAAGAAGTAACAAAAGAGAGGGGGAGAGAATCTGCTATGCTAATGAAACTAGTCTAGCACGTCATCTACCCCCCGATCTTGCTGATCAATGTTTCAGGAAGGCAGGGAACACGCTAGAGGAGGAACATCCAACACAGCAGATGGAGCTATCACAAGATCCAAACACGGGCTATGTTCATGTTCCGAGCCACGTTGTTCTTGTCTAGGAGCTAGGATAAGTGCTTTAGAAAATTCATTAGATAAATGGTTATCAATATCAACAAGTTCATATTCACTATCAGAAGCAAGAGAAGTAACATTTTCATCATGAATAACATTTTCATGCATATCATCATCAAGATTTATAAAAATAGGATCTTTAATTCGCACAAGATCGAGACCATCATGCATCTTATGTTTAGGAGATTTAGGCTCAATGTTCGGCTGAGGAGAAAATGGAATAATGCTTGTTGAAGGTGTTTTTGGGGATTGCAAAGTTTGAGAAGCAGCTGCTTGAGCCCTAAGACGATGCTTTCGTCGGCGTTCACGTGCAGAACGATTACGTCTAGTCTTAGTAGGAAGTGGAGAAGATTGAGGAGGAGGAATGTTCTCATCCTTATCACTTGGGTGTTTAGGTTGTGGTCTCTTAGGCTGGATAATAGGAGAAGAAGAAGGTCTCTTCTCTCTATAAAAAGGAGGAGGAACTGCTCCATATAAAGGAGGAATTTTTGGTTTAGGAAGGAGACCAAGTCCATCATGACGAGGAGGTATAGGTCTACTTTTAGAAGGTTTATTAGGTATAGACATAGTCACATCCATAGGGATGGGTTGGGAATCTTCTTGAGGAAAGACATTAGTTTTATCTTTCAAAGGAAGAACTTCTTTCTCAAGAATGATAGGAATATCAAGTTTAGGTGTTCTAGGTTCACTTAGAGATAGGATCATATCTGTTTTCCACTTTTGATAAGATTTGAAAAGATGATCACTTCGCGGAGGAAGAGATTGGAATTGTTTGGGCCAGAAATAATCAATAGGAACACTAGAGGTTCTTTCAGCTGGTTTAAAGAGACTATGATTGACAGTAACAACTTCACCATTATGGGGAAATTTCAAACACTTATGAATAGGAGAAGCAATAGCTTTCATGGAAGACAGCCAAGGATAGCCAAGCTTCACACGAAATTGTTCGGAAGAAGGAATAATAGCAAAGTTCACATCAAGAGATTTGTTATGGACCTCAATAGGCAATGTAATAGAACCAATTGCAGGAGAAGAAAATGCATCAAATAATTTCACAATCACATCTGTTTTGTCATATATCACTTGATTCAATTGCAAAGTAAAAAGAAATTCTTCAGTAATAACATTAACCATGCACGAAGGATCAATAAGCACTCCACGACAAGGTGTATTCTTGACTTTTGCAACTATGTATAAAGGACCATCAGGTGCCCTAATGGTTTCACTGGAATCAAATGTGATGGAAGGTTCTTTAGGGATTTCTTGCTGCTCTACAAAGTTAATCACATTCGGAGTCATAGACACAGGACCATCAGATGAGAGAGAGGAATCATTAGCCTCAATTGCATTAGAGGTATGAGAAGGTAATGGATCAGTAAAAATCTGAAGATTTTGGTTAGGAGGAGCTACAGATGTATTGCCTTTATCATTCACTCCAGAAATAGAAATAGTATTATTATCAATCAAATCTTGAATTTTACCCTTTAAAGAAAAACATTTTTCAGTATCATGCCCAGGCTGACGATGAAATTGACAAAAAGCTTTGTTATCAAAATAAGGTGAAGTAATCTTTGCAGGATCAATTTGTCTTATAGGAGGAAGAGTAAGCATATTTTGTTCCAATAACTTATTCATAATACTATGCAATGATTCATTCAAAGGAGTATACTTTCTTTCTTTCTTGAAAAATTTAGAAATAGGAGGCACACCTGATGCTGCATTCACATTGTTGTTGATGATGTTTTCATTGAATTTGATGGAATCTCTGTTCGGTTTAAACTTCCCAAATGGTTGTTGACTGCTATCACCCTTATCACTCGGAGCCATAGGATGTGATTGTTCCATTTGACTCACAGTCAGTTGATAATTGTGAAGAGTTGCACACAACTGGTGGAAAGAAGTAAACTCAGAAAATAGAAGTTTGTCTCGAATATCTTTTTGTAAATTAGAAATAAAGATTCTTTGAATATCATTGTCAGGCACTGGAAAAGAAATTTGAGCATACAAATGCTTATATCTACCAATGAAATCAGTCACTTTTTCTTTAACACCTTGTTTACAATGCATTAAATCAATCAAAGTAACTTTAGGACTTATATTGTTTTGAAATTGTTGAATGAAAGCATTTGCAAGTTGTTCGAAAGAAGTAATAGAATAAGAAGGCAACGAGCAATACCATTGTAGGGCTTTGTCTCTTAATGTTCTAGTAAACAATTTTGCAAGCAATCTTTGGTCATAAGCAAAATCAGTACAAATTGTTTGAAAAGTCTTAACATGTGTTAGAGGATCTCCTTTACCATTATAAAGTTCCAAATGCGGGATTTCAACATGTTTAGGAGGGATAGCTCGAACAATGTCAAGAGAAAGTGGGCTTGCAACGTCAAATGTGGGCACACTAAACTTAGATTGATTCATAGAGGCAATTTGTTGTTGTAAAGAAGAGACAGTTTGTGCTAGATTGTTAATGGTCGCTTCAGTCGAAGAATTCATATTGGATGTGTTAGATTGAGATGGAGGTGTTATGTTATTGAAAGAAGGTAAAGAGTAAGGTGGTGGGACTCTATGATAATTAGTCATAGGAGATGATTGGACAGGAGGAACACTACAAGGAGGAATGGAATGGTTAAACAAATTGCCCCCTTGCGTCATGTTCATTTGTGGAGATATAATAGGGACATTCATTGAAGGAATGAATGAAGTCGGATTAAATGAAGGAAGAGGGTTAATTGAAGAAGAGGGATTGCCCCCATGACTAGTAATCACGGGAGGAATGTCTTGTATAGAAGTAGCCATTATGTTTGATGTAAAGGTAGGTATGTTAGCAATAGAAGTTGTCAAAGGAATAGAATGATTGACTTGAGTAGGAGGTTGTGTATAACCTAAAGATTCGGCACAACTCTTTATAGGCATCACGTTCGAATTCACAATGTGTGAAATACCACGCAAAATATCAATTCCATTCTTATCACTTTGAAGCATATGTTTTAGACCCTCAATTAAAGGAAGAGCTTGACTATCGGGATACTCATGAGACATCCATTGGTGAAAATCATCAAATTGGTTATCCAATTTCGAAAGTTGTTCTACAGAAACCTCATGGAGAGCTTCTTCATCATTAGGAGGATTAGAGGAATTACCCATGTCCTCGTTAAAAAGGCTATTCAAATTAGGTTCCATTTCCTCAGTAATTAAACCTCGAAAAGACTTAGTTCTACGGCTTCGTCTAACGGGAATAGTGTAAGTAGGGCTTATTGTTGTAAAACTCATGCACTAGAAAGAGAGAGAAGATTTTGAATTTAGAGGTAGCAATTTTCAGTAAAATCGGCCAATCTTCTAGATTTAAGCTGTTAAATGCAATCACGACAGTCTCCCGAAATTTTGGAAAAAATGTCTAGGACCGTGGTGCCCAGAGTGCAACACGGTCCTTGCAACTTTTTTCGAAATTTGCAGGGATGAAAGGTATGATGATTTTAGAGCTAATCTGAAAAAATTGAGTGATTTTACGATCTGTAGATAGGCCAAATTAAAGTTGCAATCTCGAAATTGAACCCTACCAAGATTGTCGAAAAATGCAAAATTTGAATTTTGAAAAAGAGAGGGAAACTGAAATTTTGAATTTTATGATTTTAGAGGGAATGTCAAGAGCAATGCAAATTTTGAAATTTAAAAATTGATTCAATTTCACGCAAAATTCAATTTTGAAAGCGGAAATTAAAGTTGTTGTAATTAAGCATTTAATTTCAAAAGTCACAAATTGCAAGAATTTGAATAAAGCACTGAAATTTTTAATGAATGATAACACACTTTTTAGATTTAGGACAGTAAGAACACAATTTTGACACAAAATTTCAATTTCAATGATTTTTAAATGTTTAGAAGCCTTAATCCATGCAATCACAAGACCAACTTTGACTGTAATTTTGAAGATAAAATCAACCAAAATTCTGAATTTTAGCAGAAAAACACAGTAAGATCTCGCTCCCGAAATTTCGGAAAAAATGTCGGGGACGATGGCGCTCGGCGCCACGGTCCTCGCAACTTTTTTCCAAATTTTCATGGATGAAAGATATTGTGATTTTATTGCGGAATCCAAAGTTACAGCTGATTTGGAGATGTTTTGATCAGTGAAATTGTCAGACAAAGGTTGAATCAAGAGGGTTTCAAAAATTAGGGTTTTGACACTTAACCACTTAATTTTCAGAATTAAAGCACAAATATGAATTGATAATTTGTAATAGAAGGGCAGATCTGAAACAAGCATTAACATTTAGACATTTTGCAAGTTCAATTACTAAAAAGAAAATTTAGGGTTTTTATGCAGTCACCTCTAAAATTTTGCAAAAGATCAAACATGGAAATGTAATCAATTTTTTCAGATCTAAGCATGAAAAATCAGAAAGGATGTTCACGTCGGGTTCACCAAAATGTAAAGCGGAAAATCACGATCGAACCCTAGTTGTTCTCCCCTCTTCCAACTCCGAGGAGAGAGAAGGGAGGTTCGCTAGGATTCGATGGTTTTCACTTAGGGGAGAGACTTTACATTCAAAAGAGGGGTTGAAACCCACAAGATCCAATCCCACGCAATGCAAGATTGGATGCTAAATGTGTTTCAAGGGTTAAGACAGCAAGGCTACCCTCTTTTGTAAAGAATGTTGATAGAAGAATTAAGCTAAGCATGCATAGAAAGTGATAAAGATTCGCTTATAAATTGAGATAGGAATACAGTATGAAGCTGCGGACCTGGAATTAGCAGTAAAATGTCGATACGGCGCTGTCCTGCAAATTTGAGCAAAAGTTGTCAGGACGATGGTGCCCGACGCCACGGTCCTCCGAAAAATCCGTGAAATGAAGGGGGATCTGTTCGTCTCTGCACAAGGATTCCAGATCTTCAATTTCAGCTGCGTACCTGCAACCTACACACAGAAAAGCGAAGACGATTGGGGGGTTAGGGATTAGGGGTTTGCCTTTAGGTCAAACCCCGGTTTTGGAATTAACTAAGAAATGAGCAAGTGCTGTAAATGTAAATGACTGTAAAACAAGTACTAATACCTTGTTCTAAGGATGTTTGTATCCTTATGTGCAAAGGTATAGATGTTGTATGTTGTATGTTGTAGCATGTAGTATGTGATCTCCTCTTCAATGGTTGAATCCTTGTCTTGAATGCAACACTTAGCCTTGAATGGAGACTTGAAATGATCAATTGCTTGAAGGAATGCTTGAATGCTTGAATGCTTGAGTATAATTTCCACGCTTTTTCCATCATGTCGAATGAAAGAGGAAAATGTAGTTTATATACTTGTCATTTAGGGCTGATAGACTGATTTTCCCGACCTTAGGCCGACCAAGAAAGTTTAATTTCCAATTTGCAAACAAAAAGACCTGAGACCCCTTAGGAGACCGGGCCCAAAATAGGGCCCAGGGACCAGGGCTCTGGGCGCCCTGGTCCTGAAGGACCAGGGCGCTGGGCGCTCTGGTCCCACCTCCCGGGACAGCAGGGTGCAAGGAGGTTCAGGCCAGGGTGCTTGAAAAATGCAGTTTTCAGTGTCGTAATCAGGTTTCGGGGTCTCCATTCAGGTTGCGTGTTGCGTCGCCATCGTGAAGACCGAAATGCAGTCGAAATTGCAAGTGTCGCAATTTTAGGACGCTACACGACCATTAACAATCTTGCACAAACTGTCTCTTCTTTACAGCAACAAATTGCCTCTATGAATCAATCTAAGTTTAGTGTGCCCACATTTGATGTTGCGAGCCCACTTTCTCTTGACATTGTTCGAGCTATTCCCCCTAAGCATGTTGAACTCCCACAATTGGAGCTTTACAATGGTAAAGGTGATCCTCTAACACATGTTAAGACTTTTCAAACAATATGTACCGATTTTGCTTATGACCAAAGGTTGCTTGCAAAACTGTTTACTAGAACATTAAGAGATAAAGCCCTACAATGGTATTGCTCGTTGCCTTCTTATTCTATTACTTCTTTCGAACAACTTGCAAATGCTTTTATTCAACAATTTCAAAACAATATAAGTCCTAAAGTTACTTTGATTGATTTAATGCATTATAAACAAGGTGTTAAAGAAAAAGTGACTGATTTCATTGGTAGATATAAGCATTTGTATGCTCAAATTTCTTTTCCAGTGCCTGACAATGATATTCAAAGAATCTTTATTTCTAATTTACAAAAATATATTCGAGACAAACTTCTATTTTCTGAGTTTACTTCTTTCCACCAGTTGTGTGCAACTCTTCACAATTATCAACTGACTGTGAGTCAAATGGAACAAGCAAATCCTATGGCTCCGAGTGATAAGGGTGATAGTAGTCAACAACCATTTGGAAAGTTTAAACCGAACAGAGAATCCATTAAGTTCAATGAAAACATCATCAACAACAATGTGAATGCAGCATCAGGTGTGCCTCCTATTTCTAAGTTTTTCAAGAAAGAAAGAAAGTTTACTCCTTTGAATGAATCATTGCATAGTATTATGAATAAGTTATTGGAACAAAATGTGCTTACTCTCCCTCCTATAAAGCAAATAGATCCTACAAAGATTAATTCACCCTATTTTGATAACAAATCTTTTTGTCAATTTCATCGTCAACCTGGGCATGATACTGAAAAATGTTTTGCTTTAAAGGGTAAAATTCAAGATTTGATTGATAATAATATTATCTCTATTTCTGGTATGAATGATAAAGGAAATACATCTGTAGCTCCTCCTAACCAAAATCTTAAGATTTTTACTGATCCATTACCTTCTCATACCTCTAATGCGATTGAGGCTAATGATTCCTCTTTCTCATCTGATGGTCTTGTGTCTATGACTCTGAATGTGATTAACTTTGTAGAGCAGCAAGAAAACCCTAAAGAACCTTCCATCACATTTGATTCTAATGAAACGATTATGGCACCTGATGGTCCCTTATATATAGTTGCAAAAGTCAAGAATACACCTTGCCTTGGAGTGCTTATTGATCCCGCTTGCATGGTTAATGTTATTACTGAGGAATTTCTTTTTACTTTGCAATTGAATCAAGTGATCTATGACAAAATAGATGTGATTGTGAAATTATTTGATGCATTTTCTTCTCCTGCAATTGGTTCTATTACATTACCTATTGAGGTCCATAACAAATCCCTTGATGTGAACTTTGCTATTATTCCTTCATCTGAACAATTTCGTGTGAAGCTAGGCCATCCTTGGCTATCTTCCATGAAAGCTATTGCTTCTCCTATTCATAAGTGTTTGAAATTTCCCCATAATGGTGAAGTTTTTACTGTTAATCATAGTCTCTTTAAACTAGCTGAAAGAACTTCTAGCGTTCCTATTGATTATTTTTGGCCTAAACAATTCCAATCTCTTCCTCCGCGAAGTGATCATCTTTTCAAATCTTATCAAAAGTGGAAAACAGATATGATCCTATCTCTAAGTGAACTTAGAACACCCAAACTTGATATTCCTATTGTTCTTGAGAAGGAAGTTCTTCCTTTGAAAGATAAAACTAATGTCTTTCCTCAAGAAGATTCCCAACCCATTCCTATGGATGTGACTATGTCTATGTCTAAGAGCAGACCTATACCTCCTCGTCATGATGGACTTGGTCTCCTTCCTAAACCAAATATTCCTCCTTTATATGGAGCAGTTCCTCCTCCTTCCTCTTATGGAGAGAAGAGACCTTCCTCTTCTCCTATTATCCAGCCTAAGAGACCACAACCTAAACACCCAAGTGATAAGGATGAGAACATTCCTCCTCCTCAATCTTCTCAACTTCCTACTAAGACTAGATGAAATCATTCTGCGCGTGAACGCCGACGAAAGTGTCCTCTTAGAGCTCAGGCAGCTGCTTCTCAAACTTTGCAATCCCCAAAAACACCTTCAACAAGCATTATTCCATTTTCTCCAAAATCTCCTAAACATAAGATGCATGATGGTTTTGATCCTGTGCGAGTTAAAGATCCTATTTTTATAAATCTTGATGATGATATAGATGAAAATGTTATTCATGATGAAAATGTTACTTCTCTTGCTTCTGATAGTGAATATGAATTTGTTGATGTTGATAACCATCTATCTAACGAATTTTCTAAAGCACTTATCCTAGCTCCTAGACAAGAACAACGTGGCTTGGAACATAAACATAGCCCTTGTTTGGATCTTGTGATAGCTCCATCTGCTATGTTGGATGTTCCTCCTCTAGCGTGTTCCCTGCCTTCTTGAAATATTGATCAGCAAGATCGGGGGGTGGATGACGTGCTAGACTAGTTTCATTAGCATAGCAGATTCTCTCCTCCTCTCTTTCTTTTGTTACTTCTTCTATGTGTTAATCTCATTCGTCTATTTCTTGTCCTTAGTGTTGTCTACTTGAGGACAATGCAAAGCATTGAGATCTTTTTTGGTCTCTCTCATGTTGACTCAAAAGACACATGTGTTCCCTTCTTCTAGGTGACCTTCCTTGATTGGGGAATGAAGAACAATTATGCATGAATTATCATACAGCATACTGACCCCAAGGAAAGTGAAGTCACCTTGTGCTTTGTGTTTTGTGTCTATTATCCTTGGGTTTATCTCACAGTTGGGGGATAAATCCTTGTGATAACGTGCTCCTTTCCTTCTCATTTCCTATATGTATCACTACCTTAAAGCAATCACCCCCGATGAGGTGTGTGCGATCGCTTTAACATAGGGGGGCATACACCCCATCTATCCCTTCAGGATACTTGAAAATTTCTTGGCGAACTTAGCTTTGCCTTGAAAATTTTTGGTATTTCTCTTGCATGACTCATAGTGAGGGAACCTTACTACTGACAGTCATGGTTGTCCCTCGTGATCTTCCTGTAGCTTCATAAATTGTACGCACTTGCTAGGGTGGTACAATTTCACACCTAGTTTAGCACCCGCCTTGGCGCATTTTGCATTGGCATTGCATTTCCCCTTTAACACTTAATTAATTAAATTAATTAGGTCTAAGGTCTATTTTATCATCTCCCATATCATAAAGTTGGGCCCTTTTCATTAAAGTGTGCCCCTTTCATTTTATTCCTCCAATACATCATTTAATCAAAAACCCTAATTAGGTCCTATTTTGAACTTAGGGGCTTGATTTCGGGGGTCAAAACATCTCGAAATCACCTGTAACTTCGGGATTCTCTCTAAAATCATCATATCCGACGGCCCTGAAAATTTGGTAAAAAGTTGTCGGGACCATGGCGCCCGGAGTGCACACGGTCCCGGACATTTTTCCCAAAATTTTAGGAGCACGATCCAATCATAAAATAAAGCTTAACCCCAAGAAATTGGCAGGAGATTCAATCTCTAGGTCGGCCAAAAGTTGAAATTAAGACCTAGGGTTTCGTATATAAGAGCTCTCTTTCTTCATTTGAAAGGATCGGGATTTTTGATTTTCAGGACCTCATATGCAGCGAAAGAGCAGATCTTTGAAGACTTCAACAACATTCAACATCCATCCATCAAGCATTCATCAATTTCATTCATCCATTTAGGGCTTTGAAGACATTAAAGAGCAATAGGGGATTACCGACTGAAGATTGGCTTGTACCCCTCCCTTGGGGTTGGGTATGATTTCATGTTGTTTTCATGTCTTTGCATAAGCTTCATCATATCATTTGTATTCATGCTTTAGATCACTTTGCATCTTGATTTGGAGCATTTACATTATCATGTACAAGCAATTAGGGTTTACTTTCTAGGTTGCTCTAGTTTGCTTACTTGCATTTTAGGATCTTGCACACACACAAGGTCTGCACACACACTACTTTTACAATACAACTTGGCTATTCGTGGAGGTTTGACTAAGGCAAAACCCTATATAGCTGCCCACCATACCTTTTCAGATATAAGTGCAGGTTTCGAGATTTGGACGACGCCACAAGTTGCAGATCCGATGGAAGCAGACGAAGACTGAACTACACACCAAATTGCAGAGCAAAAGACCAGGACAGGGGCGTGGGGTGCCCTGGTCCTGCCAGGACAGGGACGCTAGGCACCCTGGTCCCTGGGACAGGGGCGCTGGGCACCCTGGTCCTCCTGACAGACAGCAGTTTTCAGCATTTTTGACAGCTTTCCAGGTTGCAAAACAGCAGTTTCCGGAGCAGTTTCAGGGGCAGAATCAGGACAGTGGCACCCGCGCCCCTGTCCTGAACATTTTCATTCATATTTTAACACCGGGTACACATTTGTATTCTTGTCTTGTCCTTGTGTTTACAGCTTTTCATTGTTTAAGTTCAATTCTGCAATCTTGTTATTAGTTCATACTTGCACTTTGGGGTTAGGGATTGAACTTGCATCATTTTATCTTTCAATTGCAACAAAGGAATAGAAATCCTAATAGGTAGCCCGTGGCTCTCTCTTCCACAAAAAGAAGTAGCCAATTGTGTGATACCTCTAGGCTCTTTCATATTCCACAAGTGTGTGGTTGAAAGTGAGATTAGGGCATGTTTGCTTAGTGTCACTTTTTCTCCTACACATTTTGGTGAACCCGATGTGAATTCCAATCTTCTCTAATTCTGATTTATGTTTTCAAATTTGAGTGTTTATGCTATTTCAAATTCAAATTTGTATTTACAAGTTTTAATTTCTTGCAAGATTCAAAAATTTAGAGGAAATTTTTGCTAAAACCCTAATTTTTCAATTCAAAGTTGAACTTGTGGATAGCTTAATTGGGATCAATAATTTCAAATCTGATTTAGGAACTCATTTGAATCATAAATTTCATTTTCTAAATCTATATTCTAAGTGATTGCATTGGTTAAAATTAAACATTTCCTTCTATTTTGCATGTGTTATCATTTGAAAGAGGAAAATTGATGTCATGATGCATTCATTTCATAGATGTGATAATGGGTTAGCTTCCCTTGTTTCAATTTTTTCTTCTCCTAAAGAACCTCCCCCCATCTATAACAACATTTTAGTGCTTAAAAGAGTTGCTACCAATCCCTTTGAGACTCTCCCATGCTCTAAGGATGAAGACTTTAAGAGTGATCTTGACAATTCTCCTAAAATGTGCCCTTCCTATTTAGCTATCCTAGAGGAAGAGAATGATATCATAAACACCTTTCTTAATGTTACTTCACCTTCCCTACATGATGCCTCTCTAAGTGAAAAGGTATTGATGGACATTGACTTATTTTCTCCTAAAGTTGGTCCTTCCAATGGGGGCATGGTAGTGCAACAAGAGGTCATGAACACTTCTTTCAAAGATCTCCTTCCTAAGCATGAATCTTTGGAGAAATATGTTCATGTTCCTCCTAAAAAACACTCCCTTCATGAGGATCCTTTTGTGCAAGAAGATGACATTATCCCTACATTTCCTAGTGATGGCATTTCTTTTTCCAACAAAATTCCCACTAGAGATGATGAATTAATGATAAATGCTTACCCTTCTCCTAAAGTCTGTCTTACCCATAAGCATCCCTTAGAGAAAGAAGATGAAATAATAAGCGATTTGCTTAATTCTCTCTCCCCTAAAGATCATATTGAACATGTTTTGAGGAAAGAGGATGAGTTTAACACATCTATTGATGCTCCCTCTCCTAAGGATGAGGAATTAATAAACAATGTTATCTCCTCGCCCGAAATTGACAATACTTCAAACATTCCTTTCAACAACTTCGCTATTTGGGATGAACCATTAGAAGAAGGTGTAGATTATTCTCTACCCCATGAGAGAACCCTAGCCAAAGGGGATGAAATCAAGATTGAAAACTCCCTTGATATTTTCTCACCTTCCTTGAATCTCAATCATTCTCCCTCTAAAAATAAAGCATCCCCCTCTCCTCAACTTGGTTCTACTCATAAGGAAACCCTAGTTCAAAACAAGATGGTTAACATCTCTTTCAAAGATCTCAATCTCAAAAGTGAGACTTTAGAGAGTAATGTTGATCCTTCTCCTAGAGAGTTTATTCCCCATGTAGATCCTTTGATGATAGAGGATGATATGACCTTTCCTAGTATTACTCTTCCTACTGGAACATCAATGCCTACCCCTTGTCTCTCTCCTAAAATTGATTTAATCCATGATAAGATTTTAGTGCAAGAGAAGACTATCAATAATTCTTCCAACACTTCTATTCATTCCTCTAAACCATCCTCAATCAATTTGATACATGTGAATGAAACACCTAACAAACCTCTCTTCACTGTCCAAGGTGCTTGTCCTTCTCAAAATTCTCAACCTTTAAATAAGCCTATCTTAGTGGTCCAGGGTGGTTATGCTAATGATTCTTTTTGCACTCCTAAGAAACCTATTATTACTGTGCAAGGAGGTTATTCTACTAAGAGCCCTTATGAGTATGCTAAGCAACTGACTAGAGAGAGTTATAATGCGGTTGCTCATACCTATAATACTAGAAATAATAGCAACCTAATCCTCCTCCAGTTATCCCAACTTCACTTCCTCCTCCCCAACCTATTCTTCCTCAAGCTCCTCGTATTTCACAAATGCTTAGTAAGGATTATGATCTTATAGAACAACTTAAAGCTACCCCTGCTAAGATATCCCTTTGGGATTTGATCCAAACTTCTTCCGCTCATCATGGAATGTTACAAGATGCCTTGAAAGATTTGAATGTTCCTCCACCTAATACATCTAGTAATATAGTGTCTTTGGTTAACTCTGTGAAGAATCCTAAAGCTCAAATTGTGTTTACTCAAGATGAGTTGCCTACTAGTGAAATTCAACATCAATATGATCCCTTGATGATTGTGGTTATCATAAATGACACTGCTATAAGACGAACACTGGTAGATAATGGTTCTGGCCTTAATGTGTGTAGCATTCATCTATTGCATAAGATGAATGTGGATACATCCCTTATTGAGCCTGACTCTCGTCCCATTCGAGGCTTTGATAATGTGGCTAAGTCTTCATTAGGTATTATCACCTTACCCATCATAGTGGGGCCTGTTACTTTGCCTACTCCTATCCATGTTATGTCGGGAAATCTAACATACAACTTGTTATTAGGGAGACCTTGGATTCACAGTATGCAAGCTATCCCCTCTACCTTGCATAGATAAGTTAAATTTATTTATAATAATAAGACATATACCTTGATAGGTGATACTAATTTTCAAGCTTGTTTGCAAACATCTACTTCCAAAGGGAGTTCTTCTAAGCCTTCCTCTTCTAGTGATGACTCGTTAAACAAGATACCTATGGATGAATCATCACCCTCTGATAATCAAAATTCTTTGGATGAGTCTGAAGTTCCTGAAGAAGATTCTTCTCAACTTGAATCTACACATGAAAAGGTTTTTGATCCTGAGAAGGTTCTCGCAGAAGACAATTGGGGATCTCTTGATTTTAATCCCACCTTTGTAGGTGAGTATAGGGTTCCTCCTAGAGAGCTTAAAGTTAAAAAGAAGGAAGAAACTAGAGATCAATCAGTCTTACTTGAACCTATGAGCAATAATCTTGTGGCCGCTTCTCAAACTTCTTCTCCTCACACCTCTAATTCTGAAGAATTTGATTCTTTGTCTTATGAAAAACCACCTTCTCTTTCTAAAATTGCTAATCTTTATGGTCGTGGTTTTCACATTTTAGCTAAGAGTGGCTATAGTGGAAATGGTTGTGGCGCAAATGAACAAGGAATTAAGGTTCCTTTAGAACATAACATGCATGAATATTCATTTGGACTTGGATATAATCTTTCTAAGCCCACCAAAGCATCTAAAAGACCATCTCTCAATGTGAATGCTATATTTAGTAGTGATGATGATCTCACTTCAACTAAATCATCTTCTACTTCTATCAACTCTCATTCCCCTCATAAGGAAATCTTGGCGATGAACAAATCTCTTTATGACTCCCCTCAAATTTCTAAATCCACTTATGAATCTTTATCTCTTATTCATCATAAAGTCCTTTCCTCCAGGGATAAGGCTCTAATAAATTACACTCATCCCTCTTATAAGATTTCTTGTGACTTTTCTTCTTCAATTTTTATCATTTTATACATGTTTTTGATCTTACTTATAGTTGAGCATTTAGCATGTCATATTCAAATACCTCATTCAATCTATCATGTCTTTAAATAACATTAATGGCTATTATGTTGCTCATCATTATGTGACATTGGTAGCTCATTTACTGGGGGCTCATTGTCATTCATGATGGTACAATTTCAAGTGCAATCATATTTTTGAAGCAACATAATAGCCTAATTTTTCTATGTTATCTCTTGTTCCTATGGGGTAATAGTGTGGAAATATTGATCATCTTTTCTTTAGAATTCTCTTTTCCTAGATATGGGAGAAGATATGTATTCTCTTTCTTATCCTACCCACTTCTTGTGAGGAGCATTTTACATACACTAATGTCTTGCTTGCATGAACTCATGTGAGTATGTAGTATATTTTTCTTATGTCTAAATCTCTCCCTAGAAGATTGTGTAAGTCCTTCTCATTGTCCTTATCCTTGGGAGGCAATGATCTTTCCTTATTTTTATCTAAGGATCCACTTTTTCCTATTTCGTGGACGGTGTGAAGTTTATTACTTGATGTTATTCCTTGTATGCATTTGTTGTTGTTTGTTCAAGGATTCTCTCTTACAAGAGGTGTAAGTCCTTGACTACAACCTCTTTTGCAGTTGGTAAAATACATCCATAATGAATTCACTCTCCCGATTGGGTTAAAAAGAGCGTCATCCTTCATTAAGAATCACTTTCACCTTGCAAAAGAAGAAAGTATTGCATTCTTATTCTCTTCTCTATCTTATTCTAGAAGATGTTATATTTGTCCTCTCGGGGATAGGTGTCTTTTGTACAAACATCTCTTCTCCTCTAAGGATCTCCTTTACACATATTACAAGATATCCCTTTTCAACTATCTTATCCTTTCTTAAAGAGTGCAAAACTCTCTTGCTTGGATCTATGACATTGTTGCATTTTTGGGGTATCTTCTTTTGTGATGGAGGTAGGTATCCTTGTTCTACTTTGCTTATGACATAAACATTACACTTTTTGAGCAATGGGTCATTCTCGGAACCAGAGCACATACTCTTAGAGCGAGATGTCTCCATTTTTCTTTTATGCAAGGTGATTATTCTCAGAACTAGAGCACAGACTCTTAGAGCGAGATGTCACGCTTTTGTACTATACATATACAGGTTGTAGCATACTTGGGCATAGAATCCTATGAGGTGCTTCTAACCTCACTTACACACACATGCACGAGGTTGAGTGGAACTAGCGGCATAGGGCTAGACTTTCTCACTCTCCTCCCTTACATGGATCACCTAGACAAGATCTAGGGGCGAGAAGTCCATGTTTTCTCTCTCACCATTCTTCTCATGGATCACCAATGTGTGTATTCATGCTACTTTTTCTTCTCTTTGCATTTTATTTCCATTTACATCCTTCATCTTGTGTTAGAGAACTCTCAAATCCGCACACTCTTTGTTGTGTTGGAATTGAGATTTAGTCCTCTTTCTTACCAAATGATTCTCCATTAGGTTTTGGTCTCATATCAAATCTTCTTGTGAGCATTTGTCATCAATATTCTTTAACAATTCGAAGTGGTAAACATGATACCCTGTTTCAACTCACTAAAATTACCAAGCCGAAACAGGGGGGGGCATATAGCTACCCTCGAATTTTCATCACCTTCCTTAGTAAGCATTAGGTGATTTTGTAATCTAACACGTGTGTTTTGTAGGGTGCGGTTCCTAACTGTGTACTGCAGATACCGCTGGGGGCTTCGTTCGACAGACTTATGGATATATCCTTTTTCAAATAATGTTTACTTTTTTGTACTTTAGCTTGCATATGCACGTAGTGTTCATATGACCGCTAAAGTGGGGGCTAAATGTAGTGTCATAAATTGTACGCACTTGCTAGCGTGGTACAATTTCACACCTAGTTTAGCACCTGCCTTGGCACATTTTGCATTGGCATTGCATTTCCCATTTAGCACTTAATTAATTAAATTAATTAGGTCTAAGGTCCTATTTTATCATCTCCCATATCATAAAGTTGGGCCCTTTTCATTAAAGTGTGCCTCTTTCATTTTATTCCTCCAATACATCATTTAATCAAAAACCTTAATTAGGTCCTATTTTGAACTTGGGGGCTTGATTTTGGGGGTCAAAACATCTCGAAACCACCTGTGAATTCGGGATTCTCTCTAAAATCATCATATCCGATGGCCCTGAAAATTTGGTGAAAAGTTGTCAGGACCATGGCGCCCGGAGTGCACACGGTCCCGGACATTTTTCCCAAAATTTTAGGAGCGCGATCCAATCATAAAATAAAGCTTAACCCCAAGAAATTGGCGGGAGATTCAATCTCTAGGTCGGCCAAAAGTTGAAATTAAGACCTAGGGTTTCGTATATAAGAGCTCTCTTTCTTCATTTGAAAGGATAGGGATTTTTGATTTTTAGGACCTCATATGCAGCGAAAGAGTAGATCTTTGAAGACTTCAACAACATTCAACATCCATCCATCAAGCATTCATCAATTTCATTCATCCATTTAGGGCTTTGAAGACATTGAAGAGCAATAGGGGATTACCGACTGAAGATTGGCTTGTACCCCTCCTTTGGGGTTGGGTATGATATCATGTTGTTTTCATGTCTTTGCATAAGCTTCATCATATCATTTGTATTCATGCTTTAGATCACTTTGCATCTTGATTTGGAGCATTTACATTATCATGTACAAGCAATTAGGGTTTACTTTCTAGGTTGCTCTAGTTTGCTTACTTGCATTTTAGGATCTTGCACACACACAAGGTCTGCACACACACTACTTTTACAATACAACTTGGCTATTCATGGAGGTGGAAATCACCGAAGCGGGGGTTTGACTAAGGCAAAACCCTATATAGCCGCCCACCATACCTTTTCAGATATAAGTGCAGGTTTCGGAATTCGGACGACGCCGCAAGTTGCAGATCCGACGGAAGCAGATGAAGACTGAACTACACACCAAATTGTAGAGCAAAAGACCAGGACAGGGGCGTGGGGCGCCCTGGTCCTACTAGGACAGGGGCGCTGGGTGCCCTGGTCCTTGGGACAGGGGCGCTGGGCGCCCTGGTCCTCCTGACAGATAGCAGTTTTCAGCATTTTTGACAGCTTTCCAGGTTGCAAAACAGCAGTTTCCGGAGCAGTTTCAGGGGCAGAATCAGGACAGTGGCGCCCGCGCCCCCGTCCCAAACATTTTCATTCATATTTTAACACCGGGTACGCATTTGCATTCTTGTCTTGTCCTTGTGTTTACAGCTTTCCATTGTTTAAGTTCAATTCTGCAATCTTGTTATTAGTTCATACTTGCACTTTGGGGTTAGGGATTGAACTTGCATCATTTTATCTTTCAATTGCAACAAAGGAATAGAAATCCTAATAGGTAGCCCGTGGCTCTCTCTTCCACAAATAGAAGTAGCCAATTGTGTGATACCTCTAGGCTCTTTCGTATTCCACAAGTGTGTGGTTGAAAGTGAGATTAGGGCATGTTTGCTTAGTGTCACTTTTTCTTCTACACACTTCCCTTTTACTTTGTCAATTGAAGTCGTAAGATCCTTAGTCCACTGGGGGCTTGGTGTGTCTTGCCTCCTTGACGTGGTGAAAGTCTTTCAATGTTGTTTCCTTGTACTTTATCAGAAGTATGAGCGTACGCTTATACTCCCGCTAAAGTGGGGGCTAAATGTAGTGTCCTAAAATTGCGACACTTGCAATTTCGACTACATTTGGGTCTTCATGATGGCGACGCAACACTGAACCTGAATGGAGACCCTGAAACTTGTTCATGACATCAAAAACTGCATTTTCCAGCACCCTGGCCTGATCCTCCTTGCACCCTGCTGTCCCTGGAGGTGGGACCATGGTGTCCAGCGCCCTGGTCCCTGGCCCTATTTTGGGCCCGGTCTCTTATGGGGCTTCGGGTCTTTAAGTTTGCAAATTGGAAAATAATGTTTCCTGGTCGGCCTAAGGTCGGAAAAATCAGTCTTTCAACCCTAATTAGCAAATATATAAACTACATTTCCCCTCTGAAAAAGGGTAGATAAAAAAAAGAGGAAGGACATATGTGTACAAGACGCGGAAACGATATTCAAACATTCAAGCATTCAAGCATTCCTTTAAGCAATTGAGCATTGTAAGTCTCCATTCAAGGCTAAGTGTTGCATTCAAGACAAGGATTCAACCATTGAAGAGGAGATCACATACAACATACAACATACAACAACAATTACACCTTCGCATGTAAGAATACAAACATTCTTACAACAAGGTATTGGTACTTTATTACATTACAAACATTTACATTTACAACATTCTCATTTCTTGGTTAATTCCAAAACCGGGGTTTGACCTAAGGGAAAACCCCTAATCCCTAACCCCCCAATCATCCTCTCTTTTCTGTGTGTAGGTTGCAGGTACGCGGCTGTAATTGAAGATCTGGAATCCTTGTGCAGAGACGAACAGATCCCCCTTTGTTTCGCGGATTTTTCGGAGGATCGTGTGCACGCCGGGCCCCATCGTCCCGTCAACTTTTGCTCAAATTTGCAGGACAATGTCATCTCGACATTTTACTACTAATTCCAAGTCCGCAGCTTCACCCTGTATTCCTATCTCTGTTTATAAGCGAATCTTTCTCACTTTACATGCACTCCTAGGTCAATCCTTCTATCTACATTCTTTACAAAAGAGGGTAGCCTTGCTGTCCTAACCCTTGAAACTCATTTAGAATCCAATCTTGCATTGTGTGGGATTGGATCTTGTGGGTTTCAACCCCTCTTTTGAATGTAAAGTCTCCCCTAAGTGAAAACCATTAACCCTAGTGACTCTCCCTTCTCACTCCTTGGAGTTGGGGAGGGGAGAACACTTAGGGTTCAATTTTCCGCTTTACAGGAAATAATCTCATTAAGTAGGTAATCTCATGTTTAAACTCCATACTCATTTTGCAAAATTAGCATATATGATCTTGAGGGTCAGTGCTCCCATCAGATTTTTCGTATCTTGGAATTTCAAAACCTATAGGAAATGGTATCATGTTTAGGTTTCTGTCAAATGGGTAAGGACATATTTCTTGAAGTGAGTATCGTCTAACATTTCCTCTTTGCATATCTTGAATTTGTGTTTGCATTGCTTGTAGTTGTTGTGTGAGAGTTGTGATAGGATTATCAACATGATTTGTTCTTGTATGACCATGATTTTGTATTCTAGGAGGAACTGGATCTCTTCTTGTGTCATCTCTACCCCTTCTTGTATCTTCATTTGATTGGATGTTATTTAGGATTTCTACTTCATCTCTTCTAGGTATGTAAGTTTCTTCATTAGTTCTGGTGTTATTGGGAATTGATGTGTCATTCATGCAGAGACCAAAGATGTCCTCATATTATTCATTATTAGGGGGAGGATCACTTTTCTTTTGTGTCAATTTGTTTACATCAAAATCTTGGGGGAGTATAGCACTAGATTTGGCTAACATTAGGAAGTATTTTTCTTTTTCTTCCTCCAATAATTTCTACATAAATTTGTCAAATTGAGGATCTTTTTTGATGTCTCTGATGTTTTGTTCTTTTATTTCTTCTTCAACTTGTATTTCATCTTCATGTTCCATGTTTGTATGCTCGTCGAATGTTAAATGTTTCAATTTCAGTCTTTGCGATCCTTCATCTCTGAGCTCTACTTAGAACGGGCATACACGTGTGTTATTTTGCTTAGGATTTGACTGTCCAAAAGTTTATTTTGATAAGTGATTAACAATCAATTTTCAAGGCAATAGAGTGATATGACACTAAAATAGAATTCAAGTGTTTAAAAGTTTGCAAGTTTTTTGATCTTCGGTTGAGGAGTGCAATGATGGTGATTTGATAAGAACCAAGTCCAGTAAGAATGATATGCTTGTATTGCTTTAACTTGTCAAAGATCTTTTCTAGTATCTCTATATGTTCTTCCCTATTGTAGGATTTGGCTAATATGTCATCCACATAGTCTTCCATGAATGTATGCATCATGTCTTGAAATATAGTTGTCATATCTCTTTGATATGTAGCACCGACGTTCTTTAGTCCAAAAGGCATGACGTTACAACAGAAAGTACCCCATGGACATGTGAAAGCTGTCTTTTCTTGATCTTCAGGTGCTATTTTGATTTGATTGTATCCGGAGAAACCATCCATTAGGGAAAACATGGAGTGTCCAGTAGTTAAATCTACAATGATGTCGATGTTAGGCAAAGGAAAGTCATCCTTTGGACATACGTTATTAAGATCTCTGAAGTCTATGCATATTCTGATGCTTTTATTTGGTTTTAAAATAGGAACGATGTTGGATACCCATTGAGGATATGCTACAGGTCTGATGAATCCAACATCCAATAATTTTTTTAGTTCTGCTTTGACTAGGAGAGCGATATGCGGATGCATTTTCCTTAACTTCCATTTGACTGGTTTGGCTTGTGGGCTAAAATTTAAGTAATGCATAATAAGCTCTGGATCTAACCCTGACATGTCTGCATATGACCAGGCAAAATTGATTTTCCGTCGTTTGAATAATTCCACATATTTTTGCATTTCTTCTTTGGACAGAGATGTTGTTGGATGAAGAATCTTTGGTTGTTCTATTGTGCCAATGTTAATTGCCTCTGTTGGTTCAATCAAAATGGATGATCTTTCTTAATAGTGCTTAGGTAAAGTGTTAAATCTCCCATCTTCTAACACCTAGAGGAGGTTTTCACCATTAGATGCATCCTTTCTTTTTACTTTTTCCTGGTCTAATGTTGCCAAGAAATGGTTTTCAGCATTAGACCTGATGTTGTTTTCTTTATTTTCACTTTTGCAACTAGGAGATTTGGCACCCACTTGACTGGAAGATGCATTGCTGAAATTCCTAGTGAGAGTTGTTATGGGTTCGATTGTGTTAATATATATAGATATGGCATGGTCATTTGGAAAGGTATCAATGGAAGTATGTCCTTCATTTTCCCAATCAATAAGCTCATGGTGGATTAGAGGTAGGGGATCTTCAGGTTGGGATGTTTCAAGGGTTTCAAGAGTCATGATATATGTATCAAAGTTTTCAATACGCATGTCAATGTCTAGGATGATACTCTCATTATAATGATCTCGCGTAAGAAGTTCTTGATTGTCCTCGGTTAAGTCCAAGCTAGCTGAATGTGATTCTAATTCAAGTGAACTAGTTCCTGACATTTGTCCTGCATACGTGTGAACTACATCGACTCCTACATCTTCTTCAAAGCAACTTTCTTCAGCTGATTCTTTAGAGTGCTATGAATCCCATTCCCATTCATTAGAATATGTATCACTTGCAGCCTGCAATCTACAGATTTGGTCATATAGCATTTCTTCTGCTTTTCTGGCTATACTTTTTCTTCTTTCA
Source organism: Cryptomeria japonica (assembly GCF_030272615.1). NCBI lineage: Eukaryota > Viridiplantae > Streptophyta > Pinopsida > Cupressales > Cupressaceae > Cryptomeria > Cryptomeria japonica. The sequence goes on from NC_081409.1 coordinate 823,646,814, forward strand.
TATTCAACCTCTTCTGGACTGAGATTGAGATCTGTCAATTTTTCTATGAGTTCTCTTGGGTTTATATTAGCTTCTTTCTTGTTTTGATTGAGATTTAATGCTGCTTGAGAGATGTTTTTAGTTTGTTTCTCTTGTTGATTTGAAGCTTGCTTCTTTTGCTATTTCCTGTTTGCTTGTGCTTGTTGTTTACCGGATTTTTCTTCCCTTTCAATTGCCAATTGTTCTTGTCTGCTTTCATATTCCTCTCACTGTTGACTAAACAATGTGTCTTCTGGTAGAGTGACTTGTCCATACCCTAAACCTGTTTTGTCTGTAGTCTGCTGAGTATGAGGCTGAATAGGTTCTAAGATACCTTCTTTTCTTTTTCCTATAGGGCTTGTTCCAGTGTATCCCTGTTGGCATATGCACACTCCAATGAGACATTGTAGGTGATTGAAGGTTTTGTCATTGATGGCAACCTTACAATCCTATGACATCAGCAAGGCATTCCACTGGCACTAGCAAGATCAGACTCTACACCGACATTCAAATCACCAACACTGGTAGTGAAAGGAAGCATACCGGCACAAAAGCCGTCAAGAATTTTGTTATTAATATATTTTGTTTATTATTGTAAAATCATTGTAAGCCGACTTGGAAGTTGTAAAATAACTCTTATATAAGAGAGAACATTGTAGAACTTTTTGATGAGCAAGAAAGAGGAATGTAATTAGGCGAAATAAGGCAGACCTATTATGCAAATTATAGGTTAAGGGTTTATATAAGAAGCAGAGCAGAAATCGGTACTGGATCTGGCATTATAGATGCTACCTTGAAGCAGTACAAGATACTGGATTTATATAATCCATTTTGTAAGTCAATGAGACTTCCTATTTTGTATTTGAGCAATGAGCTCTAGGCAGTTGGCCTTCCTGCATGTGCAGGCCCCTCTTGTAGCAGTAATATTCTCTTATTGGCCAGTAAGTGAATATTGTGGGTCACAAATCCCACCAAGGTTTTTCCCACACTGGGTTTCCTCATTAAATCCTTGTGTTATGGTGTGTTTTTCATGTGGTTGTTTTTATCTCTGTTTATTGCATTACTTTCTACTTACCGGTACACAATATTAATATGCTCTACATGTTTTAAGTTAAGAAAATCTTATAACCGGTTAGATACTGATTCACCCCCCCTCTCAGTATCTGTGGACATAGATAATAAGGATTCTTTGAGTCAACTTGACACCTTGTCGAAGTATATTACTGACAACATAGTGACGGTTGAACAAATAAATGAACAGGCATTCAAAGATAGGTTGGAAATTGAAAAATAAAAATCCTTTGAGGATCAAATAAAGAAGTGTACTAGGGAATTTGACACACTTCTACCAGAACTATGTAACATATTGAAGGAATTTAAAACTCTGTACAAAGATACTTGCAAGACAAACTTTTTGATAGTTGACATAGATAAGAAAATGAGCAAGGTACAAGAAGAAATAAATAAACTTGCTGAAAATTTTGTTAATTCACCTGATACATTATCAGTTTTTGAGCAAAAGATAACAGGTTTTGAGGAAGAGTTACTGAAGCTAGAGAGAGAAAAGGAGAGAATAATAAACAAGGCTAAGAATCTGAGACTTAGACTAAGTCCAAGACTAAACTATCTAGCATTCTTGAGGAAGGAAATATTTGAGGCATTAGTACAAGGACAGAAAACATCGGCAGAGCATATGCAACAACTCACCAGTACAGTTCAAAGAATAGAGGCAGCAATAAAAGATAGTAAGAAGTTTATGGAAAGCATAAATTTGGTTTTGGTGGATCTTTTTCAAATTGTAATCACCCAATTACAAGGTTGAGACAGAAAAACTACAACTCTATTGACACCTTGACAACCTTTGTCATTGATGCCAAAGGGGGAGTAGTAGTATGAGAAAATAATTAGCAAAAGACTTATCTGCTCAAGGGGAGCTCATATATTTTTGGTACACATTTTTGGAAATATTTTTGGATTACAAGTTTTGGATACACTTTTGAAATTTTCTCATGAGTGTTGCCATCAATGCCAAAGGGGGAGATTGTTGGCATATGCACACTCCAATGAGACATTGTAGGTGATTGAAGGTTTTGTCATTGATGGCAACCTTACAATCCTATGACACCGACATGGCATTCCATCGGCACTAGCAAGATCAGACTCTACACCAACACTCAAATCACCAGCACCGACAGTGAAAGGAAGCATACTGACACAAAGGCCGACAAGAATTTTGTTATTAATATATTTTGTTTATTATTGTAAAATCATTGTAAGCCGACTTGGCAAGTTGTAAAATGACTTATATAAGAGAGATCATTGTAGAACTTTTTTATGAGCAAGAAAGAGGAATGTAATTAGGCAAAATAAGGTAGACCTATTATGCGAATTATAGGTTAAGGGTTTATATAAGAAGCAGAGCAGAAACTGGTACTGGATCTGGCATTATAGATGCTACCTTGAAGAAGTACAAGATACTGGATTTATATAATCCATTTTGTAAGTCAGTGAGACTTCCTATTTTGTATTTGAGCAGTGAGCTCTAGGCAGTTGACCTTCCTGCATGTGCAGGCCCTTCTTGTAGCAGTAATATTCTCTTATTGGCCAGTAAGTGAATATTGTGGGTCACAAATCCCACCAAGCTTTTTCCCACACTGGGTTTCCTCATTAAATCCTTGTGTTATGGTGTGTTTTTCATGTGGTTGTTTTTATCTCTGTTTATTGCATTACTTTCTACTTACCGGTACACAATATTAATATGCTCTACATGTTTTAAGTTAAGAAAATCTTATAACTAGTTAGATACTGATTCACCCCCCCCCCCCTCTTAGTATCTATGGGAATCCTAACGATCCCATCCTTCAAAGAATGTTGAATCCTTTTCCATATTTTTCTGTAGGTATTCTGACATTGTTGACCTTTTGTTGAACTTCTTCATCTTTGTATAGCCACTGTAGCACATCTTTGTCTTCTATTTCCTCTGATAAGTTTCCAACACTAATGAATGCTCCATCAAATATTGGAAGGTGTTTCACAATTGGTTGTTGTTTATAATTTGATAGTTTTCCAAAGGATTTAGGAGAAAGTGGTAATTGTGATATTGAATATTCTCCATTCCCTCAGTCTCTTAGCTGTTGGCATATGCACACTCCAATGAGACATTGTATATGATTGAAGGTTTTGTCATTGATGGCAACCTTGCAATCCTATGGCATCGGCAAGACATCATACCGGCAAAGCATTACACCGACAAGACAGTGCATCGGCATTAGTAGATCACTCTGGACACCGACACCGACACAGAAGAAAAGATGTATACCGGCACAGAGGCCGACATGATTTTTGTTATGTAATATTTTGTTTATTATTGTAAGCCGACTTGGAAAATTGTAAAATGACTCTTATATATAAAGGAGATCATTGCAAACATTTAAAAAAGAGAGATAGGAGAAGTAGATAAAGAAAATTATTAGGCAGACCTAATGTGCGAAATATAGGTCAAGGGTATATGTAAAGAACAGAGTAGGAACCGGTACTGAATCTGGCATTGGAGATGCTATTGTAAGGCAGTACAAGTTATTAGATTAGTATAATCCTTATTGTAAGTCAGTGTGACTTTCCATTGAGCAGTGAGCTCTAGGCAGTTGGCCTTCCTGCATGTGTAGGCCCCTATTGTAAGTAATATTCTCTTATTGGCTAGTGAGTGATTATTGTGGGTCACAAATCTCACCAAGGTTTTTCCCACACCGGGTTTCCTTTTTAAACATCTTGTGTTATGGTGTACTTTTCATGTGGATATTCTTGATTCTGTTTATTGCATTATTTCTTGCATACCGGTACACTGTTATATTATGTTCTGCATGTTTTAACTTAAGAAATTCTTATTACCGGTTAGATACTAATTCACCCCCCCCTCTTAGTATCTATGGAACCCCTAACAATTGGTACCAGAGCCTGGTCCTCTATTTTCAAAAGCCTAACAGCTTAAAGAAGATCTTGACACTGGTAAAGATGGAAAATCTGATGAAGCAACTTGAAGGAGCTCTTACAGACTATGATGTAGAGAAATTGAAAAATATCAAATTAGAAGATGATTTAAGAGCTGCTCAGGATATCATTCAAGCACTTCAAGAAAATTTTACTGTTGCAAGAAATAAGAGAAGAGAACTCTGTGAAAAATTGCAAAATGAAAATGATGAAAAGGAATCACTTAATGATATGATAAGCAAGTTGAAACAAGAGATCATGACAACAAAAAATGAAATGCAGGATATGACTATGAGATTTTACAAAGAGATTGAGGATAGGAAGAAGAATGAAGAAGAATTGACCAGAAGACTAAGTGATGCAGCAAATGAGAATACAAGACTTAGCTATGAAAATGACATGTTGAAGACAAATCTGATGCATACTCAGAATAACTCAAATGAACTGATGAGACAAAAAGAAATCTTGGAAAGAGAACTGGAAACTGCAAATCGACACAAAGAAAAATTCAAGAAAAGCTCAGAGGAACTTGGTACCTTGCTAAAGAATCAAAAGCCTCAAGGTGACACTTATGGAATTGGCTTTGAAGTTGGTGAAAGCTCCAGTACTGCAAATACTCAGGATCACAACAAACCGGTAAGACAACCTAATGCTTATAAATTTAATGGAAAATGCTTTAACTGTAATAAGTATGGTCATAGAGCAAATGAATGTAGATCTAGGAATTATCAGAATATCAATACACCCACCGGTCAATGTTCAAAATGCAACAAAGTTGGTCACAACTCTGAAAATTGCAGAATGAATGTAAGATGTTATGTTTGTGGAAGATTTGGACATTTATCAAATCAATGCAGAACACAAACTGGCATTGGTTATGGGAAAGCTATTCAGAAGAATAATGTAACTTGTTATGCATGTAACAAGATTGGGCATATTGCTAAATTTTGTAGAAGTAAAGGAACACCGGTAGACAAAAAAAATGCTATCTTGAAAGGTAAAGAAAAGGTTGAAGAGGTTAAGCAAGAATTCTCAAAACAATGGATTAGAAAAGCTGATCTAAATATTGGGAATACTTCTCCACCGGTAGAACCAACCAATGCTTCACCGGTAGGACAGAGTGATGCCTCATCGGTAGGATAGAGTAGTGCTCCACCAGCAGGAAGTTCTTCATCTAATTGAAGAAAATTTCCTTGAGGGTTTGGCAATCAAATGACACATGCTAATTATTCCCTTGGTTAGAGATAAGAAGTTGAAAATCACTTATTACCAGCAGACAATGTTAAGTGAATACTTAACCGACATATAATTAATGTGGTAGATGGCGAAAAGACATTATAAAATAAGGTTTTGGCTCCATTTCATTTCACCGTGATTTCAAATTTTCAGAGAGCACGAAGATTCTGAGCTAAGGCATTTCGAGCAAGAAGCAAGCACACTCCAAGCAATCATCCACCCAACAGAAAAAGGTATTTAATCATGGCATCCACCTCTGCAATTGAATACATAGCAAACCATACTGTTGTTGAAGTAATTAAAAGACCTAGGCCCATATTTCAATTAGTTCCTGAGATAGCAAAGAAGGATGATACCCTAGGTGCTTTTTCTCAAATCCCTAAAGGAGTTGTATATGCTGAAGACCCTAGAATGTACATCCACTGCAACATTGAAGAGTTAGGAGATGAAGAAATCAAAACCATGTATAAAACCGTAATATGTGATAATACCGACAATGTTAAAGATGAACACAAGGTTATTGAAACCCTAGGATTCACAGAAATCCTTAGCATTCCTGAATTTCCTAAGGATGTTATTAGGATAGTTTTAAGCAGAGTTCATGGAGAATTTTTCTGGTTAGATGTAATCCATAAGATCACCAAGGAAGCTGTGAAAGCTGTCATAGGGTTACCGACCACCGGTAAGAGAACAGATAAAACCAAGAAGGTTCCAAATGACCTAGTTACAAAACTAACTGGTGCAACATTCGATAAGAGGTACCTAAGGGTTAATGATGTAAAAGATATCAATGTGAGATTCATAAGTATGATATTAGGTTACAAAGCCACTCATGCTAATAGACTTAACTCAGTCTCAAGTTTATGCATTAAGAGTGCTTATGATATGGTAACAAATAATGCAAAAATTGACATCTGTGAATGGTTAAAGGATGAACTGATTGACAACCTTGGAAAAATCAAGAAGGACAAGAAAGGAACTTTCAGATTTGGAAATCTGTTAGTATGCCTAATGCTACACATAACAAAACAGGTTCCCGGTATAGGTTATAAAGAACTTGGATATGACATACCGGTAGGAAAGCAATTGACAGAACTGTTCAATACCATGGGTGAGAACAAGGAGAACAATATTCATGACTTTTTCCAAGCATTGAAGACCAAAATGAAGCAAAGAATAAGGTTATCTCAGAAAATAGTAGACAAATACAAGGATGACATATGCTTTGTTATTAAGAAAGATGAAATCTGGATGGAAGTGGTCATCCCAAGGACAATTTGGGTAACTGAGATGGGCTATGAAACAGATGACCACATAGCTGAAACATATGCTAAAGCACTTCTGGAAGCCCCCAATGAACCTAAAGAAGAAGTATTTGGTAGTGCTGAGACCATAGAAAGCCAAATACAATCAAAGAAAAGAGTAAAGAAGGTTGAGGCATTTGTAAGGAAAGGATCCAAGCAAGCAAAGGCCATTAAGGAAGATGTATTGAAGAAAACCGACATAACAGAGGATGAGTTGGTGGCTCCACAACCTGAAACTCACCTATCACCGGTAGGTACTTCTTCAGAAGGTGACATGCTAGCAACTTTTAAAAGAGTTGTTAGAAAAAGAGATCCCTCACCGGCAACCACTCCTTCACCTAGAAGGACAAGGCAAAAGCAACAAGCAGTGAGATCTCTAGTTAGAAAGGCTACACCCAAGAAGAAACTAACACCAAAGAAAAGAAAAGGACAAACAGTGACTTGACACCTCTTGATATATTGTTAAATGAAATCACAGAGGAAGGAAAACTGAAAAACATAGAGAAAATTTATGACACTCTAACTGCTAATGAGAAAGAGCAAGTTGAGAATAGTGTGATACTACATATGGACATGTACAAGAAATTTTTGATGGAAGTAGCAAATGAAATTCCTGATGATTTGTTCAAAAGACTTGAAGCCAGAAGGCAAGCAGTGATAGAATTAGATAAGAAAATAAAAATAGAGAAGCTACTTGCTGTATATCCGGTAAACTCTCCCAAGGAAATTGATGATTTGATTGCTTAAGCAAACTGGTCAGTATTCTCTACTACACACTGACATATTTCACTAATGGCAGGAAGAGTTACTGAAGTAATAGAGGAAACAAAAGATGGTTGGGATATATTCCTGGTTGACAAAGAAAAACAAGAAGAGTACATGAACCCTAAACCTATAAAGGTATATCAGAAAGACAGGGACAAGGGGAAAGGCAAAGTTGGTGCACCACCAAGCATAAAAGTTAAAGACAACCTACCCCCACCGGTGAAAATTACAACTACTAAAAATCAACTGGTAGCAGAAAGTATGGATGTAGAGGATAGCAATCCTAATTCTGAAGTTCTATATACTATAAATGTTGATACCCAAAAGATCAACATAATAGTATATAAAGATACAACTAATAAGTCAGATATGGCAAATGAGCCTCTGGTAGCAGGGGAAACAGAGAAACTGACACAAGATACAGAGAAAAAGGCAGAAGCTGAGGCACAGATAGAGACAACACAACATACAGAGAAACCAAAAGAGCTAAAGGCTCTGGAACAACAGGTACATAAGGAAACAGTGCCACCGGTAACTAGTGAAGTAGGAAAACTAGTGCTAAAAGAAATGCAGACACAAACTGACCTACCAGAGGTCAATACAAGCATTGTTACTTCCACCTGTACTCAGATTATTGGATCATCATCAACATTCAAGTCAACAAATGTGACTGAGGTATTACTAGATTCTATAAAGAAAATAACTGATTGCAGCTCACAGGCTTATAAGGCAATTGATGATTCTATACCAATTTTGAAGGTAATAGCTCCCAACTGTAACATAGATAATAAAGACTCTTTAGGAAAATTGGATACATTGTGTAAATTTATTTTTGAAAACATTGAGAAAATAAAGGAAGAATCAGTAAAGGATAAGGTAGAGAAAGAGAAACATAAATTCTTTGATGAGGAAATAAAGAAGTGTAACAGAGATTTTGACACACTTCTACCAGAACTATGTAGTTTGTTGAAAGAATACAAAAATTTGTATAAAGATACATGTAAAACAAACTTTTTGACTATAGATATTGACAAGAAAATAAGCAAGGCACAGGATGAGATAAATAAGCTTGTAGACAATTTTGTCAACTCACCTGATTCATTATCAGTTTTTGAAGAGAAGATAGCAAATTTTGAGGAAGAACTACTTAAACTGGAAAGAGAGAAAGAGAGAATAATAAACAAGGCAAAACATTTGAGATCTAAACTAAGTCCAAGATTGGACTATTTAGCATCTCCGCCGAAGGAAATTTCTGAGGCACTAACACAGGGAAGCAAAATACCGATAGAGCATTTGCAACATCTCACCGGTATAGTAAAGAGAAATAAGACAACAATAAAAGATAGTAAGAAGTTTATGGATAGTATAAACTTAATTTTGGAAGATCTTTTTCAGATAATAACTACCCAGCTACAAGGTTGAGGATATGGATAGATGAAACTACAAACTCTACTGACATCTTGACAACCTTTGTCATTGATGCCAAAGGGGGAGTAGTGGGATGAGAAAATATTCAAAACACTGGAATCATATGCTCAGGGGGAGCTCTCACATTTTTGGTAAACATTTTTGGTAACATTTTTGGACTACACTTTTTGGATACTTTTGAAATTTCTCATGAGTGTTGCCATCAATGCCAAAGGGGGAGATTGTTGGCATATGCACACTCCAATGAGATATTGTATGTGATTGAAGGTTTTGTCATCGATGGAAACCTTGCAATCCTATGGCACCAGAAAGACATCATACCGACAAAGCATTACACCAACAAGATAGTGCACTGACATCAGTAGATCACTCAGGACACCAACACCGACACATAAGAAAAGATGTATACCGGCACAGAGGCCGACAAGATTTTTGTTATGTAATATTTTGTTTATTATTGTAAGACGACTTGGCAAATTGTAAAATGACTCTTATATATAAAGGATATCATTGTAGACATTTAAAAAAGAGAGATAGGAGAAGTAGATAAATAAAATTATTAGGCAGACCTAATGTGCGAAATATAGGTCAAGGGTATATGTAAAGAACAGAGCAGGAACCGATACTGAATCTGGCATTGGAGATGTTATTGTAAAGCAGTACAAGTTATTGGATTAGTATAATCCTTATTGTAAGTCAGTGTGACTTCCCATTGAGCAGTGAGCTCTAGGCAGTTGGCCTTCCTGCATGTGCAGACCCCTATTGTAAGTAATATTCTCTTATTGGCCAGTGAGTGAATATTGTGGGTCACAAATCCCACTGAGGTTTTTCCCACATCGGGTTTCCTTGTTAAACATCTTGTGTCATGGTGTACTTTTCATGTGGATATTCTTGATTCTGTTTATTGCATTATTTCTTGCATACCGGTACACTGTTATATTATGTTTTGCATGTTTTAACTTAAGAAATTCTTATTACCGGTTAGATACTAATTCACCCCCCCCTCTCAGTATTTGTGGGACCCCTAACATTAGCTGCATTTGTTTCTCCATACTTGATAAAATAGATGCAAATGATTGTTCCTTGGATTGTGTGCTTGAAGATGATACCTCCCTGTTATGTGGAACAATGACTTCTTGAGTCATTTTTAGGTTGCTGCAGTATTGGAATGGATTTGCATCTGTAGAGATTGTGATTTCTTGTCCCTCGTAGGGAAATTTGACACATTGATGATATGTTGATGGTACTGCTTGTAAGTCATGTATCCATGGTCTTCCTAGGAGTACATTATATGATAAGTCCAAGTCTAGAACTTGGCATGCTGTGTCTTTTTGTATAGGTCCCACTCTGATGGGTAGTATCACAATTCCCTTGGAGGAACGTTCTTCTTCGTCATAGGCTTTTATAGTGATCCTTTTCCGGACATCAACAACATCTTCTGAATATCCTAAGGCACATACAAGACTCAATGAGCAAATATTTAGGCTAGCTCCACCATCTATTAGAACACGCTTAACTCACGTTTTGTGAATGAGGACTTCAATATGCAAAGGAGCATTGTGAGGGTGTTATCGTGTTAAATTTTAGCTTAATTGCATCTTCATTCTAGCCTATTTTCTAGAATAATCATGAAATCATATAGCTTAATCATATTATTCTTGCTAGATCATGCATCTTCATCATTTAAATCCTCCATTTAAGTGTATTCAAGTCACTGGAGTTTGCATACCAAGATCTGAGAGCAAAATTCATACTCACATTTACTAGGAGATGATAGATCGCTTAGCTATGGTTTTGTCTTTCTTTGATAAAATTCACTAACCATTGCTTGTAATGATTTATTGAGTGCATTGTGTTTGTAGGTACGGGTATACTTCGCAGAGCACGACATTTTGGTGCCCACCGTGGGGCCAAAATCATCATTTTTGGCCTCTCAAGCTTCAACAAACATCCATCTTTGTCGGGATAGAATCAGAATGTCGTATGAGTTGATTTTACAACTTATATGAACTACCTTTTATTCTGGTATGAAACTTCATCCTGACTCGTAATAGCTCATCCTATGTCGTACGAGCTCCTTTTCATTGTTGTACGAGAGCTAAATCATTGTTGTACGAGTTTCTGGCTTGGCATTTCCTAATTCATGCTAGCTCATTCCTATGTTGTACGAGCCTGTTTCTGTTCTTGTGTGAAATCTAAATTTGTGTCATGCTAACTGGAAAATTGTATGGTGCCACAACATACAAATATTTTTAGTTCTAGTTACATTGGTAGAGTTATAAAAAGTAGATGCATTTAGCCTAAAAAAAGTACCTACCCATGATCCTTTAGATATCACAAAACTCCCTCTTATCAACCCACAACCAAACTTGTCCAATGTCATGTGTGTTCCATAATCATTCAACTTGGACACAAAAAGTAGATTTCCCGCAAGTCTTAGAATATTCAAAACATTATTAAGAGGTTTTATCCTCCCATAATTATAAAAAACAACTTTACTTTTCTCTTACCAAAGATAATCTTTGTGTTGTTGTCACCAAGGAAAACCTCTCCCCCATCATGTGATTCATAAGAGGAAAACCCCTCCTTGTGAGGATTCGTGTGGTAGGAGCAACCTGAATTAATAAGCCAAGCATCATTAGTAATAGAGTTAGCAAAATTAAAAAAAACATTATAATCATATTTCAAGGAATTTTCCCTGGATGAATCAACATTCTTTTTCTTAAATTTACATTCGTTCTTCACATGGCATCTTTTATCGTAATTCTAACATTTTACTTTCTCTTTCTAGGGGTCTTAGAGTGTCCTTTAGACCCATCCCTCTTTATACCCCCTTTAAGGCTTTTCTCTCTTTGAATCCACCCCACTCATGTAAGACATCTCAGAACCCAAAAATCACAGACTTTCTCCTCATTCCCTCTAAAAGATCAATGGAAATCATGTTGTCCATCATTGGATCTATATTACCATTGGTAATGACAACAATTAGATTTTCCTAAGATTCAGGTAAAGAGAAAAGAATTAAGATACATTTATCTTCATCCTCCAATTTAACTTCTATTGATGCAACTTGACTTATAATAATATTAAATGCATTTCAATTTTGTACAATAGAATCATTATCTTTTATTTTTAAATAATATAACCTTCTTTTGAGATTTAACTTATTCGACAAACTTTTAGTTTGATAGATATCACTTATCCTCTCCCACAACTTACAATATTTAGAGTCTTTGGTGGAGACATTAAGGAGGACATAATCCATAAAAAATAACTGAATGGCTCCCAATGCCTTTTTATCAAACTTCTTCCAATATTATTGGTCATTGTTGATGGCTTTGTCTCTTGTGAAACCAACAACCATTGATCTCTTTCTTCCAAAATTCTTCCATATTTAGTTTTACATCTCGTAGCTAGTGCCATTGAATCTCTCAATATATGTGCAAGAATTAGAAGCCATGGTTTTTAATCCTCTTCTAAAATATTTAAAACCACACAACAAACTCTCCCACTACAACAAAAAACCTTCAACTTGGTTAAAGATAAAAGCATCCCCCTCTTAATAGAACCATTAACTTTGATACAATGTTGAAAATAAGGTGAAGAATGATGAATCAATGATGAACAGTTAGTACCAAATCGATACTGAGAGGGGGGGTTGGTGAATCAGTACTGGTAAAAATTGTTTTCCTTGAACCAGTTAGACTGAGAACCCTACCCTTTGACTGGCAAGCAATAACACCGGTCTAAACCAGATTACTACCGGTTAAGCACAGTGAAAGACATAAACCGGTAACTCAGCTTTCCACACAATCTAACATATTATTTCCACTTCACCCATATGCATACACTAGTAATACTTTAACAGAAATGTAAAGACTTACAGGTTCAACATGCTTTACCGCTTAACAGAGAATAACAAAGCATCATATGAAAAGCATCACACATAACACACATATTTTTCATGTGGAAACCCAACTGGGAAAAACCACGGTGGGGATGAATACCCACAAGCTATTCTTTGAACCCTTTTGAAGTCCACTCTATTAGGAGCCTAGTTCAGTTAAAGACTTTACAATAGGTTCTGTTAGGAACCGATCCTGCTAGGGATCACCCGGTTAAGGGATGGCAAAAATACCCGGTTAAGGGTTAAACCCTGTTAAAGGTTACCTTGTTAGAGGATTTTTAGAACTCAATGATTTTGAGTCACCCCGTTAAAGGATTTACAGCAAGCCGGTTAAAGCTACCCTATTAAGGTATTTTCCAACTATTGAAGTGGTTAGAGGTCAACAGGTATTACAATGATCTGGTAACAACACTCAATGCCAATGCAGATTCGCTTCAGTTTCTTCCTTCTGCACTCACACTCTGCAGGTATCTATTCTCATATCTGGTCTGACAAGAATCAAGTATCTTTGCACTTAGATACACAGACAAAATTTGCCAACAACCTCAACATGAAAAACAACATTGACCTTATAGGAAACAGATAGGTTGGTAGCATAAACCCTAAACCCTAAACATTTAGGTTAAGCAATTCAGTCGATTCAATCCTAACTGTTAATCATATTGCATTGATTACAACAGTCTTGAACAGATTCTCAAGACGTTCTCCATCGTTCACTATTCACCGCTTCTTGGAGGCTGATAACCCATCACGCGTTCTCCACCGTTTACAGAGACTTCGCACATTCCCGAGGTAGATAGGATCAATCTCCTTCATGCAAGATCCTTCACGCACATAAGGCTAACATGGCAACACAATCTGTTCTTCATTACAATGCTAACACATCACACAATGTCATCAGTTGAATCACATAGGCATAGAACACTTCAACTGGAAACCCTGAAGCTAAGACTACCAACCGGTAGTCATACCATATGAAACCTTGATACAAAACATTCCATATACCGCTTCACATTCCATCATACCGTTTCACTTGGACAAACATACCGCTTCACTTTTTCACATTTCAACATACCGGTTCACTTGGACAACCATACCACTTCACTTTTTCACATATACTAGTTCACTCTTCATCATATTGACATCAATGACAACATACAATATCATTATGCCAACATACTCTGCACATACGCCAACAAAGAAATCTTACAATATTAACTTCTTTATGTGATTATAAATTAAAAAAATTATATTACCAAGTCCGAAATGATAAAGTGATTGCAACATTCAATAGAGCAATAGAAAAAAGAACCAAATGAGTCATGAGTTTTATGTGGAGAAACCATTTTACTAAAAAACTTCATTAGAGAAAGAGGGTAAGTACATTATGTTGAACCCAAGGTAGGACTGAGAGGGGAGGTGAATCAGTCCAAAACAAAAATTAAATGCAACATATAAATAATTAAACTTCAACACACATCCAACACATGAACACTAAGATTTTGTATGTGGAAAACCCAAATAGGGAAAAACCACAATGAGCACCTACCCATAATATATATCCACTATGTATATCAGATTACAAAGAAAAGAGAGAACTACTCCAGACTTGCAAACCAAGGCTAAATGCTCATGGCGCAAGATACAAAAGAGGACTTGCAAAACCTAAAGCTAACTGCACTTAGGGAAAGATAAAAAAATGATATGAAAATAAGGATCTCCTGATCATGAAGCTATCCTCGAACTCTGCATCAAGCGACCAACATCTGAACACACAACTCATACCTCAACTATCAACACTCTGTTTCATATCTCTGTCACAGTCTTAGCACAACTTGCATATCATTTGAACACAACTCTTCTTCTCTTCTCTTTACAGAACCTCACTGATTATCTTCTCATCTACACTCTTCTTCTCTTCTCTTTACAGAACCTCACTGATTATCTTCTCATCTACACTCTTCTCTCTTACTCTTCACACACACAACTCAATCATACACATCCTTATATACAAGATAGATCATCAAAGCTTGACTCAAGTTAGCCTAAAACAAAATATACCTTATGGACCAAAAATAAACACGTCGATCCACTCAAGGAGAAATAAAGGACCAAAAGACATAGATCCCAAAGATCAATTCAACGATATGTAATCACCAGAACATAACCAGCAATATATCCACACGCTACGCATCCATATAAGAAATTAATGACCAAAACATATTCTCCAATGCAAGCAACTCAAATCTAGATCTCTAAATGCTATGGTGAGACCCCAAATATTCTGTCACAACTCATATTTAGACCTAAGGATAGGTCAAACATAGAATATCACAACCAACAACTAACACTTCTACAAAACCTGGAGAACACAAAGATATTTCCAGACCACAGAATAATCATATCCATGATACCAAAACTATATCCAACAAACCATATTATAAAGAACATCAACAACACTTTCTGGAACCAAACACTTCTAGAACAAACAATGAACACAACAAGATATCTCAACACCACAACCATTTCAGACCAATACCATTTTGGAACAACAAGTTTGACATCAATGACAACCACATCAACACATACTTCTAAAAATCTCCCCCTTTGTCATTTGATGGAAACACTTGATAAAACTTGACCATACTCAAATACTACTCAATATCTCTCCACAAACTAAATCTACACAAATTCTCCACATATCAGAATATGCAACATAGTCTCTGCTTAATCTTTCTCTTTTGCCAAAAATTACTCAATCTCTCCCCCAAAGATCAAACTTGCTCAATCTCTCCCCCTTTTCCATCAAGGACAAAGGTCACAACAACATTGCACACACCACTACTCCCCTTGAGAGCAACCACAACATCAATCCAACACATGAAATAGTCATGAAAGCACCCCCTGGATAGATGGATCCACATAATGCACCTAGCTACAAGAAGGACGAGCAGTAACCCCAAGTTTCTCCCAAATAAACTCAAATGTATCCTTTTCCAATGCCTTCGTGAAAATGTTTGTAACCTTCTCATTCGTAGAAATGTATTCCGATCTAACTTCCTTCTCAACAACTTTCTCCCTTAAGTAGTGATGTTTGATTGAAATATCCCTTTTCTTGAATGCATAGCTAGATTCTTTGAAATGTTTATTGCACCTATGTTGTCACACATAATATAACTTTCTTCATCATATGTTACCTTGATATCCTTAAGAGTTTGTCTCATCCACATTACTTGAGTACAACAAGAAACTTCTGCAATATATTCTACTTCAATGGTAGATAGGGAAACTAAATCTTGTTTCTTACTAAAGTAGGAGACCAATTTGTCCCCTAAAAAGAATGCACCACCACTAGTACTATTCTAGTCATTAACACTTTCTTCCCAATTCACATCAGTATATGCTTTCAACATAAAATATCCACCTTTTTTTTACACCAAAGTCCATAATCCATAATACCTTTCAAATATCCAAAAATTCTCTTTATATCTTGCTCATGTGTCACCTTCAGATTTGCTTGAAATCTAGCTACCAGACAAATAACCTACATGATATATGGCCTGGATGCAGTCAAATACAATAATCCACCAATCATCAACCTGTATTTCTTCTATTCAACTTTTGAAAGACTCATCATTTTTTCTTAACTTGCATCCAATGATTAAAGAAGATGTAACTAGTTTGCAATCATCAAAACCAAACTTCTTTAACATTTCCTTCACATATTTGTTTTGAGAGAAAAAATCCATTTTTTGATTGAATAACTTGCAACCCAAGTAAGAAAGATAATTCACCAATTATTGACATTTCAAATTCTTTCTGCATCTCTTGAGCAAATTCTTTACATAAACTATCATCTCCTTCAAATATAATGTCATCAACATAACTATAACAATTAACAACTTGTCTCCATCAATCTTAAAATAAAGATTACCGTTTGGTGTACCTTTCATGAAATTCTATTGAATCAAATACCTGTCTAATTTCGCATACCAGACCCTCGGTGCTTGTTTGAGATGATACAAGGTTTTCTTCAGTCTACATACTATATCTAGATCTTCTATTAGTTTGAAACCATCCGGTTGCTCAGTGTAAACTTCTTCTAGATCTCCATTCAAAATTTTTGTTTTGACATCCATTTGATAAATTTTAAAGTTCTTGTAAGAATAAACTGCAAGAAACATACGAATAGCTTCCATCCTTGCTATCAGAGAAAAAGTTTTTTCAAAGTCTACGCCTTCCACTTGAGAATATCCTTTACATACTAGTCTTGCTTTATTACTTGTCACCTATCCTTGCTAATTAAACTTATTCTTGAATACCCACTTAGTTCCTATTACATTCTTGTTCACCGGTCTAGGTACTAGCTCCCATGTCTTGTTCTTCTAGATCTAATTTATTTCTTCTTCCATTGCTTTTACCTAACTTTAATCTTTACTTGCTTCCTCATAAGTCTTCAACTCTGTCATAGATAGAAAATAGTAATTAGCTTATTCTTGAGCTTTTACAATCTTCCTTCTTGTTTGAAAACCTTTTGTCTTGTCTCTAATTATTTGATTTTTGGAATGATGCTTCTAAACATGCTTAGTAGGAACTTTCTTTGAGTTCTCCTCCTCTTCTTCTTCTTCATCATCATCATCATCATCATCATTTGTTTCCTTCTCTTTGCTTTCTTCTCGGTCACTTTTCTTCTGTGGAATGGCTGGAACAATCTCCACCTTCTGTGCTAGCAAGCACTTATTCTCCTTTCTATCCTTGATATAGCATACATTTCCACCTGTTCTAACTCCTTTTGCAACTTTCTTACTAGTCTTCTCTTTTTTTATCACACATCTAGTGTTACTAAACAACACTTCATATCATTTTCTACACATATGAATAACACTTAACAAACTATGTCTTAATCCTTCAACATAATAAACATCATCAATTTTATGCTCATCAATTGAAACACTTCATTGATCCTCCGTAATACTTCTTGAGATTAATAAACCCGTCTTTATCACCATTCATATGATTTAAACATTCGAAGTCTATAATCCATGTACTTGATTCTATCTACTATGTAATGCAGTCTTAACCATTCTCTCTTCTTTCAGTATCTTCAAAGCATCCTCCTTATCTTCAATTGGCAGAATTAGGGATTCTTCTTTTGAATCATCATCAACTTCATCTTCTGATGTATGCTCCTCAATAGAACATAATCCCTTCTTCTCTCTTCTATTAAAGTTGCGTCTCTTAAACTTATTTTTCTTCTCATCATCAATAGGTCTCTTATAGTCTTCTCTATAAGTACAATTAGAAGCATAATGTCTAATTCTACCCCAAGAAAAATATTTCAGAGGTAGCTTACATTTGTATTTTCCAGTGCCTCACTGCAATCTTCTTAAAAAAATTGCTTCAGCTTCATCTAGATCTCCATTGCATTTTGGATCATCATGCCTTGAAACATTAAATGCTGCTTCTTTCTTTTCTCTTTTCTCTTCCTCCATTTCTGAATCTCATAGGATACTAAAGTACCAATAAACTGATCAATGGTATACTCACTCAGATAATTGCTCTCTTGTATAACACATCTTTGTGGCTTGTAGGATTTAGGCAAAGTTAGCAAAATCTAATGAAAAATATCATGTTCTTTCAAATGTCCATCAACAACTCTAATGCCATTAGCAAGATCAATTAATCTATGAATATAGTTCTCAACACTTTCATATTCTAGCATTCTCAGATACTCATACCTTTTCTTTAGATTCTTTTTCCCTTCCTTCTTTGTCTTTTGGATCTCCTTCATATGCCAAACACAATCCCATACAACTTTTTCTTCCTTCAATTCTTTTACCCTTCCAAACACTAAATCACTTATACAACTAAAAATTATAGTTGTATCCTTCGCATTAGTCTCCTTCAACTTGATCTCATCTAGAGTTTGAGTGCCACCTTGCAGAGGTGTATATCTGGTTTGAACTTGTTTGAGACCACTTTTGGGGGTGTCCATTATATAGGTATCCTTGAGCTATACAATTTACAAAAGGGCCCAATCAACGTTGAATATAAAAAAAGTTACAACCTTTGAAAGTTGAGCCTTTTGCATATGAAATATAAAAAACATGTTGGACATATAAAATAATTATAAGGAGAACTACACTTGTTGAATAATTTATGATACATATTATGAAATATCATAAGAAATCTTTGGTCAGAGTTAACGAAACTGAAATGGAATTCCCAGTTTGGTGAGTATATTATAATGACATGTTATGATAGGTGTAAGTAATATGCTATTTTTAGCCCATGGACTCATCTTAAAATTTGGGTGTTGGATTTCTAAGCTAAGGATTTGGGCATCACTTTTTGGGTTTTTTTAGAATACCATCTCTATATTAGGTGCTTGAGATAGAGGTTGTGTGAAGAGTTTTGTAGATATTATCAAAGTGTTAAAATTCCTCCAAATCTCTAGTTAACGATACTCCTATGAAGACTTGTTCTACAAGTGTATTGCAAGTATATTTATAGCCAAATAAACATTGGGTCACTTTGGAGTGTGAGATTTTTTTTTTTATCTTGAAAGGGTTTTCTTTGTGTATACTTGTTTTATGTTATATTTTTTATTTATATGTGTTTCTTCTTTCTATAATTGTTAAAAAATTAAAATTGTACAACACTTTGGTAAATATTTTAAGCATAGGATGTATTTTCATGTATCTTACTTTCTTTTAGTTTGGACAATACTATTATAGTTTGGGAAGGCATGAAATAAGATTGGAGATTGCGATAGAAAGATACATTCTTCAAGATTGAATTTGCTAAACCCTATGATGATAGTGAGTGGATTTTTATCCTTGCCATGCTTAAATATTTTAAGGTGGCCCTCATTATGTGCAATCTATTCACATGCCTTTTTTATATGTCTTTTCTTGATTCACTTTTAATGACCATTAACCAAACAACTTTAGGATTTCTAGGCTAATCCATTAAGGATGTTCTTTAGCCCTTGCTCTCTATGTGCTTGTCATCAAAGGCTTTGGATATCTTTTAGCCAATTTTTTTTCCCAAAATTTGATCAAAGCCATTTTTTTGACCGATCCTTAGCTCAATTAGTGAATGGATTTTGTTAATGAATCTTTTCTTACTCTTGTAGAAGATGTTTAGGTAACATCAAAGAAGCCTTATATTGCCTAGATTTTTTTTGTAAGTATTGGGTTCCAACATTGAATGGACAAAATTAATGCTATATGCAATCTTTCTCACCTAAGCTTCCTTGACTTGACACTTCTAGGTGGATATGGATTAAGTATGGATAAATTTTTAGATTCTTGGGCATTCCTTTTACCTTTCAAGTCTCCTTATCTACTCTATGGTAGACTATTATCTTTAGAATTGAAAAGAAGTTGGCTTACTAAATTTCTAAGCCTTTATCTAATAGGAAAATTCTAAGTGTGCTCAAAGATCTTGGTGGCTACTTATATTTACTACTCTTCTTCCTGGGTTTCTTATAAAAATCCCTACTAGAAACTTGGAAAGCTTCTTAGGGATTTTCTTTGGGCCTCCTCTAAAAATCATAGAGGTTTCAATTGTATGGATTAGGAGTTTTATTATCTCCCACATAACTGTGTAGGCTTGAGTTTGATTTCTATAAATGAAAATTATTAGCCTTTTGTTTCAATTGGATTATCCAAGCTCTTAAAGGAAATTAAGCATGAGAAATATTGGTGTGTCGTTGCATATGTGTAGGTGTTACTTGTGAGAGTCAAGCTTGGGAGGGGATTGACCATCACACGCTTCTTATGATATAGGAGCTTGTCTTTAATTAGGTACTTTTGTGATGAAAATATTTTTGAGGGTCTGAGAAGTGATAAAACTCTAAGATTTGAATGTAAATGAATTTTGCACTAGGATTTTTATTAATCAACAATATATATGGCAGTCTCTTGTTATCTCTTATTAAGATAGTCCTCTAGATAGGACCATGAGTCCATGCATTAAGATTTTTGTAGGTGGGAATCAAGACTCTTCCTTATCTTTTTCTAGAAAGATTGGGAGTTTTCTTATTTGACCTAAAGCCAAAGTTAACTTTCAATTGTCAACTAGGCCCTTGAAACTTTCCAAGTCATTATCAATTTTGGGCCATCAAATACAACTCACAATATTGGGGTTTGTTATTTCAATCCTTGGTGGGAAGATTGGAAACAATATCTTGATACACCATTTCATAATTACAAGACATATAAGGGCTATTCTTGGCTCACTCTACATTTGTCTATGGGGCCTATTTTAAACTAGACATGGTTGTTATAACTATTTTTGAGCACTTGGCAAGATAGGTTTCAAACTATTTGGTTGGCCATTCTAAAGCCAAAGCTTGCTTTTTTGCATGATTATTATTTTCCAAGGCCCTTTAGTTGGATCATCAATAACTAAATTTTTTGGTCATTAGGAAAATCTCAAACACCTCTTCTTGTTTTGTTATAGAGCTTGTGCCTCTTGGACTTGGATTCATGACTTTTTTAGACCCTTTTAAATTGAGCCATTATCATGGAATGCAATTTTGTTGGGGGATTGGTTCAAAATTCCCTCCAAATATACCTATATTTGACATGTTTTTAGGGTGAAAATTCTTTTCAGCATATGAAAGGACAATGATTCTACTTTATTTTCCAAATGTTATTAATACTAATTTCTCGCTTTGTACTAAGGGTTTGATTTGTTCTAACATGCTTATGTAGATGTAGATGCAAGCCAAAAAAAATTCCACTTGAAATAACACATTTTTAGATGCTCTTAGATAATTGAGGTAATGCTTTATGTACTATAGACACTTAATGCGTATAGAAGACTCTTATTATCATTCCTTCTTGGGCAGTGTCTATCTAGCTGACAAAATAGCTGCTACTTTTGATACTGAGCACTTTTAATAAAGTAGAATCATTGTCACGTCTTGTTCCAACATTCCACTTACCCTCGAGACATGTCAACCTTATCATTTAAAACCGTCTCCAAATCGAGAAGACCTGTTTAATTGCAGGTTTGATATTTCCAGCGAAAGCACTAAATTTGAAAACATATAAACAGAACAACAATAATATGTTGGTTGTGAAAGAGAATAATAATTCACTGCAAGTTTTAGCAGAGATAACAAACGTCTACTTCTCTGCTAAATAAAAACAGATTTCAGAAATGAATTGAGGAGTTTTTAAAAGAAGAATTATGGGGAAAGGGTTTTGAAATTGGAACTACACAATTAAGTTAGATGATAAAGAATGGGCTTACGAGAGGACCGACCTGTTTAGTTATGGGTATTTAAATTATAGAGAAATCATTGAATAGAAGTAAATAAAACCAATATACATGGCCCGTCTAGCTCAGTTGGTAGAGCGCAAGGCTCTTAACCTTGTGGTCGTGGGTTCGAGCCCCACGGTGGGCGATTCCAAAGCATTTTACTATAGCATGTGATGTTTTATTACGAGTATTTAAGCCATCCTTTGTTTTTTAAATGAATGAGTTCTATTTATATCGTATGTGATGTTTTATTACCACTATATTTTTTTTAATGAATGAGTGCTATTTTTTTTATAGTAATTAAAAATATATATATAATGGTAAAAAAAAAAAGTTCTCAAAATAAAAAAAAAAGTTTAAGAGAGGATGGTTTATATATATATAAATTATAGTATCAATGTTTTATTAGGAGTATTTAAGCCATCCTTATTTTTTTTAATGAATGAGTTCTATTTTTTTTTTTTTAAAGTAATTAAAAAAAATAAGTAAGAGAAAAATATGATGCTATTCAAAATAAAAATAAAAGTTTAAGAGAGAATGGTTTATATATATATATATAAATTAATTAATGTAAATGAGATTGTCTCAATAACATATATATAATAATATTATCTTAACTAGCATACATATATTTTAAGAAATCTAAGTAAAGTATGTCGAGAGATATCAAATTTAAAAATATTTAACATTCATAAATAATTGTAAAGAGCTGATTGTAATAAAATTGCGTGTATGCTTCTAGATTCAATTGTGTGAGTTTTTTTGCATCAACGTTTTGGATCACACTTTGTGCTCTCTACTATCATCCCGATGATGGATCATCGAGTGTGATCTGAAATGTTGATGCAAAAAAACTCACACAATCAAATCCAAAAGCATACACAGATTTAGACTAATGGATTGTGGAAATCTACTTATGAATAAATGTTAGGTTTAATATATATGATATTTATTGAAACCTAACCCGAATCATATATCTAATTCTAAGTCTAACCATAACCTTAACCCTCATCTAATATTAAATCTAACCCTAATTAAATCTAGACACTAAACCTATTAAAACCCTAATGTAACATTGATCCTAATGCTAATTCATCTCTAACCCTAATCTTATGTTTAATTTCAATTCTAAACCTAACCTTAAACCTAATCTAACATTAAATCTAACCCTCATTGATTGTTAATGCTAAACCTATTTGAATCCCAATCTAACATTAACCCTAACCATAATTAATCTCTAATCTTAATCCTATTTATGATAATATGATGAAACTATAATGATCTGGTCAACTACTGAGAAAGGGGGGGCGGGGCAGGGTGAATCTGTAGATAGAAAATATACTAAAATTTCACCAAACTTAATTCAAACTCAGAAACAACTTGCAAAACTTAACCGGTTTAGACTCTGTATCAAAAACTGTAACTGCATTGTCAAGCTTTATTGGTTGACCAAAATATCAATGATACATTGTAACAGATCTGAAACTCAAATACCATTTAACCAAAACATCAAACCACTTTACTAAAATCAATAATAGCTCATTTCAGATCACTTCCGGTCATCTAAACATGTATACATATTAACCATATCAAAAACACAATCACAAAATCATTCACCACTTGACACAATGGTTTTTCACGTGGAAACCCAAATGGGAAAAACCACGATGGGGATGAATACCCACAAGTATTCTAAACTCTTCTGAAGTTTGCTCTTTTAAGAGCCAAGCCTTGTTAGAAGCTTTACAAAAATGTCTTGTTAGGAATAGATCCAGTTAAGGATCACCTGGTTAAGGGATTGACTGCAATACCTTGTTAAAGGTAATACCTTGTTAGAGGTAACCTCGGTGGAGGATTTCAAATCCAAGCTAATGGATTACTTGGTTAGAGGATTTCAACAAGAAGCTTGTCAAAGCTTACCCAGTTAGGGGATTTATCTATTGTAATGGTTAGAGAACAACAAGTTCTTTACTGATCTGGTAATAGCACTGCTTTGCTTAATTAGATCCTTTTATGCTCCTATCTGCCTTCACAACATTCTGCAGATACACCTTTTGGTTCGGCAACAACAACTCACACTTAACCAAATTTGCCAACACAATTACAAATAATTCATTGACCTTAAAAAAATACAATAGGTCAGTAACACAACACAAAACCTAAGAACTCATAGAGATTATAAACATATCGATTCAATCTTAACCGTTAGATTACATAGCAATCAACTACACATCTTTCAAGACAACTTTGACCGCTCCTGGATCACTCCTGGATCACCGCACATTGGATCTTGTAGCTCATCACGCGTTTGTCACTCCATGCTAAGAAATTGATCATTCCCAAGATAAACGATTATCTCTACGTGCCAAAACCACTTCAAAACTCATCACGTGCATCATGCATACATGACATAATCATCTCCGATTACCATTCGATCATAGATCATCTCAACCGATCCTCCAAGCTTCATCGGTTAGGGTTCTGCTTATCAACGGGTTAGGGTTACCAGTTGATCACCCAGCTTCAATAATAATACTACCGGTTTGCATAATACCGGTTTGCAATACAACATCACTACTGGTTGCAATACATCTCCATTATTGGTTGCTATTGACATCAATGACAACACTACACTTTATCAATGCAATCTTCATGCAATGCCAACAATTTAAACCCTAACCATATATTAATCCCAACTCAAATATTTTTCTTATAACCATAATTTACCCTACCTCTAATTGAGCCCTAGCCCTAACTCTTATTGAACCCTAACCTTACTAACCTAATATTAACCCTAATAATATTCAAACCATAATCATAATTAAACCTTAATCCTAACCTTATTTTGACCTTAACCCTAAGTTAAATATTTATCTTAAAGCCCTAGTTGAAGCTCTTATTTCTAATTCTAATTCTAACCTTAACTGTAATTGAACTATAACATCAACACTTTTTGAACGCTAACTAAATCCTAACTTAATTGAACCATAGCCATAACTTTAACACTAATTAAACCCTAGCCATAACTAAAATCTATTGATAACCTTAATTGAATATTTTAATCTTAATTTAAATAAATCCTAACTTTAACACTTAGTAAGCTACAAATGAAGTTGAACATTGTCCTTAATCTTAGCCCTAACCCATTGAAACCTCACCCTAATCTAACCATAATCCAAATCCTATCTCTAATTCTTATTCTATCCCTAACTTTAACCCTAGTCCAATATTGAATCTAACCGTAATTTAACCCTACTGCTAAATGTTTTTAGACCATGGCTTGACATTAATACTAACCCCAATTTAACCCTAACTCTAATTTTAGCTATAGCCCAAATTAAACCCCAGCCATAACCCTAACTCAAACCTTATCATAAATAAATACTTTTCCCTTATTGAATCCTAATCTAACATTAACCTTAATCCTAATTGAATCCTAGCCTTAACCTTAACCTTAATCTAACATTAACCCTAATGCTATTGAAACTGTATTCGTAATATAACCCTAATCCTAACACTAAGTCAAATATTTCTTCTATAATCCTAATTGATACCTAATCCTATTTAACCCTATCCTAACCTAGCCTTAAACCTAACACTTAGCCTAGTTGTAATGACAATCCTTATTCTATTTTTAATCTTAATTAAACTTGAACCTAAACCCTAGTGCAACCTTAATGCAAATTGTAACCTCGATGAAGGGACATACCTCCCCTTACTTGTACCCAATCAAAAACTCACATCCATACACAATGGAAACTAAAAATAAGTGTTCAAAACTCATATATTTTATTAAAATCGAAAAAGAAAACAATTACATCCAAAATAAGCTACATAAACCCGTACTTAACAAAACCAATCTTGACCTTCACAACCTCACATTCATTTCACATAAAAACATTGTGTATCCCATATCAGGATTTATTCTCACACTCCATACCATATTCCTCTGCTCTCTTCATTATTAATCTGAACTGAAAACTTGGTCTTTTGTCCCTTGTGTAGTCACTGGTCTTTCCTTATTTGATGTTTAAGTCTTTCTTTTATCTCTACACTCCGTTCACCTCCTTCAGCGCTAGCTTATTCTCTTCCTTAAGCAACCCCTATTCTCCTCTTCATCCTGCACTCATCTCATCTCCTATTCCTTTCCTTAATGCACTTACTCATCAATTGGAGACACTCATCAATGTCTCTACTCCTCTTGTTCATTCTCATATTTTAATTGCCATTCTACCTACTGGCTTAAATTTTCCATTGCACACACTTGGGAGGCTCTTTCCTTACCTCTCTACAGTCTCATGACCTCTTCTCCCCTTCATCTAGGGTGTTGCCTCCTCTCTTCACTTCTCTCATCACTCTCATTTTTATTCTACACCATCGATTGCCTCCCATATTCTTTTATCATTACTAATTTTATTACCTGCTACCCACCTCTCTTGGTATCGTATAGACCAATTCCTTATCAATTATCTTCTGTTGTTCTATTTTTAAAATCATATTCCCAATCTGCAACCCGACTCAACTCTTGGCAACAAAACGTATCCATCATTCAATGAACTGCAATATATTTAAAAGTATTTATTGTTTTGCCTCCATGTTGTAGTGATTACTCCTCCACCTTCTCAATCGATTCCTGTCCCATCAATGCAACCCTTTCATTGCATTAAGGCTACAAACCATTTCAAGTTTTGAATGGTCAAAAGACCCACGTGGCTATAAAAGTTGACTTGGGATATCCATTCTCTGCTTTGATGCTCCCTTTCTAGTATGGAGGCAGGTAGGATGAAACGACATCAGTTGTAATGACAATCTTTATTCTATTTTTAATCTTAATTAAACTTGAACCTAAATCCTAGTGCAACCTTAATGAAAATTGTAACCTTGATGCCAAAGTTTATTCTATCATTTTTAACACTAACCCTAATCCTAACCTAACGGTGTAAGACATTAATTATATCAAGTTTAACAAATGTATTGCTAACCATGACCCTAATTTAATACTAACTTTAACCTTTACTCTAAATGAACCATCACACCAAACCCAAGCCTAAACTTGACCTTGAACCAAGCTTTCTCCTAGAATATTAATCTTAATCTTAATAAACTATGACCCTAACCCTAATTAAACCCCAACCCCAACCCCAACGACAACCTTGACGTCAAGATTTATCTTAGAACTCTAACACTAACTCAACACTAACCATAACCTTAATAAAAACCCCTAATTAAACCCTATCTCTAACTTGAACCCTAACCCTAATTTAATTCAAACTCTAATCCTAACCCAACACATGCAAGACTCTAAAATAATGAGGGTTGGAGTTAGTGTTAGGATTGGGGATAGTCATCAAACTTAAAATTAAAAATTGAATTGAAATTATATTTTATCAAATTTTCTAAAGAAAGATAATATCTCTATGCATGTCCCAATTTAATTATAAAGTATACTTTTAAAGTTCAACAAAATTAGTTAATAATCTATTTTTAAAACAATTACTATTAATTGAATTGTATAATGAATAACTATCTAACTAATGTGTACTCAATGAAAATTCATTTCCTTTTAAAGAAAAATGAATTGCCTCTATATTAAGTTATTAAACCATCAAACATAAAATTTAAATTTGAATTAAAAATATGTTCATTTATAATATCTAACAAAATTAAATATAATATCTTGATGCATGTCCAAATTAAATTAGATAGCATTTTTTAAGTTAAAAAACCTTAGTTAATAATCTATTTTTAAAGTAATTTATATTAATTGAATAGTATAATGAATAACTAACTTATGTATATAAAATAATTTTCTATTTTCTTTTAAAAATAAAATTGATTGAGGTAGTATAATTTTTAAATTCAACAAAATCAATTAAATTTTATTTTTTTAAGACAATCTCTATTAATTGAGCAGGACAATAAATAACTAACTAATATTTAGTCCCTAAAAAATTAATGTGTTTTAAGAAAAAGTTTCCGTTTTAGAAAGCTATAAAGAAAAGAAAATCAATTTTTTTTTTTGGCAATATATATTCCTTTATAGAAAGTTATAAAAGGTAGCCATAAATAAAATTTAAAATTGACTTATATATATATATATATATATATATATATATATATATATATATATATATATATATATATATATATATATATATATATATATATATAATTAAAGATAATATAAGTAAAATTTATTTCAAATATTAGCATTTCACCAAAATTGAACCCATCTCTTAGGAAAAAAACCCTTTCTAGACTATAAGTATTAATCTGATTTGTCCAACTTCAATAGTCATTGATCACTAAATGTTAAGGATGTTGATTTTTACAAAATACAATAACAACAAAGGTTGTCTATTGGTGTGAAAACCAAATATGCTTTGGTTGCCAAGTGTTGTAGCTACAATTTGCATAATGGCAGATGGAGGAAGGTCTTGCATGCAATCAATTAATCAAGATAAATGTATGCATAACTATTTAAGTTTAATTAATTAACATGTTCATTAATCATATTATTTATTGATCTATTTCCGATTCAAATATCAAAATATAATAGATTTTTAAGTATTCCAAAACCATGATTAAAAAAATACTTTTAAATTAAAATAAACAATTGTTTTTTATATTGGATATAGAGAATAAACTGATACAATAATATTGTCTTCAACAGTATCTGGTTGCTTACAACTATGAGTACATATAGATCACAAATCCAAACACTATTATCATCTATGCATACATCTACAAAACTAGTCTATAATATGAAGTGAATAGATCACATGGGTATGCTAATAAATTGGACATGTTCAAACATCATTTCATCACATCTGTTAATGGTCCTGATAGGCCTCCATCCAAGTCGTCCACCCCAAAAGGGCCTTCCATCCATACTGTCTTTCTTCCCTCATGCGACTGGCTTAGCATCTGAATCTGCTCCAACGTTGGGGCTCTAGCTTTCCTAATCTCAACCCCAAGACTCTCCATTGTTGTGGCAAAGGAATTGTGCTCCCCTGTGACCCGCCTCCATTTATAACCATTCTCTAACTCGTGTATGAACATCTTGGCTTGTCTTTCTTTAAAGAAAGTAAGGAATTTGTTCTTCTCTATCTTCATTGTAATAGATACAAGTGCAAAAAGATGCGATGGAGAGTGAGTCCATAGAATGAATCAGTAAGGGCCCTAGCTTTACCTTGGAACTTATCTTCATTTCTAATTTTATAGATATGTCATAAAATCTCAGTAGATAGTATATGCCAAAATAGATTAGTATCCTTTTTCAAACCCTGAATGTAGCCAGTGAGAACATCTAAGATAAAAACCTAGTTAGGGATAGAAATACCAAACAACAACTAGATTTCTCAAGCAATATTGCACTAAAAAAAGACGTGCCTAATAGACCCAGGCACTCTACAGACATTACACATATCACTATTATTTTGATATTTTCTGAAAGACAGCCTGTTAATAATCATCAGCCATCTAAAACATTTTTTCTTAGGAGTGATAGGACTGCTCCAGAGCCCTGTGAATACCTTATGCCACCGTTTTACAGAGAAATGTGCATACCACAAAGTGTTAGCATAAGTGATAATAGATTCATCATACGAAAGGGTATTATAGACATTAATAGATTTGACATTGGAAATAGAAATATTATTATTCCAAATAAAATCAGTGTACCTTTCAATATCCACCTTACAACTTTTAGGTAATTGCAAATCAACACACGCATACTTCACCATATTATAAGTTCTCTTTTGGGAAACTTGAAGATCACATTTAACCCTAAGGGTATCCTAGTGCATAAGTCTATCATTCTCAATAATGTCCTTAAAGTAGCAAACACCTTTATTAGCCTAGGCTCTGGCTGAGCAACCTTGAGTAAGCACGAGAGGTTTAGAAGAGTGGAAAAGGTTCCACTAGATAGACCTCTCCCCATGAATGTGGTCATTGTTGTTGGCCCTACTATTGGTGATGTAAGGTCTAATACTTTCCCACTCTCTAGATAGACTAAAAGACACACGAACCCTACACTAAGATTGGAAATCCTCTAACCACTAGGTCACAAATAAACAAGAATCACAAAAAATTGCTAAGAGTAATTCACCACTTTTATTTCTACCTCTTCACATACCCATTTCAGATCTAGTATTCATTTTTAACTCCGACCCATTAAAATATTCAAAGCAATAGGACAGATTTACTATTAAAGTATACAATGAAGGAGAATTTCTCAAAATAAAACTTAACATGACTAATTTTCTTTACTCTGATGTGGCCTTTCCATAGAAAATGTGACCAATTTATGGGCCAAATCAAACATCTCACTTGAAAAAACATTGGCCATGAAATGAGTAAAAGAAGAGAAATGTTACCATCATGGATGGAATCCTTTGATTTCTTCAAGATCAGAAAGATGCTATGGAGAGTTGGAGGAGAAGCCACAAAATCTTGATGATGTGCATCCAATGCTAGGGAGGAATATAATTTATTTCTTCCATTCTTAACTTTGAATTCCACATCTAAAAACTATCATATCTTCATATCTAAAACCAAACCCTCCTTCATGATAGATTTTGCCTAGAAAAATATTAGACAATATATTGATTTACAATGTGCTATATATATATAATTTTGCAATGACCAAATAAGAGAATTGAATTATGAAAATAAAAATCCAAATCTACAAGCTATAAAGGAAAACATCCATATCACATCAAAATGTAAAGTTGCCTAATATTATATGGATGGTGTGGTATATATAAGGTTTTGAGATGACTAGATAAAAGAATTGAACTGCAAAAATAAAAAAACCAAATCTAAATCTTCAAAGCTTTAAAGGAAAACATCCATATCACATTAAAATAGAAAGTTTCCTAATATTACATGGATGAGTGTCAATTTTAATCACCAAGAGTTTTTATTGACTAATATTCTTCAATCCATTATGTGAGCATATCTTTATAAATGTCCCAATTAAATTAGATAGTATAATTTTTAAGTTTGATTTTCTTTAGAGAAGTTCTTAAAGAAATCCATGATTAACATAAAATTTAAACATAAACTAAAGATATTTTTTTAAAAATATCTAAAAATTAAACATAATTTCTCTATGCACATGTTGCAATTAAATTAGATAGCATAATTTTGAAGTTCAATAGAACTAGTTTTATAAAACTTTTTGAATTATTATGTTGAGAGGCGTATTATACTCACATATAGATGTAAGCTTCTTTGTCAATAAAAATGAAAGTCATTTAAGTTGATGTGCATTTGGACGTCAACAAATTTGTCAATTAAAAAAAACATTATCTATATTAAATTAATAGAATTTTCCTTTTAAAGTCTAGTTTTGTTGAAATTTTTAAAGGAAATTTCTATTAATTTAATATAGATAATGCTTTTTTTAATTGACAAATTTGTTGACGTTCAAATGCATACCAACTTAAATGACTTTCATTTTTATTGATGGAAAATCTTACTTCTATCCATGAGTATAATACGACTCTCGACATAATAATTCAATTTTTTTATAAAACTAAGTAATTAATGTAAATAAGACTTTAGCAACAACACAATATTATTCAATAATCCAAAAAGTCTTATACAAATGAAACTTTAACAACAACACAGAATATTACCTCAATAATCCAAAAAAAATCCAATAAATATAATGATTCAAATCACTATACCTTAAATTATATTTTTGAAATTTAATTCCACCCCCCACCAAAAAGGCCATGTTAATTTTCTAGCATTCCTTCCCATCTCTATATTGGGGTGGGGTGAATGGTATGTCCTTTTTTAGACTTTATCACTACATATGTCAAAATTTTATCTATGTTAAAATAAAACACTAAAAACAATAGGGTTATCTCTCTTAAATTATGGCAAATTAGTTCATCCAAACACAAGCACTATAATCACTTTCCACATATTTCTACATAATATTATGATGGGTTTCAAAGTGCACTAACTTTATGGGCTATATGATTATTTATCATAATAGTTTGTACACGTTTTATTGTGATCATTTAATATATCTTTATATCTTATGCTATTAAAATCTACTTATTCAAATTTTTTAATATAAATAATGAATTTATAATTTTTTAATATATATTATAATTAAATATTAATATCTTAAAGATGGTTTTATTTTATGTCAACAATTTAATAAAAAATAAAGTAATAAATTTAAATTTATCATTCTTAAAATAAATAAAATTTATTAAATCATTAATTATAATTTAACTAAAACTACTATATATATATATATATATCATGAATTCTATGGTGAATATTATTGAGATTTTTTCATTATCTTATATGAATGATCATATAGTGAACACCATTGATTATTTAATGTTTATCACTAACCATTTTCATTAAAGTTCGTTCAACATTTGCTACTTGAATTATGCATAATGGTCATGTTTCAACATTTTGATATAATTCTATATCACTAGCTAAAATGACGACGTTGCACAAAAATCAATGACCCAATCTACCCATAAAATTTACGACACATATTGTTGAAATATACTAAAAATTACTAGCCTTTAACCTTGATCTCAACTTTGAAGTTACCTCTTAAAGAAAATTTTTCTATGAGTATTTGCCTTGAGGAACTCATATGCATCTTACACCTACTCATATCCTTATAATAATATCATTACTGACCTAGTTTTTATCACCTCAACAAGTTGTGATCTCATTGATAACTTCCTATATTCTAGTTCTCTTGCCATTATTTCTCATTTTTATTGAGGCTCAATTTTCATATGATTCTCATTTTAGAATGTGATATATGAATTCCCTCAATCTCCTACTAATAACATATTGATTATGAAGTTTGACCTTATAAAAACTACTTAACTTTTATATAAGAGGAATATATTTTATTTTGAATATTTAATTTAAAAAATGAAAGCAACCTTGGAATCAACTATATATAATTTTTTTGTAGTATTGATGCATTAATCTTCCAAAAAATATTTTTACTTCTACTTGAACTAGCACCAACTATAGATTAAGGAGAAATCTATGCTTCAACAAGGTAAATCAAGGTACACATATTTCACATTTTACTTTTTCATTCATTATTCTTAATTACAATGTTTATTTAACTTTATTTTTGGTATTTATTTTCACCCTTAGTGCCATCACTCATTCCATTGTGTGATGAACAACTAGCTTCATGGGGGTTCAATATGTGTGACAAAATGAGATTGTAGGTCTATAGATGCAAACTAAGATCTCAAATGTCTACACATGATCATTGTGGAATGTAAACAGGTTCAACTATATTCTCAATAGGAGAGTTGAACACTTATATCTATGTTCCCTTTTTGAAAGTGTAATGAAATTGAGATGAATGTATGTATGATCTAGGTTTTAATGATATGAAAATGACGACTTTTAGTAATAACAAAAATTACAAAATAGAAAGTAAACATAGAAGATTAGATCTAGAAACAAGATATAGAAAGGAACCTGGATCTACAAACTAAGCTTGACAGTGTCTAACTAATATGTTGTGCGCTCTAGTCTAAGGATGCCTATGCAATTAGAAAGAAGAACAATTGTTGTTAGGAGGTCCTATAGGTTTGTCTCTCAGAAATTTAGACAAATATAGTTGGACATGCGTGTTGGGCACCCTAGTCCATGTGTTTTTTCCTATTCAAAAGTTATTGCAACTTGTGACAATCTTCTTTGCACTCTTGTAGCACTTTCTACTATTGAATCTAAACTTGCACACACAAAATATAGAGAAGGGGGGTTGTTTTTTATAGGGGATTACCTAAGTTAAACCTTATGTTGGTTTTTCCACCTCCACAATAGTAATCAAAGATGCAAAAGAGAGATTTTCCTATGGATATCCCTTCTTCATCTATTCAACTTGTCCTTACACTATAAATTTTGAATAAATGCATAATGTAAGCGCTTATCCTTCACAATTAAGAACATCTTATGAAGTTGGATATGATATGATTTCAAAACAAGGCTATAGAGGACAAGGACTTGGAAAATACGAACAAGGAATTAAGATCCCTGTAGACCCTCCTACACAATTTACTAAAGAAGGCCTAGGATATCCCGATTCTCAAACATCTATGGAGGATGCTCGTAAGGTTCAAATGCTTAAAGATTATTTTGCATGACATAGAGACTATGGCCCATCCAAACATGCTTCTACATCAATTAAACCTCTTCTTTCTTTACCAATTCATTTTCCTAAAGAAAGCAATCCTTCTCCTTCCACTAGCATACCTTGTCCTACATCTTAAGAGATAAGACCTATCCATATTCACAACCAAGAAAAAATATCTACAAGGATCTTTTGGAGGTTGAAGTCACAAGGGCTTCACTGGCTGGGCAATATTATATCACGTGAATTCATATTGGGGGTTTAATATCTAAAAATGAGGGTGAAATATATTGCCTATCGGTGAAAATAGAGGGGTTTTTAATCCCGGCTATGAAAAAATACAATATTTGGTGAAAATAGGGGGGATTTTAATTCGAGACGTGTATTGGGAGGGGGTGACAAAAAGGAGTTTAGGGCAATATTTTTTGAAAATAGGGGGATTCTTTAGTATGCCATGAATGCACGTGCTATAACCTAGTTTCACTAAGTGAAGCCCCTGTGGTTGAAGTATGATAAACATGTTGTATTTCCTTTCATAAAATGTAATAATAAGAGCAAAGAAGGTGATGAGTATTGTCTTTTTCATCGTTGTTATTCTCATTCTCTTGAAAATTGTACAACTTTTAAAGAATTTGTTCAAAAGCAATATGATTAAGCTCTTATAGCTCTTACAACTGATCTTGCAAATTTTTTTGGTGAAGAGGTAGTGCCTTAGCACTATAGTCACCTTATTATGTTGCTCCTCACCCTATGACATTAGTAGTTAACTTCATTGGGGGCTCTTTGTCATGAGTGGTGATGCATCTTCCATTGCAATCATACTTGGACAACAACATAATTCTTCCTTGTTTCCTCTCTTTGGGGGAAAGGATTGTACATTCAATTCTTTCTCCTTTTTGAAAATTGCCACTTCTTTTGAGTTGTATTTTTCATAACTTGATGTCTTTTTCTCACATTGAATTGTCCTTCTTGCGAGTACATGTGTGTTCCTTTATTAGGGCTTATTCTTTGCAAGAAGTGGTACATCTTTTATGTATGATCTCTGCTTAGGAGGATTGCAATCCTTCTCTTTGTCTCCTTACTCGGGGGGCATTGATTCTATCTTCTATCTCCTATCCTTTCTAAGGATCCACTTTTCCTTTGATGAGTAGTGTTTTCTTATGGTACGATGTTATTCCTTTTATGAAGTTTATTTTCTCAAGGATTATCTCTTATGTAAGAGGTGTGTATCCTTGCATACAACCTCTTCTTCACTTGACGTTGTATATCTATTATGAAAAAAAACCTCACGTAGGATCAAAATTGTGTTATCCTTCATCAAGAATCCCTTTACCTAGCAATAGAAGGAAGGTATGAATTCTTGTTCTCCTTCCTTTCTTTTGGTCAATGATGTTATTTTTTTCAAAATCTCCTCTTGGAGGTAGATGTCTTTGAAAAAAGATCTCTTCCTCCTCCTCCAAAGGTGCAAGATATCTCTTTCATAACTATCTTTTCCTTGTTCATAAGAGTCATGTCTCTTTAGCTTGGATTTATGTACATTTTTGCCTAAAGGATATCTCCTTGGTGTTGAAGGTGTGTATCCTTGTTTCTAGATTTCTTAAGCCATTAACATACTACTATGTTCACATATTAAGGGGGGTGAGGGGGCGGGGGGGGTGGGGGGCGCATACATATTGCCCTCTTTGTACCATATTATTTTATTTCACATGTCTTATATGGGTTGTTACATGCTCGAAACTGGACCTAACTCTTAGACGTGAAGCTTCATTCTCGAAACGAGACATGTTCCTTTTATGTCTTATATGAGGTATACATTCTCGAAACGAGACCTAACTCTTATACAAGATGTTCTTGAAACCAAACATATTATTTTCAATTTCAGGTCTTATACAGGTTGTTGCATGCTCAAAACCATACCTAACTCTTAGACAAGATGCTTAACTCTTGAAACCAGACATTGACATATGAGTAGGGTGTGTTGAATAGAATAATGCAACTTGCTAGACATTTAAACTCTTCCTTTTTCAACTTTTTTAAGGTAGGTTGATTAGCATAATACCACTTTCTAGATCGTTCAACCCTCCTTGTGCAAAATTTCCAAGATGAGTGGAACTATCATAACATAGTTTGCTAGACTTTTCCGACTCTCTCTCTTTATAGTTTTCTATCATGTGGATTCCATTGTCTCTCTTGCTTCTCTTCTCATGGATCACCTAGGATAATGCAGCTTGGTAGCCTATGGTGTCCATGTTCTCTCTCTTCTTCTTCCCATGAGCTCATAATTTTCTATTTGTGGATCATGGTTCATCACTTGATGCATGCTCTTTCTCTTTTCATGTGAGCACTTGTGTTCTTATAATAGCATTCTAAGAAGGAGATTAGTGGTTGAGACATTTTGACTATCGAGGTCTCTTCAACTATTTAACTTGGAGCTTTTTGTTTTTAGCACTAACCCCTTATGTTGTATGTCTTTTGTCTTTGTTGCTCTTTGTTTGACTTGTGTCTTTGTCTTATTTTATGTGTCCTTGCATGTGATTGTGTGAGTTAAGATCTAAAGATTGGGGGCTTGGTTCCTCAAAATTAGTGATGTCTTATCTCCTTGTGATCTTGCCCCTAGTTTCTCCTCTCTCTTCTTTACCTTTCTACTTTACCACATGTATTTGCATAGGCTCACACTCTTGTTAAAGTGGGGGCTAAATATAGCATCACAAATTGTAACCGGTACAATTCACACCTCATATTTGTGCTCCTACTTTAGCATGTCCTATTTTCATTCCCCCCTAGGCCCCTTTTGGCCCCTTTTTGGCTCCATACTTGATGTCACTTGTTGACACCACTGAGTGGGCCCCATCTCATGATCATATCCCCTATGTTCAATGAATTTTTGTCCTGGTTTGAGAGGACAAGGGTGCCCCTATCCAAGACCAAGGTGTCATGGCACCCTAGTCCCCCTTAATCAGGACCCATTTTAAATATGGGTTGACACTCTCCCTCTCCAATGGATTTTGGTCACCGTGGCTCAATGTGACCATTGGAGGTCAACCTAGCTGGTAAATTTACCAAGGGAACCCTATATAAAGGCATCTTATCAATTCATTTTAGATTTAAAACTCTAAGAATCCATACTCTAGTACTTAGGCATTCAAGTATTTATCATCAAACATTTTCAAGCATTCAAGACAACATTTCATCCTTCAAGCATTATGGAGCAAATATATATCAATATTCATGCAAGCATGTGCATTTGATTAGGTCTTTTATGTTCAATATGTTTGTCATGCTATTACATTGAAAATTTGTGATCATGTCTAAAGAGAATTGCACCATCAAACTTCTCATCAATCATTGCAGATCTTAGGTATATCTTCTTGCATTTACTCCAATATTTACAATATTCAATTGAAGGCTAATTCCTAAATTGGGGTTTGACCTAAAGAAAACCCCTATCCACACCTCTCTTTTTGTGTGCAAGGAGTTGAATCAAGAGTTATAATTAGAGATTCCGACAGGGTTGATGACAAAGAATAGGTTCAGGTTTCGATGGATCAAAAAGTGGAGGACTAGGGTGATCTAGGTACCTGGTCCCAAAAATTCCGCCCAAGCTTCTAACAATGAATCTAGTGCATCTCCCTGATTCAGAATATATCCTACTTGTCTACATCAGAGTTAATGGACTAGGGTGACCTAGCTATTTGATCTTAGAAAATTAGCCCAAATTTTCAAGATCAGGTTTTGATTCTCTTCTTCTGCATAGATCTCTATTTGTGGCTTTGTCTGATATCTGTCATAGTCTGTTTTTACTGTTTCACCTTAATTATCTATTGTTTCATCCTAAATCATACAATTCAAATCCAATTTCAACTAAAAGAGGGCAGCATACTAAACCAGTGAATCTAATCAGAATTCTAGCCCTTTTCCTAATTGAATCGTGGCTAGATCTATTGGATTCACCCTTCTTTCAATATGTTGTTCCTTTAGGTAAGATTATTATTTTGATTAGTGAAACCCTAATTTTTCCCCACTAATACACATGAAAATCTTTATTGACATCTTAAACTTAATCTTATCACATTCTTTGCTTGTAAGATGCATTTGGAATTTAGAGATATTAAATGAAAATTAATTAAGTATTGATAATTTTTATGTAAGGTCAAAATTGACCCATAGGATTGAAGAAAGTGCAAAGTATAGTATATATAGTGTTGAAGCAAGGTCAAAATTGACCCATAAGATTGAAGAAAGTGCAAAGTATAGTATATAGAGTGTTGAAGCAATTCCTTTAAATTCTAAATCCTTATTTTATAATATTTCATTGATACCAACTTAAGTTTGATAGATTAAGTTAAAAGGAAAGGGACATGATTATGACACTATCAAACATTCCAATAGTATAATGTTAAGCATCTCTAATTGTCATATGGCAACATATAGAGATCATTCAAATATAAAATGACCCTCCAAGAAAAAAGTACCATAGTGACATTTAGAATGAAAATCTAAAAAAGTGAGATCTTAGCTTGTTTCCATGTTGATTGTATTTTTGGTGTCAATTTTTTTTTACACTTTTTCTTTCTTTTTAAAATAGATAATTAAATAATTTGTTTTTATCACAAAATAAAATTTACTTATTGATTATGTTTATGTTACTTTAAGAATGTAAGATTTAAAGTCTCGACCCTTAAATAGAATACCTTTCTATTGAAGACAACCATAATAATTTATCCATTAAACTACACAAAGAAGATTAAACAATAAGTTTTAGATTAAAAAAAGGAAAAACACTTAGAAGAAAGCTTAAGAAATTAACAGGTAAGCCATTCTTTGTCAATTATTAAGTCTAAACACAAATGAGAATGTAAGAAAAAAAATTCATGATATTAATTTGGAGAAAAAAACTAAAATACAATAACATTACCTCAACCAATTCAATTTATTAAATTATTACATTAAGAGATATCTTCTACAATCGCAACATGGATTGAAGGAGTCTATGTATATGAAAATAAATGCTTCACATGCTTGTTATTACTCCAAGAGGCGTCTTCTACAATTGCAACATGGATTTAAGGAGCATGTGTATATGAAAATAAATGCTTCACATGCTTGTTATTACTCCACAAGGCGTCTTCTACAATTGCAACATGGATTGAAGGAGTCTGTGCACATAAAAATGAAATGCTTCACATGCTTGATAGTTATAAATGAAATGAAAGAGTCACACGATAGAGGAAGAGAAAGCGGTTTGCCTAGAAGAGGAAGTAGTGAAGATTGGAAGTATTTTCCTCCTATTGACTCCGACATAGAAGAAAAAATGTAATAAATTAGTATATGTTGCTTTGTTTTTTGTGCTGGCATATTCAAACAGTTCTTATGGTTTGAAGCCAATTTCAAACGCTTCGATAGTGTCGACATAAGAGACGTATGAGATTGCGAAGTTAAAGCTGTCCTAACATTATGAGAGGAAAAAATTGAAGGGGAATTGAAAATTATAGATATTGATCGAATTCAAAACAATCTTAAAGACATGATATGTGAACTCATTAAATACAACTTATAGATAAGATATGGTAAGATATTTAAAGCTTTTCTTGTCTATAAAAAATAAAAATAAATAATAACATTATATTAAATCTTATTTAATATTATAATATATATTTTTTTAATAATAAAAATAATTTGAAAACACATTTTAAAGGGCTATATATTAACATTCTTATGGATGAGTCGTAATGTTTCTGTTTAAAAAATAGAAAATAAGAGAAATGTTAATCCAAAAACTAATAAAAAATAAGGATTGCTGATCCAAATTAACCAACGGAAGATCCACCTTTAACCCAAGCTACCATGACGCTTGCCTTCCATTCCTTTACAGTTCTTTGTGTAACCTCTGATTCATAAAAACATGTACCAAGATGCTCCTGCTGTTTTGTGGTCCCGTATGGTTTATTTGAGTTGAATTTATGAACCCACGTAAAATTCTTCCATTTCTTTACAACCGGAGCAATTAGTAGGTATTTTGTGCCATTCTATGAGCTAATGTGTTACTCGATAAGGTAAAATTTGGTTACCAGATGTCAAACCATAGTGTGGCCCTAAATTTTAGGGCTTTTTTGTTGGGTATATGAAGCCCAACAGTCACATGGCTATTTGTCTTCCCCATAAGACTCTTCATTTCATATTTGATATGTTTATATAAATGGCTATGTGCAACCCATACATGATGTACTGTATAATTGGATATTAGTTAATAACAATCCTCCCTGTGTTTCTGGTGGACGTAGCCACTTAGTGGTGAACCATGTTAATCTTGTGTCTTGAGTTCTTTGTTGTGTCTATTATTCTTTCTGCTGTTTTCTATTCATTATTATGTGTTTTCTCTACTTGGCTTTTAAACTAACAATTGGTATCAGAGCTTAGGTGAAGTGATTGAGCAGAGATGGAAAGGTAGATAGATAAAAGATTGAAAATTCTTGAGAAGATGCAGAAGTTCGAAGTTAGAGAAATTAGTTGTTGGTATTGTGGCAAGCGAGGCCACGTCAAAAGAAATTGTTGGTTTCTCAAGAAGGCTAAAAGGTAGCCAAAAGATGAAGACACCGATCCAGTCATCGAAGATTTTCTTGCAAATTTAGACTCAGTGGAGAGTAAAATTGTGCAAGCAAAAGTTAAAACAAAATGCCATGTTCATTGGTGGGATGGCTGGAAAAACGAGGATACTTCGGCTGAAGAAGAAGAGGGTTTGAAGTATTCGTTGTTTGAAGATTTTCTTGATTTGACTGAAGAAGAGGATACTGAAGAGGAGGACGCTGAAGCAAGTGAGGATGAAGTTGATGAGGTTGAGACCAAGACTCATTAGGATTATGAAAAATAAAAATTTATGAGGTTGAAGGAAGAGAATCTCCTACTCATCGACAAACTGAATTGTATGGACCAGAAGTTGATGGTTTTGTGTCGCATCATGAATATTGGAAAAGATAACTTTAAGAAAGAATGATATTTTTCTGAAGAGACCATATTTCAGCAAGAGGAAAGTGATGGGAAGCTCCTAACTGAGGACTCTTTCCTCACAAAAATGTATGCCTTGTTGATAGGAAAGCCTTTCTTTGGTGGAAAGAATCCACAAGAGGATTCGGGGTGCCTGGAGATTGAATATCCCAGGAGCACAGGGATTATAGAGCTCATGGAGGCGGGAGAGAGCCTCTGGCTTAAGGCT
This sequence comes from Cryptomeria japonica, assembly GCF_030272615.1. Classification (NCBI taxonomy): domain Eukaryota; kingdom Viridiplantae; phylum Streptophyta; class Pinopsida; order Cupressales; family Cupressaceae; genus Cryptomeria; species Cryptomeria japonica. Next base: position 823,688,099 of record NC_081409.1, read on the forward strand.
ACGCAAGATCCAGAAGACTTCGGAAAGGCTGAGGATAAGGTCTTTGAGGAAAATGAATTTCAAAAAGAACAAAAGAGTGATGATTTATTGCTCCGGATTGCAAAAATAGAGGCGGAGTGGAATGCATTGATTGCAGGTACTGCACAAGTTTCTGCACAAAATACAACAAATTCATTCATTGAGGCAACCGTGAGAATTGGGAGTGATGTTTGTAGGCTATTCACACTTGTACAAGAGTTTCATATTTGGGTATTAAAATCTGATAATGGTGATCTTCTAGATATTCTATTACGGGGGAGCACAAAAGCAAGAGACTTTGACGGAGGAGTGTATTATGAATCTGTTGATAGTAGTGTTCCTGATTATGCATTACCGGATGAAGTAGTTATATAATATGTTTTTAACTCTGATCTGACTTGGAGAAGATTAATTCGCATTGTTCATGAACAGAGTTTGGCGATATTAAAATCTTCTCAAGAGCTGGTTGTAGTACGAGCCTTGGAATGGAGATGCAGGGAATGTTACAGGCTGTGCTGGTTGGACTTCATGGGGGAGATTGTTGGGTATATGAAGCCCAACAGTCACATGGTTGTTTGTCTTCCCCAAAAGACTCTTCATTTCATATTTGATATGTTTATATAAATGGCTGTGTGCAGCCCATACATGATGTATTGTGTAATTGGATATTGGTTGATAACAATCCTCTCTGGTGGACGTAGCCACTTAATGGTGAACCACGTTAATCTTGTGTCTTGAGTTCTTTGTTGTGTCTATTATTTTTTCTGCTATTTTCTGTTCATTATTATGTAGCCACTTAATGGTGAACCACGTTAATCTTGTGTCTTGAGTTCTTTGTTGTGTCTATTATTTTTTTTGCTATTTTCTATTCATTATTATGTGTTTTCTCTGCTCATTTTTTAAACTAACACTTTTCTATATATAGCTTTCAAGGACTTCATTGTTTTTGGACTTTCTCTCTTCCTTCCCTTGTTGATGTAGTCTATACTTTTCATGCACTTTCTAACATACGGTTGACTTCCTTGATTTCTTGGATACACCGGATGTTTTGTAAAAATCATTCGCTTTAGACATCAAATGCCCACTATCTTGAAGCAGAGCAAGTTGCAGGTTGCAAACAATGGATTTGGATGCGCCTAGCCCACCAAAGTAAGTATAAGCTAGAGCAATTTCATTTGGGTTTTCAAGACATTTCTGTGCAAAACAGTGGGATCTGTTGGTAACATTGCAGAGATTGGTAGACCTTGTAAAACTAGCTGTAATGGAAGTTAGAGATGAGCTAGCAATCAGAATTTTTTTTGGTTGCTTTAAGAACTATACAAATCTGAGCCTTCCTTTTGAAGTGGGTTTTAAAATTTAACATTGTTTTATAGTTTCTGAGATTTTAAGGGTTCCTGACCTGAACAGAATTGTTTTTTAGGTGCCCAAGAGGCGCTAATTTGTAGAATTGTTGTTACAGGTTCACTACTGGTCTGGCGAATGCAGATTTTTTTAATTTGTCTGGAATCCCGAACCAGGCTTGGAAAGAGATAGCTGCTGTTTGTACACTTAATGTAGATTTTCTTGTAAATGAGTATGAAGGTGTGGTATATATGAGCTTCCCTTCCTACGTTATAGAAGATTTCGTTGTCAGAGATGGCAGATATGGAGGTTGCATTATCCAGAATGAGAAAGATGTTTTCTCTGGCTGTCTGAAGGGTGACGATGAGAGGCCGGCTCTTGTTTACGAGGGGGCTCTCAACCGATTCCTGCATACCCTGCGGCACTCAAATTTTGAAGCCCAGGTATACAGACCCTTTAATTAGTATTGTATAATTCTTATGTGATGTAGGATTCCTCTTATTGCATTCTCTCTATTTAATTTTGATACATCCACCTGCACTATAAGTAACTCAGGCTGTCGTCACATGATTGAGAAAGGCACTACAATGCAAAACATCCAAGTTAAAACCCTAATGATAATAAAGCCCCGATATTTGTACATTCAAATAGTTCCAAATTATTGTAATCCAATATTTTTTCCATTTTGTTCTCCCCTAGTAATGTAAGTTTCAGTAGTTTGATGTCTTCATGCCTTAATGAAAAATATCAAGCAAGATTGATGGTCAGTTATTCCTCAGTTGTTTATTCTCATCACTAATAATAGTGCTGTTTATTTATTTGTACGATCAGATGCAGGAATTTTTGAACCAAAAAAAGGAAGCCCTTATATTTGTGGGTCATGCTATAGGAGGTCAAGTTGCAACCCTGGCCATGCTCTGGCTTCTGGCAAAGAGGGAGAAGGTGAGACATGTCTCTCCTTTTTGCATTACATTTGGTTCTCCTTTGGTCGGAGATGCTAGGCTTGGGGAGGCACTTGGCCGTGAAGATTGGTCAGGCAAATTTTGTCACGTTGTTTCCAAGTATGATATTGTTCCTAGGATGCTTCTTGCACCATTTAGATCAATTGCCAAGGCTTTGAATGCAATTGTACCTCATTGGCAGGCTATAATGGGCATTTACTCTGTTGCTGCATCACATTTTTCTATTCAAAAGGCTTGCAAGATTCTTTTTAAGAAAGTTGTGCAGTGCATGTCTACAATGGCATACAGTTACCGAGGAGAATCTGGTTATAGAAGCCCATATAGACCATTCGGTACTTACATGTTCTGTTCAACCAACAGTGCAGCTTGTATTGAAGACCCTGAAGCTGTCTGGAAAATGTTCCATTTCAACATGCATAACACAGAAAAAGAGTCTTTTGTTGTAGGCGCATGCGTTACAGAGCATCTAGGTTATTGCCAAATGTTGGAACATGTCACTGAACACTCACTTAGTAATGCAGTGAAAGTTGGAAACTTCATCTCAGACTCCTCCTTTGAGATGGGAACAGCTATGGAATTGGAAGCAATCGGTGTTGGGGCTCAGGTAATCTCTTTACTTTTACTTACCTCTTGTATATATAAGGTACCATTGGCATGTATTGGCAGACTTGTTTAATTTGTCATGGACCAGTTAGGATTCAAACTTAGGAGCTCTTTGTTGCTGGGTGTACTACTATTAGGTTATCGGCCTTTTTGGTAACGAGTCCATCTTTTGTTCGAGTACATCTAATTTTCCCAACGCCCTTTTGGGCCACACTATAGGTGATTGAAGATCCTAGCTTGACCTGACTTTTTTGGGCTTTGATACCATACTCTTCATGGACCAAATAGGAGTCAAATGTAGGACCTCCAATTTGTTCCTGGGTGCTCTACTAGCCCTCTTGGTGAGCAGTCCATTTTTGGTTAGGTTTGGCTCATTTTCCAACACCCCATGAGCCACACTATAGGTGTTTGGGGATCCTATTTTGGCCTGACTTTACTGCTCAAGCTTCAGATACCATGTTAAACTTTTTAAAGCCCAGCTAGGAGTTGAACTAGGATCTCCCATTTACTGCTAAAAGGTGCTCTACCATTGAACTACTGTTCCTCTTGGTGAGCAGTCCATATTCAATTCAGATGTGGTTCAATTTCCAACAAAAGTCTGCCTTCTATCAAGTCTCAGAGATGATTCTTATATATTTATTGGTTGTAATCTTCACGCTACTGATCAGACAGTTTTACAAAAAGCTTTCCCTCCACGTCCTTTTTGGAATGTTATCCCCTACAAAGTGTGTTTTGTCTTTGATCTCAAATTGCACCAACTCAAAATCAAAGTGATATTTTATATGCCAACTTGAATCAGAAGCTTGTACTTAGAACTAAATACATATTTGGGAATCGGGATATCTTTACAACCTCAGTTGCAATGTGAATATTATTTATTCCGGTTTAATATTTGTTATTATAGATATGGTAGCTTCTTAGTTCTCTGTATTGGGCTTTTTGAGACAGAAACTGATGACATTCGACATTTAAGCAGAATAATGGTGCATTGCTTGCCCTCAGAGAAGCTGGATATTTGAAAAGCAAACGTATTATGAACATTGAAAAACTAAATTACCAGTTGAGCAAGAACCAAAGCTATATGGCTGAGCTGGAATGGTTCAAAGTGACCTGTAAGGCCAATGGCCCTGGTTACTATGATGTTTTAAAATCTCTGGGTGAGCGTGACAAGAAAGATTTTCCTGCAAATATGATTAGAATAACTCTGGAAATATACTGGGATGACATTATTGAGAAGGTGAAGAATCATGTTTTACCCAGTGGATTTCAATTCCAAAATAAATGGATCAATGCTGGCACTGCATACAGAAGACTTGTAGAGCCACTGGATATTGCAGACTACTATCGCCTCCACAAAGATCATGGAAGCTATCTGTCAAACGGGACCAGACCAAACCGTCACAAAATCCTGGAAAAATGGCTCAATGTAAAAGATCAAACTCGCATTAATGGAGTTACAAAAGCTAGAAATGATCGCACAAAATTTGCATCATTAACTGAGGACTCCTGTTTTTGGGCTCATGTAGAAGAGGCTTGTAAAGTCTTAAAAGTTCTCCAACAGGAACAAGACCAACAGCAAGCCATGAACACCCAACTGAAAGAAAGCCTTGAAAAGTTTGAAGATTATGTATGGAAGATGATCAAAGATCGCAGCATCTCTGTAGAGGTTTTCTTGGAGGGGAGTAGCTTCATGAAATGGTGGCAACAATACACACATCTTCAATTTCAATCAAACCATTATTTGTCCGAATTCATGGAAAATGAGGGTTGGAATTTGCAAGTTTAGAAGAAAGATCCTTTTCTTATTTTAATCTTGAGAAATTTAACTTGTATTTCCACTTGATTGTTGAAGTTTTTTTTGGGCGACCTGCATACAAGTTACTGAAATGGGCTGTAACTATACTCTATACAAAAATATGCTAAGACATCTAACATTCAAATCACCATTATAATGGCATCCCTGGAACGGCTGATGGCAGCGCCGTTGGAGGAATTTTTAAAAAGTTTCATTCCCATCCAAATAATTCAAAATATCTAAAAAATGGATGTTTTTCATTTGCGATTGGAGGTGCACCCATGAAGGAAAGCGGAAAGGAAAGCCAGCAGGTGAATACGAGAGTCGAATTCAAGAATGCGGCTTCATTGTCACCAACTGGGCACCTCAGATTCAGGTATGTTTCAGAAATCTCTGTTTTTTCAGCTGCTGTTGCTTTTTTCGTCCGTTTTGCTCTTTGCTTGGAATTTTCGCACAAATCTTTAGAATAGGATTTTTTCGTCCATTTTGCTCTTTGTAGAATAGAAAATTTTGTTTGTCCATTTTGTCTCTTAGCACAGGAAAATTACAGTGAGACATCAAAGCTGAGTGGGTCCTTGTGGAAGTCACAATCAGGCCAAGCCCCAATTTAGGCATCAAACCCTTTTTCTAAAGTTCGCAAGGGGACTCCATTATCTTGTTTCTGTCAGTTGCATGGTGTGTATGTATGAGTCTTGTTGTGTGGTGGATATTGATATAACTTTGTGTTTTTTTGGTGGGTTTTCATTTTTTAGTGGTTTTTGCAGAGCGTTGCAGACAAATTTGATGCGAAAGCAATGCTCACTTTTTTGGTTCATTGAAGCAGATAAGCATGTGGTATCCTTCACAGCAGGACCAATTACATCTTAGGATCTACGAGAAGTAGATGTAGATGGTGCAAATTCTTCAAACCGTGGTATCCTTACTCTCACATATTTAGCTTTTGTAATGTCCCATTTTAGAATAGACAGAGATATTGAGACAATAACTTGCTCAACTTTTCACACTTAATTTATCAAACACTTACACTTAGACCTGCTAATGGAAATTATGAGAGATATCAATCGCTGTTTCTAATATGCAATTTTTTTTTTTGTCAAATTAATTATAATGATATTGTTAAATTTATCCACTCATATTTCATAATTAGCAGTTCAAACCATTTCACATAAATATGAGTTGTCTACTTAGCACTCATTCTATTTGAAGATCATCCATACCAATACTACTCCAAATGGAAATGGATGTACCAATTTAAAAACATAATAAATGGGTCCCTTATAGATATAGAGCCCAACTTGTAGGAAAAATAATTTTCATAGGTTGAAGGTGTTGATTACTGATTCTTTCCCTCCAATAGCCAAGATGAATTCCATCTATCTTGTACTCTACTTGGCTACAATGAAAGGATGAGAACTGCATTAAATAGACATCAAAACTTCCCTCTTATGTGGAGAAATCGACATATTACAACCTCCACAGAATAATCAGTAGTAAAAACTCCAACCGTGTGCGTAGAAATTTCATGTATGACTTGAAATAGGCCTTTGAAGCTTGGTATGAAAATATTGAGATGCATCTCATCAATTTTATTTTTACATGGAGGTCATTGATCTTATAGTTTACACTTAGAAAGTAGATGGAAAACTCCTATGTTGGCTCTCTATTTTAACAATACAATCTAAATAAGAGCTTTCACCAAGAAAATTCATGATCTAAAAGCACAATTAATGAATTATTTTGAGATGAACATGAATTGTTTTTGTTGGATTTTACTTTGGTTTACAAATTTTATAATTCATCAATCCAAATATTCTCAAGACACTGTATGATGACTCAACATGGAAGCTTACAAGTTTACCCCAGCTTCTTATCAAACCAATATTTTCACAAAGTGTTCTTCTCTTTCATTTCTTGAAACACACTGCTATAACATTCGTGGAAGGTATTTTTTACTTGACTTATGCACATCCTAATATTTCTTTTATTGTGAATCTAGAATCACACTTTTGTTAGGACCGGGCTTGATATCCATTAGTAGGCTACAAAATGCATTTTATAGTATCTTTGATACTAAAAATTATGGGATCGAGTAAAAGTCAAGTAGAAATGCCTTATTATACCTCTAGGGCAAAATAGCAAAAAATCTTGCTCCTAGTGACAAAACCATAGTTGTAGTCTGTTTAGGTATTGATTGGGTAGGGTATCCAAATGATTGTAAGTCATTCATAAGATACATCTACCATCTTGGGTTAGGTCCTATGATTTTGTCTTGTATAAAATAAACCACTATTACTTTATCTAATACATATGCTAAGTATGGTAGAGTTGTTGCTACTAGCCCTAAATTAACATGCAATCAGTGCAACCTTTCCAAGTTTGAACTTTTATAGGGCTAACCTATAATTCTTTGATGTGACAATCAAAGTACTATCCACATTTCTTGCAACCTAGAAGAGCACCAACACACATAGCATATTGAGATTCATATGTATTATATTCGTAAACTCATCTATGAAAAGGTCACCGATCTTAATTTTTATCATATAGATTCAAATCCACTGCTCGAGGCCAAATTTGCTTAACTCAAAAGAATTTACGAGAGAAGGAAGGTATGACCGAGGAGGATAGTTCACTAGTTCCTCCATCCTTACCTTTGTTGGAGCACATCTTAAGAAAAGTTGTTAGTCTATTTAATACTCATACACTACTACATGGTATTCAAGGGTACTTGCATATTTATTGTAGTATAACATATAGATATTCGTTGTAATAATTAATGGATAATGTATTCATTAATTCACATTTATTCACATGTTATTTATATAAAAATGTATGAATCAACTTATTGACTTGATCGACTTGTACTATTAATAATAAATTCGGTCTTAAATAGATGTGTTTTATTCTACTACATTCATTCTTTTCGATAAATACTCTCTAAATCTTATCCATTGTCATTGTCTTATCCATATGTAACGTCCCCATTCTGTCATCCCAGGAATCCCTCAATGAATGGTCGAATGCATATTATTTCTTTTACTTATGATCTTGGATATGCTCTGCTTAGAGCCAATAGCTTGATCAGCTTACTGGTGCAAGTGTGAACAACATATATCAGAGATAATTATATTATTGATAGATCAGATATCGCACCATTACTATAAGCACCAATAAATATTGATTGCACACTTCCATTGTAAATCAGAGATTGCATAATCGATCTATCACTGCAAGTGATAGAAATCACCTTTCACATCGTATATATCCAATTGCATATCAGACATTACAATTGCCATATAAATACATTGTGTATTATAACAGTATATCAAACATTATAGTTGCTATATAACTGCCATCATTACATATACTCCTACTGAAGATATATCAGAGATCGCATTTGATATTAAGTTATCTTCCATTACTTGCTTAATTTATATTCAATTGACTTATTAAGAGGAGATCACATTTGATATTAAGTTATCTTCCATTACTGCTTAATTCATATTCAATTGGCATATTAAGAGGAGTAATCGTTCCAACATTTTTTCATAGTAATAAGGGGAACATTACAGTGGTATCAGAGCAACTTTTTTGTCATCTTGTGAAGAAGTAGTTAATGCAAACCTACCAAAGAAGGGGAATTAGATCCAACATGAGTGAGCAATTGAGCAACAAGTTGAGAGCTTTCATGGAACAAACAAATCAAATCCTCATCAAGTCAAAATAAAAAGTCCCATAGAACAATCCAACTTCTACAAGCCATCCAAAGCATAAATAGTAATAACAATTCTAGAGCCAACCAAAACTAAGGGAGGGATACTCATTCAAATCACCCCGAAAATGATTACCCCATAAGAGTGTTAACTTACTGTTAATAGTAAGTTTGGACTTATGTAGATGTGTTTTATTAGTTAGCTACTCTTAAAGAGTTGTGTTCTACTAGTTAACTATCTCTTAATTAGATTCATTCTTTTAGATAAATACTCTCTAAATCTTATCCATTACCATTGTCTTATCCATATAATAGCATCAAGAGCTAGTGATTCAAGTGTTATTGTGGTAAAAAATTATTGTAAGACAAAATATTTTAATAAAAATTAGTAATATTTAATTTGTCTATCTTATAAAATTATTGCAATTATGGCAAACAATGAACATAATATCTTAAAACGACAATTTAATAAAAAATATTTTTTTAAGACAACTTTGACTTCATTAGCAATTTCTTAATGTTCCTTTAGCATCCACTTTGATACTCTCTAACAAATTATTGCTTTTTTTCCCTATGCTTCAAAGATTCAAATTTATGTCCATGTGAAATAAAGCTATAATAAATAGTATTAGTTGTTAGTTCAAACATGTTTATTTGATTTATTATGAGATAAATGTATCAATAATTTATATTGTAGTTGAATTTATATGATATATGACTTAAGTATTTATTTAGGTTAGTAAAATAATTTAAAAGTATTATTATATGATTGATAGACATATATAAAAATAGTTTTGGTTTTCAAACATTGTATATTTATGTTTTTTTATTCCATTTCATGAATATATATTGGCAATTTGGGAGGTGCTAAAGCATAATACATTGAGTTGGTGGTTGATAGATATAGACATGCTAATTGTGTTGAAACATACCATCATGATCTCACACTCAATTTTGAAAATAATAGTTTTAATCAAGCAATTCTTTGTGTGCTTGACTATGGACAAGACAATTAATAGAAAATCCAATATTTCTAAATTTTCAATGTATATTTTTTTAATTTCTTATGAAGATCTTGAAAATGCTAAATCTTTGTAAATCTTGATTTTTACTTTGAATCGTCATAGAAGCTTTCTTGCTTTCTTTTTAATTTAAGTTATTAGTTCAAAAGAAGTTTATTTGACTTATTAGGAGATGAATGCATTAATAATTATGAAGGCAAATTATACTCACTTATGAATAAAAAATGTCTCCCAATAAAGACTAGAAGCATTTAATTTGACATGTTTGTGGCACTTAAATGCATGAAAAGTATCAAAAGTAATTTAATATTATTTTATCTTCACTTCCACCTCTCAACTTCCACTCACCGTGACTTTAATTGATCAATCAATTTTGTCTAACTCCATCATGCAATCAATTAACTTCATAATTTGATGATAATATCATATTAATAGTAATGTAGTCTTGATAGATTTTTTTACTTTTGGTCAAGAGTTTGATAGAAATATAAAAATATAAAAAATAAGAATATATTAAAACTTTGTAATAATAATAATAAAATGATTCTTGTAATTTTTTTATACATTTCAATATCAACACGTCAAATGAAATGCTTCTATTTTTTATAATAAATGTTCTTACATTCATATGTGAATATAAACCTTTGATGCAATTATAAGAAGATAAATCTTTATAAGTCTTAAAATTTTACTTTGATAAAATTTATTAAAAATTTTTTTTTATAAAAAAATAAAACAATGAAAAATAAGTAAATAAATAAAGGAATGGGAGAGGGAAAAGTAGAATTAATGAAATAGAAATTATTATTTTACCAAAACGATAAAGAAACAGAATAAAGACATAAAAATTAAAACAATGAAAAATAAGTAAATAAATAAAGGAATGGCAAAGAAAAAAGTAGAATTAATAAAATAAAAATTATTATTTTACCAAAACGATAAAGAAACAGTTAAAGAAATGACAAAATAAAGACCAAAAAGGTCGCATTTAACGATTGTGGCTGCTGGGATTCGAGCCCAGGTCTCCACGGCCACAACGTGGAATTCTCACCACTAAACTACAGCCACAAGTGCTAATTGCTATTTTGATATTTTTATTAGTTCCTACCTTGGTTTCTGACGCGCATAGCGACAAACTCATAAAATTCTCGTCTCTTCTCTTCTCGCTTGCTTTGGTTGGGAGAATCGACGAGACAAGCAACTTTACATGCTTTGAGTAATATGCTCTGATATGCTATCTCCATTTCTTTACCTACAAGGAATGGAATGCAGTATATACTTTCTATTTCTGTGCGGTCATAACATGTTTTCTATGTCATTGATATTTATTTGTTCTGCTTAGTGAGATGAGAACTACGAGAAGATCTGGTAGCATTCAAGCATTTTAGTATTTGTGAACTCTAAAAGAGCCTCATTTTAATGGAGTGGCTGCATTGGAGCATAGTTCCTCTCATCCTTGAAGACAATTTTGGTGAGTGCTTGGCTATGAAATTTGTAGCTGTGGAGTAGGCAGTCTATGTAAAAGAGGTTTGAACACACATAATCTGAAACTAGCTATCCATACAAGATGCTTGATAAATGATAAATGCTCCACTTGAATCTTGGGCCAGGCTAGAAATTCCATGAACTTGTCATTCCTGTCACCATCATGACCCAAACAAGAATAAATTACATTTGACTACTGAGATTAAAAAGAAATCATGTTGGCATTAGCTAAACAGCCCATCAAACCCATGAGTTATATGCTATGACTAGAAAGATAACAGGGTCCTAAAGTATCGCTAGCAATTTAACAATATGCAGTACAGCAAAATAATAGCTATTAGTTATGCAGTTTACAGACACATGCATGTTTTCCAGTTATATTGCCATCTTATCTTAGAACACACCAGCACAGGGAAAACGTTTCGTCTTTCGAATTTGACACATTCTAGTAATACCATAGTATGACTCTTAGTGGAATAGAAGAGCCAATTCTATATTTTAAATTGTACATAGAAAAGGTTTGCAATTGATTGAAACAATTAGTCAAGTTTCTACTGAAACCTATCAATAGAAGGCCATTGATAATGTAAAAATTACATGGAAAAGTTTTGAAGGCAATTCAAACATTGTTGCACGTTACAGAAAATGGATTATTTGAATAACTTGAACATAGCACAAATCAACTATGCTAGTATAGAAATAACCTGGCATTGGAGAGGGGTTTGTGCCAGATGAAGATGAGAGGAATAAGAATCAATAAATAAATTGAATAATTTTTTTTTAAAAGTGAAAGAGCAGTTTACAAATGTTTAAAACATGAATAAAAATTATTTTAATGAGAAATTTTGAAATGCACATATATAAATCAGTAAAATGGTCATAACTTTCTCATTTATTAACGAAAATTAAAAATTAAAAATGATTCAGAAAGGTGGTAACAAGGGGAACAATATTCAATTAACTATTTGAGACAATTTTGTTAAAACAAAAAAGTTGTTCATGACGTTTAAAATGTGAATAATTATCGTTTTAATGTGAAATTTGAAATTCATAAGTATAAAATAATTGATCAATTAAAACATGAATGTGTTTGTAATCTCAATATGAAGTTACAAATTAATCATCTATTGATTTATTTTGCAAATATTAAGAGATTTAATAATGTTCTTATTATTTCTTTTGAAGAGAATTAAATAATTGCAGCCAATTTAATCTCTAATTGCTCCAGTTTATTTTGTAGAGGTTGCTGAAGAATGAATGTTATGGAATATTCCATGTGCCAGCTATCAAAGATGCTGATGTCACACATGTGCCAGCTTTCAACTACCACCATTGATTTCTATTGATTGAATTTAGACCTTTGATTACATTTTGTAATGAATTTTCTGAGAGCTATGTTCTATAAATAGCTTAGAATTATCTCATTTCAAAAAGGGGGGATGTTTGAGAGTTCAAGACTTGAAAGAGATTTTGTGTTTTAGAGACTTTGTTTCTTGATTCTCTTCTAGCCATAGTTATCTCAGTTAGCATTCTCTCTTTGCAAATGCTTGACCTGGTAAATATTAGAGTCAATTAATGGTGTAAATCAAATTGCAAATCATTATTTTTTGGTGAAGAAATATTTAACTTTGCACAACGTTTTTGGTGTGTTATATCCCTTTCTTTATCAATCGCAATATTCTTTTCAAGATGACACAATTTTGTGGATGATTGATAAAATGTTCTGATTGTTCATGAAATTTGTTCTTTATCGTTTTAGTCATTTCAAAAGAGCATTCAACTGTGAAACTAACCTGTAGATAAGAATTTATTTCATTTCATGTTCTTTTATTTTATTTTAATTGTTCAAAGATAAATAAATTGGAAGAAGTACTCCATAAATAGTAAACATCTGTGAATTCTAGAGAAATTGTCAGGAATCCCCTTGTAAAATAGTTGATGCATGCTTATTGAGTGAATGCCATAGGTGTTGGGAAAATGGTGTCTCAACCTTGCATTTACATGAGGTTACTATTTATAGTAAGTTTTTGTTTGAGCATGAATGGTGCAAAATTCTCCCTGAAGCTTCTGATTGGATAGATAATCATGCTGGTAAAGTTATGTTGCATGATCACAACTAGTTTTGAAGATACTAAAGTTTCCATTTTGGAGGGGTGCGATGAAAGGTTTAAAAATAATTTTGAGGACTTTAGAGGCTCTGAAATGCCTTGAAAAGTGGGTGTGAACAATGTAGATTTTTACGAGGTGATAGAGCACTTCACAAGATTCTGATGCTTCAAACGGTTCATCAATCGAACACACGTTTCACAAGTTATGGCCTTTGAAAGTTTGGACTCCCGAAATAGGAAATATAAAATACATCAGACACATAAATGAGCTGTAAAAGGGAGGAACATGTGTTGATGTGTGTTTTGACATGTCATGGGGTATCTATAATGGAGATAAGGTTGGCTCTACTTTATACCATTTGATGGTTTCTTGTATTGTGTCTCCTATATATGAGGTGCATGAGATAGAGGTTGTGTGTAAGAGTTATGGCTATTGAGTTACCTCTGAATCTCCGATTAGTAATACTCTTGTGAAGAGCTTGCTCAATAAGTATATTGTAATCTGTTATTGATTGCTGAATAATATATTGAGCTGCTTTTGGAGTGTGGGGTTTTTCTCCTAAAATGATTTTCCCCACATAAATCACTATGTTGTGGTATGCATGATATTATGTTTATTTTTGTTAAGTCTTTGTAACTGCTATAACAATTTGTAAAAGTTTTTGCATTACCCTCCTCTCAAGGTTAGGTTTAGGAAGTTGTTCCGCTACTTAACTTCCTTACAAGAAGTTATGGACTAAACTTGGTGAGATGTATCAATAAAATCCTTATTGAATAAGAATTTCTTGAGGAAGAAATTGTATTCCTTGAAGATGGAAGAGGGTGGGTGAATTGCAGATCACCTGGAAGCATTTAATATGTTGGTGGCTCAATTAGTATCTATAGGCATCTAAAAACGGTGGACGCTTGCGATGCCATACTTTAACATGTCTGTGTGACCTTATTTCAGGGTTTTCACATCTTATTAACATTTCTCCTATGTCGAGCACTTGGTCTTTATTATTTGTCGACATCTTGAAATTCTTTTGCATTTTCAATTAGGTCTTGTCGATATCATTTGCGACTTACAATCTTTGGTTGTAATCATCTTATCATGTCAATTGGACATCGTCAATCCTAATTGATGTCGAATTAGGTTTTTATCCCCAATCTTTATCATTTTCAATCATCTTTGATCAATTATCATCATTTTTGATCCTTTTGGATCCCTTGTCAATTGTCAATTATCAACCCCTTATCAATTTGCGACCAATTTATCATTGATGTTTGTCAATCAACATTTTCTCTTTATCAATCATCAAGTCTTCATCATTTAATCATGATTGACCCTATATAAATTGCTTTAGTCTTGTCATGACCTAATTGACATCCTTTCATTTCTAATTTTTCTCCTAGGGTTTTGTGATTTAATCATTTAATCCTAATTAACATTCTCCTCTAGGTTAAATAAATCAATTTATTTATCCTAAGTCTCTCTCTCTTTTTTTTCTTCTTCTTTGGATTGGTAATGAGTCGAAGCCGATAAGGTGCACATACCCTATCCCCTTTGGGATTTGAACTTGTGACCTCAATTTCAAGAGCATAAGTTCTCTACCACTAGGCCAACTCAGGCTATACTTATCGTAAGTCTCTCTTGTAACAATTAAATATTTAATTTATTTGGCTAATTATGTCCCCTTTGTGAAAATTAATGAATGCGAATTTATTAATTAATGTCACCTAATTTCCTCATTTATAATTTCCTAATTCACTAATTTCTCTTTTCCACCTATTTACTAATTAGTTTCAAATCTAATTTCCACCTAATTATCCCTCTCTAGTTTCCCCTATTTTTGTGCTTCCTTTGTCATAAGATGGAAGCATGATTCTCTCATTTTTCATTAGTGTTGAAATTGCAATATTTCATAGCTCTTGACATAGCAACTTGTCGTCACACCTTGCATGGGAAATTTATCATAATCATGACATAGAAGGTGTCTTAATCCTTCCTTCTCCAATTCAATTTTCCATTTTCAAATGAAATTACCTCTTTCAAGTCTTCCATGCTAATTTCATGATTTCTTCAATTTCTCTATAAATTGGTCTCTTTCATCAATTTTTTTCAACCACATCTCAAGTATCCTCACCCTGTCGATCTTGCTATGTTGCTTTCCTTTTGCTCTAGACACTGGGGGCAAAATCATAATTTTTTTCCCCCTAAAATTAAAAAAATTCCTAAAAAAATTCAAAAAATTCAAAAATGACCTGAAATAATCCAAAACATTCATAAAATGTAGTGAAAAAATCCAAAAAAATTATAAAACATCTCAAAGCACAAAAAATTAAAAAGTTTGAAAACTCTTAAAATCTGAAAAACATTAAAACCCAAAAACAATCCTCTCATTTCATTTCGCTAATAAATTGTCCATCTTTGTACATAAACAAATATTTGAGTAGACGACAAACAAAAAATACAGTAAACACCGCGCTTAAACGTAATCACTCAACGACAAATGAACTGTTCAACAAACTAATCATTCAAATCGATTCAATTATCACATTAATCAATGCTCAACATCAACATTATCTGTCATTTTTCAACATTATCACAGGTCTTATATAGGGTGTGGTATACTCAAAATCAGAAGGAGTCCTATCTTAGACGGGGTACTGCATTCGTTGAAACTAGACTGCATGATCGTCCTTTCGTCCTATTAATATTACCAACTTTTGACAATGAAGATCAGAATGTTTGTTTGGCTAGTTTTAATTTCTGATTCTTATCTTTCATCGATTCATCTTTGGCTTTGATCATGTTCCTATGTTACTCGATGATATCACTGAGTGATTTAGAGTGGCCAATATGCCTCATGATCATTTTTGTTTTGTTTTCTATTTGCGGAGTGTTTCATAAATTCTGGAGCAAGTATGTCTTGGGGGTCTGTGATAAGTATGTTCGGTTTGTGAACGCTATACATACCTTGACCCTTGACAAATGTCATGTATTAGGCTATTTTTTGACTCATTCCTTGTCTATAATTTGTCTGTTTTACGTAAAGGGATTTGGATTATCCCTGGCCTTCATTTCCATGGTGTGCTATGATGAGCTGAAATAATAGCTCTTTTATTTTTATGATTGATAAGTTTTTCTTGTGTTTTAAGTTGCATAATGGGACAATGTGAAGGTCGTAGGATATATCGGAGTTTTAATTGTGTGCATATTTAATGTTAACTAAACCTGTTGAACCTTGTATTATTTTGGCTAAGTATTCCTATAAATGTGCAAATTTCTATGGTAATTTCATGTATGGATGTATAAATATTTTGGTTGATGGAAAATGGATATATATGTGCTTGTGTGTGTTGGCATTGTGTTGTCATTGATGTCAATCGGTATAGAAGGACAACCGGTATGAGAATATGGTTGATGTGCAGTCATTGATGTCAATTAGTATAGTAGGTTATCAGTATAGGCTATCACCGTTAAAGAGATGATGTCAACTGGTAAGTGATGTGTTGACAGTGAATGGTTGCTAATCGGTGAGCATGTGTTGACCTGGAGAAGAAAAATCAACAAAGTGAGTGGTTGCCAATGGACAAGATTTTGATCAGTGTACAAGTAGGATGAGCAAGATGTTGGGTTGTTTATTGTGATGAAGAGGCAGAATGTTATCAAGAATCACATCAAAATTGGAGAAGGATGTACAGGTCACCAATATACTGTAAGGATGTCAAACAACAAGACTCCCACCAGATAAAGATGCAATCACCATTTGTAGTGATGACTGACAGTGAATGTGCCTCAACTGGATCACATGTGCCTGTTTGAAGATATGCTACTCAAACAGGGAAGCCACATCGATTTAATGAAGGATGCATATGGAAAGGATCCACTCCCACTGGTAAGTGGAGCTTATCTCCTATTATGAAAAGTGTGTATCATAGTTCTGTCAGATAAGTCAGTAGAGTTAAAGGCAGGTGTTTGAAGGCTCACACCAGATCTACCAATGAATCACAAAGATGCCTCAAGTGCATGAAATCAAGGATATGCACTAGATCGATAGAGAAGGCATGTTGAGTTGTCGGGATAGATGAAGAGTGATGGGTTTATCACTTTGACAAATCGATTGAGATGATGTCCAATTTGATGATGAAGAAGACAAATTTGAGCAGTTGCAAATAGAGAGTACAACCGGTATGCAGATGCCTCAGATGGAAATAGTTGAAGGTTGATGACATGGTGTCATCCAGGGGTTTACCAGTATGCATGTCCACCAGTAATACGGACAAAGTACAGATGCATAAGACTCCCATATGATGAAGATGTACATAAGGCAGGCTAGAAAGTGTGCTGACAATTTGTGTGTTCCACTAGAAGAGAAGCAAAGTGCAAGGTGATGATAGACTGGTTAAGGTATAACCAACAGGGTTAAAGATCCGATAGATAAACCCGACCGACACAAGTGACCTATTAAAGGTGGATGCCGACAAAGGGGACATGTGGAGGTGAAGTGGCACGCATGCACATGTTGGCATGTTAAGTCAGTGAAGTATTAGGCAACGAGTTAGATGGTGACAGGTCGATATTTATGTCGATTGTGTGAATCAGTGGATGTGCAACAAAGGTTTGTAGCTCGAGGTCAGGTGGATAACACAAATCCAACACAGACTGTTTGACAAAGAGCTTATGGGATAGATAGAAGAAGTTCTATGAAAATGAACCTACTACTATAGAACCGGTTGGTGAAGACAGATGAGAAATACATCTTGTGTAGGGTATGTGCACAAAGATGGTGGTCATAAGAGTGGACACCACCCAAAAATAACATGGAAAAACAAGCAACGCTTACGTGGTTCTAAAATTTGAATTCACCGCGTATGCGTTTAGGTTTGTTGTTCTCGAGCCAAGAGAAGGTAGTGCGTACGCGCTGCTTTTAGAGAAAGTAGCACGTACGTGCTACCTCTAGGAAAATGAGCGCGTATGCACTACTTATAGGAAAATAAGCGTGTATGTGCTAATAATCCCAAGCAAACCATATACGCGGTGCTTGTCAAAACAAGTTTTTAAAAAAAAAACTGGGTCTTATTTTCCCGTGAATAGCATGTTTTTACTTTGTTTTTTCTTCATTTTCTTTCCTAAACCGCGAAAGGGGTGCTATATTTCTCCTCCAGATTATGGATCAAGGTTAGTTTTTCTTTATTTTTGTTTCTCTTTCCCATTTGTTCAATTTGTTTTACATTTTGAATTTAATTTCATTAATTTTGATTAGGTTTTTTCATTTTTTGTTTCAAAAACCAGATTATTCTAATCTAGAACAAGAATAACCAAATGCACCTCCTGAAAACCCACAAGAACAACCAAATGTACCTCCTGAAAACCCACAAGATACACCCCCAATTTCTCCTTTTTACCGCACACCCAGAACACAAGAGCAATTAATTAATCAGTTAGGACAAAATACGTCTAAAATCAATAGACTGATTGTTAAATTGAAAACATCCGAACTTGAGCATCATCAATCCCTCACCACTAGCCTAGAAACATTAGCTAGTGGTGCCATAACTGTTTCCACACAAATTACAGAATGGGGAAGCTTTAGGGATAGGTGTCATCAATTCTATGTCGATGGGCTATCATACGAGGGAGTAAAAAATAAAAATATTAGTAAACAACAAATATGTGCCCTTTTTGTTGATCCCAAAATTGGCTAGTCCTTACCTCTTAATGCAAAGAGGTTTCCCATGCATTGGTGTACCAATGTGTGGATGAAGAATCTTTTTTGGCAGAGGTGGTGGATGGTCTTTGATGATCCACCTTGTAATAATTATGAGGTGCCATTATATTTTTTGAGAAAAGTATATTGTGAGTTTGTACTCAATGTGCATCCAAACTATTTTCACATGAGAGAGTTCCATGGTAGAGGTGGTGGCTCTGCCCAAGATAGACCTGGAGCTCGTAGGTGATTACCCGTGGAGAGTCGCCCCCCCTAGCACCCAAACCCAAGGTGCATCAGGCTGTCCTAGTAGAGCTGAAAGAGTCGATGGAGCTACAAACTCTTCAGGCGGCCACAACGTTGACTAGTGCCATCTGTTGGCATATGATGAACCGGTATGATAATATAATAATATGATAATATGATAATAATATATGTTGTCATTGATGTCAATAAGTATAGGTCAACTGGTATGAAGATTGGAAGAAGTTGTTATTGATGATCAAGTTAGAGAACCGGTATGAAGAGATGAAGTGAATCGGTGTCAGGTTTTCACTAAGTGTGACTACCAGTTGGTAGTCTTAGCTCTAGGGTTTCCGGTTTGGCAATCTAGCTTGTTCGATGCAACCGATGATATTATGTGATGAGTTAGCTATGAAATGAGGATGAGATCGAGATTCCACTTTAGTTTTGTGCATGTGAAGGATTTCCTTGAGGATCTTGCATGTGAAGATCGAATGCATTAAATGTCTACCTCGAGAATGAACATTCTTCTTAGTGGTATGAGAAGAAAGTGTGATGGGTTACTGATTTCTATGTGCAGTGAAGAATGGATGATGCAAAATGATTGGTGATCTATTTAAGATTGATTCATTTTATGTAAAGTGTTTGGACGGTCTGGATTGGACTGCTTGTAATAGTAAACCTAAATGCTTAGGGTTTAGGGTTTATGCTACCGACCTAATTATTGTCTATAAGGTCGATGATGTTTGTTATTGTAAGTTGTTGGCAAAAGTTGTGCATGTATCCGAGTGATGAGATACTTGCCAGACTAGTGAGAGAAAACTGCAAAGTGTGATTGCAGAGTAGAGGAATTGAAAAGGATCTGCCTTAGCATATAGTACTGTTATCAGATCACAGTTTTACCTTTTGTCTTATAACCATTTCAACAAAAGGAAAATCCTTTTGCCGGGTAGCTTTAATAGGATTACTGTAAATCCTCTAACCAGATGACTCAAGTTCATTGAGTTCTTTAAATCCTCTAGCAAGGCAACCTTTAACAAGGTTTCAACCTTTAACAAGGTATATAGCCATCCCTTAACCGGGTGATCTTTAATAGGGTCGGTTCTTAGCAGAACCTTATTGTAAAGTCTTTAATTGGACTAGGCTCCTAACAGAGTGAGCTTCAAAAGAGTTCAAAACAAGCTTGTGGGTATTCATCCCCACTGCAGTTTTTCCCATTTGGGTTTCCACGTGAAAAATCTGTGTCATGAGTTGTGCATTTTTCATGTGATGATTAAGTATTCTTTGTTTAAGTGATTATGCATGCAGAGCTAATGGTTATGGTATTGCTGACAAACCACATGCATATGTTTATGGGTGAAGTAGTTATTAAGTATTGAATATATTTGAAGTGTTTAGTTTTACCTCTTTATGTTGTCTGAAGTCTTACTGTGTTTAATCGGTATTGCCATGGTTAAGTTCAGTAATGAAGACAACTGATTAGCATTGTTTTAACTTGATAAGTTGTTGAGAAGTTTTTGTATGTA
Source organism: Cryptomeria japonica (assembly GCF_030272615.1). Classification (NCBI taxonomy): domain Eukaryota; kingdom Viridiplantae; phylum Streptophyta; class Pinopsida; order Cupressales; family Cupressaceae; genus Cryptomeria; species Cryptomeria japonica. The sequence continues at coordinate 823,708,607 of NC_081409.1, forward strand.
CTAATTCACCCCCCCTCTCAGTACCAGTTAGGGTATTTGTTGTTCATAATTATTCATCAATTGGTATCAGAGCGACTCCAGGTCCTCGGTGATATAAGCTTAACTGCTTGAGGAAAAAGATCTAGTCTTAATGATGAAGAGGGAAGGTCCTAAGTTCAATAGAGATAACTTCAAAATATGGAAGGATAGAATGGAGATCTATATCAAGAGTTTGGGTGCTTAACACTGGAGCTATTTTGAGAATGTCTATGTAATCCCTACTGGCACTCTAACCGATGAACAGAAAAGAGAGATTCAAGAAAATGGGCAAGTCATGGAAGCCCTTATTAGCAGTTTGTTCGATATTGAGTTCATTGATGTAAAAGATAAGGACACTCCTAAGGATGTATGTGACACATTGGAATCTATTTATGGCGGTGATGAGCATGTGAAGCAAGCTAAGGAAGAGAGCCTTAGAGGAAAATCTAAAGACATGAGGATGGTTGAAGGTGAAACCATTCAACAATATGGCATAAGGATCAAGACTGTTGCTGGAGATATCAAGAGCACTGGTGGAACATTTGATGATGCCACCATTGTTAGTAAAGTTTTGAGATCATTGTTACCGGTCTATGCAATCTGAGTTGCTTCTATTCAAGAACTAAGGTCTATTGACAAAACCAAGGCATCCTTAAACTCTATCATTGCAAAGTTGACTACATATGAGTTGAATAGCTATGATGGCAGTGTTCAGAAGACTGAGTCAACTTTTAGAGCATCTGTTGCACCAACCAGAAAAGGAAAAGAAGTAAGTACCAATTATGAATCCATGCAAAGCAGAGGTATGGATGATGAAGAGATTCTGATGGAGTTTGAAGCTCTTCTTGCCAAGAGACTTCCAAAAGGCACTGGAAAATACAAAGGTAAGCTTCCTTTAAAATGTTTTTCCTACAATAAGATAGGATATATAGCTGTTAACTATCTAAACAATGACAATAAGGATAAACCGGAGAGGTTTAAAAAGTATAAAGGAGGAAATAGAAGAAATTGTCTCATTGCAGTGGACGAAGGTGTTACTGATGAAGAATCTAAGGATGAAGAGAATGAGGACATAGTGTTTGTAGCTGTAAAGGAAGAAGTGTTTGACAAGAAAGCACTTGTCTCTCGCATTGACAACTCTAATGAGTGGATTATTGATAGTGGTTGTTCTCACCACATGATTGGTGATTGGAGAAAGTTTCTGTCTCTAGAAGAGTATGATGGAGGTGTTGTCAGATTTGGCAACGATGCACCATGCTTGGTAAAAGGAAAAGGATCCATCTCATTGAATGGAAAGAGCAGTGTAGATGATGTCTACTGGGTAGAAGGTCTTAAGCATAACATATTGAGTGTTGCTCAGCTAAATGATAAAGGACTCGTTCTGGAGTTCAAAGGTGGAGTTTGCATTATAATTAGAAAGAGTGGTGAACTTATTGCCTCTGGTAAGTAGTCAAGAGGTAACTTGTTTCAGCTGAATGCCAAGATAAGTCGGTATCTAATGAAAAAGTTTGATGACACTTGGATATGGAATAGGAGACTTTGTCATATGAACTTTTATAATATTGTAAAGACTAGTAAGATCAAGGCAGTAAGAGGACTGCCTTTTCTGAACAAACCAGAGAATGCTTTATGCAGAGAATGTCAACTTGGGAAGATGTCTTCCTCAACTTTCAAAGGTAAGTCTTTTTCAACAAAAAACTTACTTGATCTTGTGCATACTGATTTGTATGGTCTTATGAAAACTAGAAGTATTCAGGGAGATAGGTATTTCATGATTCTTACTAATGACTGCTCAAGAATGATGTGGGTCACATTCTTGCAAGACAAGTCTGAGGCGTTTGGAAAGTTCAAAGCCTTTAGAGCATTAGTAGAGAAGGAAAGTGGTCAAAAGTTAAAATGCCTAAGAATTGACCAAGGAGGTGAATTCAGTTCTGATGAATTCAACAAGTACTGTGAAGATAGCGGTATCAAGTGGCAGTTGTCTGCCCCAAGGAAACCTCAACATAATGGCATAGCAGAAAGGAATAACAAGACTATAGTTGAAGCGGCCAGAATGATGTTGATCCAAGGAAAGGTTGCTCACACTTTTTGGAGAGAAGCAGTGAGCACTATAGTCTATACTATGAATCGAGTACTCATCAAGAAAGGTAGAGTTAAAACCCCTTATGAGTATTGGACTAGGAAGACTCCCACTGTGAGTTATTTTAAAGTATTTGGTAGTAAGTGTTACATCAAGAGAGGTGAGCATCTGGGCAAGTTTGATGCTAAATGTGATGAAGGAATATTTCTGGGATATTCCTCTAAGAGTAAATCTCTCAAGTGCTACAACAATAGAACACAAAATATTATTGATAGTATCAATGTCAGGGTTCATGAATCCCTTAAGGAACCTGAGGAAACCTGTAGTGAGGAAGTGGAAGATAAACTGGGTGTAGCCTTATGGGAAACTACACCATGATCTGAAGCAGATCATAGATATGTGAAACTACACCATGATCTGAAGCAGATCATAGGAGATAAAGATGTAGGGATATTCACAAGAAGAAAGGTGAAAGAAAAATCTTGCATGATTTCTGAATTGGAGCCCAAGACTTCTAGAGAAGCACTTACAGATGAAGACTGGATTAAGGCAATGGAAGAGGAGCTAGACAAGATAGAAAAAAATGCAACATGGTCTTTGGTACCCAGACCAGAACACAAGAATGTCATAGGTACCAAATGGGTCTTTAGTAATAAGCTAAATGAAGAAGGCATAGCTGTGAGGAACAAGGCAAGACTTATATGCAAGGGATATGCTTAGGAAGAGGGAGAAGACTATGGAGAAACCTTTACTTCTGTGGATAGATTGGAAGGTGTCCGAATGCTACTTGCATTTACAACATTCAAGAGATTTAAGGCTTACCAGATGGATGTTAAGTCTGTGTTCTTGAATGGAATCCTAGAAGAGGAAGTGTATATTGAGCAACCAGATGGGTTTGCCTTATCAGAAGATAGTAACATGGTGTGTAGATTACACAAAGCCTTGTATGGATTGAAACAAGCACCAAGGGCATGGCATGAATGTTTACACTCTCATCTTGTGAAAATAAGATTTTAGAGAATAAGTGAGGATAGCAACCTGAAATCTGAAGGTGATCAGATTCTGATCTATGAAGTATTTGTAGATGACATAATATTTGCAGGAGATGATGAAATGAGTCATGCTTTTGCAGATGAAATGAAGAAAGAGTTTGATATGTCTCTGATTGGAGAGATAAAGTTATTCATTAGTTTAAAGATTCAACAAATGAAAGAGGGTATCTTTATTACCCAGTCCAAGTATGTCAAAGAGGTATTGAAGACCTTTGGCATGGAGGAGAGCAAACTGGTTGGTACACTAATGGTGACCGATTGTAATCTGACTAAGGAAGATGATTCAACATTGGTGAATGAGAAGGAGTATCGGTCAATAATTAGTAAGCTGCACTATGTGGTGCATAATAGACTAGATATTGCTCATGCAGTGGGCATAGTAGCTCATTTTCAGAAAAGTCCAAGAGAATCCCACTTGGTAGTAGTCAAGAGGATTCTTAGATACCTAAAAGGGACTATTGACTATGGATTGTGGTATCCATACAATGGTGATTTACCGATGTAGATTGGGGAGGTAATATGGATGACCGAAAGAAATCAACCGGTGGAGCATTCTTTCTTGGTGGAAGACAGGTCTCATGGACAAGTAAGAAGTAGAGCTATACTTCTCAGTCTATAGCTGAAGTGGAGTATGTGGAAACATTTATGAACTGCACTCAGGCAATCTGGATGAAACATGTATTGGATGGTTTCAAAGTACCTATATCTGAACCGGTGAATATATTTTGTGACAATACTAGTGCAATCAATATTTCCAAGAATCTGGTATTGCATGGTAGAACTAAGCACATTGAGCTCAAGTATCATTTCTTGAGAGAGAAGGTTCAAAATAAAGAGGTTGTATTACAACATGTTTCCAGTAAGGAGCAACTAGCATACATATTCACTAAGCCCCTACCGAAGACTACATTTACCTATTTGAGAGGTGAATTAGGGGGTTTTCCCCTTCATGAAGTAAACTAAAGATGTGTGCTCCACATTAGTCAGGTATTAGAGTGATAAATCTTTCAGGATTGATGTGTTGAAGGATGCTACTCCATAGGGGGAGCAACATAGTGGAGTATAGGAGCTTGTGCCTCCACTTTGGCATTATTGTCAAAGGGGGAGAATATATATAATAGGGGGAGAAGATATGAGGTAGGGGAGAAGATATCTGATGAAGATATTTTAGTTAAACTGGTCTATGATATTTTTTGTTGCAATGCTAGGCTAAGTAAGTATTGCCATCAATGCCAAAGGGGGAGATTGTTGGCATACGATGAACCGGTATGATAATAATATATGTTGTCATTGATGTCAATAAGTATAGGTCAACCGGTATGAAGATTGGAAGAAGTTGTTATTGATGATCAAGTTGGAGAACCAGTATGAAGAGATGTAGGGAACCGGTGTCAGGTTTTCACTAAGTGTGACTACCGGTTGGCAGTCTCAGCTCTAGGGTTTGGGTAAGTGCACAAAGATGGTGGTCAGAAAAGTGGACACCACCCAAAAAAAACATGGAAAAACAAGCAGCATGTATGTGGTTTTAAAATTTGAAATTCCCACGTACGCACTTAGGTTTGTTCTTCCCGAGCCTAGAGAAGATAGCACGTATGCACAACTTTTAGAAAAATGAGCACGTACGTGCTATGCCTAGGAAAATGAGCGCATACTGATAAATCAATGATGAATGAATAGTACCAAACTGGTACTGAGAGGGGGGTGAATCAGTACAGACAAAAACTTCATTCTTAAACTGGTTTGACAACAGACACTCCAAATGATTGGTAAACAATGATACTGGTTTGAAACAGAGTGCAACTGACAAAGCTAAGAGTGACTGAGACAAGCATTAACTGGTTAATCACTTAGCTTTCCACTCAACTCAAAACTTCACTACCATTTCACCCTTATGCATGAATACGTAATCTATCATCAAAATGTAATAACAACTAGTTCAACATGTTTTATTGACAGGCATAAAATATAGAACCATCACATGCTTGACATATAATAACAAAGCATCACAAGATAAAAGCATCACACATGACACACATATTTTTCACGTGGAAACCCAACTGGGAAAGACCACAGTGGGGATGAATACCCACAAGTTGTTTTTGAACTCTTTAGAAGTTCGCTCTATTAGGAGCCTTGTCTGGTTAGAGACATTACAATAGGTTCTGCTAGGAACCAATCCTGTTAGGGATCACCCGGTTAAGGGATGGCTAGAATACTCAGTTAAGGGTTAAACCTTGTTAGAGGATTTCAAGAACTCAATAGCTAAAGGATTTCACTAACTCAGTAGCTTCAAGTTACCCTGTTAAGGGATTTACAACAAGTCGGTTAAAGCTCCCTTGTTAAGGGATTTCACAACTGTTGAAGTGGTTAAAGATCAATAGGTATAACAATGATCTGATGATAGCACTCAATGCCAATGCAGATCTGCTTAAGCTCCTCTTCACCTTCTACACTTACACTCTGTAGGTATCACTTCTCTCCTCTGGTCTGGCAAGAATCACACATCCTTTCTCTTTGATACACACATACAACTTTTGCCAACAACTTTAGAAAGAAACACAACATCGACCTTATAGGAAACAGACAGGTCAGAAGCATAAACCCTAAACCCTGAACCTGTTAGGTTAAGCAATTCAAATGGTTCAATCCTGACCATTGAGCATACTGCATTAAATGCAACAGTTCTTGATCCAATCTCAAGACTTTCTCCATCGTCCATTTTCCACCGATTTCATGGTGGTTGATAACCCATCACGTGTTATCACCATTTACAAACTTCGCACATTCCCGAGGTAGATAGGGATAGTCTTCTTCATACATGATCCTTCACATGCACAAGGCTTACGTGGCAACACGATCTGTTCTTCGTTACCATGCTAGCTCATCACACAAAGATCACCGATTGAGTCACACAGGCTTGAGGCACTTCAATCAGAAATCCTGACACTACCAACCAGTAGTCACACAAGGGTTCCATGTACCAATTCCCATAACAACATGCTGGTTCATCTTGACATGCCGGTTCACCTTGACATGCTAGTTCACCATGAACAAATATACCACTTCACTTTGGCATATATATATCGGTTCTCACATATGCCGGTTCACTTCATATCACATATTGACATCAATGATAACATACAGTATCATTATGTCCTCATACTGGTTCACATAATGCCAATAATCTCCCCCTTTGGCATTGATGGCAATATACAAAGATATCTCTCCGCTTCACATCTTCTCCCCCCAATTACTACAGATATCTTCTCCACTTCACATCTTCTCTCCCTTTGACAATAATGCCAAAGTGGAGGCACAAGCTTCCTTGGTCCATTATCCTACTCCCCCTGAGGAGTAGCATCCTTCAACACATCAATCAACAAAAACAATTTGACTATGCAATACCTGACTGATGTGGAACAAATACTTTTATTTCTCCTTCTAAATGGGCAGTACCCCCAATTCACCTCTTAAATACACAAATGTAGCCTTTGGGAGAGGCTTGGTGAATATGTCTGCTAACTGCTCCTTACTGGAAACATGTTCTAGTGTAATCTCTTTATTCTGAACCTTTTCCCTCAAGAAATGATACTTAAGCTCAAAATGCTTGGTTCTAGAATGTAAAACCGGATTGTTTGAAATATTGATAGCACTTGTGTTATCACAGAATATACTTACCGGTTCAGATACAGGAACTTTGAAGCCATTTAATACATGCTTCATCCAAATTGTCTGAGTGCAGTTCATGAAAGATGCAACATACTCCACTTCCGTTGTAGACTGAGAGATACAACTCTGCTTCTTACTCATCCATGAGACCAGTCTACCACCGAGAAAGAATGCACCACCGGTTGTGCTCTTCCGATCATCAACATTACCTGCCCAATCAGCATTTGTGAATACTTTCAGGTTGAAATTATTGTTGTATGGGTAGCACAATCCATAGTCAACAGTTCCCTTCAGATACCTAAGAATCCGCTTGACTGCAACCAAGTGGAATTCTCTTGGACTTTTCTGGAACCTTGCAGTAATGCCAACTGCATGTGCAATATCCGGTCTGCTATGCACTACATAATGCAACTTACCAATCATTGATCGATATTCTTTCTCATCAACCAATGTAGAGTCATCCTCTTTTGATAATTTACAACCGGTCACCATTGGTGTACCAACCGGTTTGCTATCTTCCATGCCAAAGGTCTTCAACACCTCTTTGACATATTTGGACTGAGTGATAAAGATTCCATCTTTCATCTGTTGGATCTATAGTTCGATGAAGAACTTAATCTCCCCTATGAGTGACATCTCAAACTCTTTCTTCATCTCATCAGCAAACTCATGACTCATCTTTTCATCTCCACCTAAGATAATGTCATCAACAAAAACCTCATAGATCAGGATCTGATCTCCTTCAGATTTCAAGTAGATATTGCTATCTTCACTTGTTCTCTCAAATCCAATCTTCACAAGATGGGAATGCAAACGTTCATACCAAGCTCTAGGTGCCTGCTTTAGACCATATAAGGCTTTATGTAGCGTGCACACCATATCACTGTCTTCAGATAGGGTGAACCCATCTGGTTGCTCTATATACACCTCCTCTTCAAGTACACAATTTAGGAATGCAGATTTTACATCCATTTGATATACCTTGAAACCTTTAAAAGCTGCATATGAAAGAAGCATATTAACTCCTTCTAATCTGGCCACAGGAGCAAAGGTTTCTCCATAGTCTTCTCCTTCTTCTTGGGCATATCCTTTGCACACCAATCTAGCTTTGTTTCTAATCATTGTGCCATCCTCATTCAGCTTGTTTATGAAAACCCATTTGGTACCAATGACATTTTTATGCTCCGGTTTGGGTACTAAGGACAATTTACCATTTTTCTCTATCTGGTCAAGTTCCTCTTCCATTGCCTTGATCCAGTCTTCATCTTTATGTGCCTCTTTGAATGATTTAGTCTCAAATTCAGAGATCATACATAGGTTCTCTTTGATCTTCCTTCTTGTAAGGATTCTTGCATGCTTATCTCCTATGATCTGCTTAGGATCATGATTCAGTTTGACATACCGAGGAGTAGTCTTGACAGGTTCTTCTTGCTTTTCCTCTTCATCCTCATCTTCATCAGCATCAACATTCACCGTTTTAGGAACACTATTACTGGTACTTGGTTGACTGACAATTGGTTCCCAGAAGGTTGCAACCGGTTCATTTCTAGCTTGCTCACTGCCGGTTTCCTCCAGTTTCTTAGAGGTTTCATCAACTCTTACATTGATGCTTTCCATGATTCTCTGAGTCCTATTGTTGAAACACTTGAGAGCTTTGCTCTTGGTGGAATATCTTAGGAATATTCCCTTATCACATTTCACATCAAATTTTCTCTGGTGTTCACTCCTCTTGATGTAACATTTGCTACCAAACACTCTAAAGTAGCTAACCACAGGTGTTTTACCGGTCCAATACTCATAGGGAGTTTTATCCTTACCTTTCTTGATGAGTACCCGGTTCATTGTGTAGATTGCAGTGCTCATCACTTCTCTCCAAAAGGTGTGAGCAACCTTTCCTTGAATCAACATGGTTCTAGCTGCTTCAACCACAGTTTGGTTATTCCTCTCTGCTAGGCCATTTTGCTGTGGAGTCCAGGGGGCAGACAGTTGCCTCTTGATGCCAAATTCTTCACAATACTTGTTGAATTCACCGGAGGTGAATTCCCCTCCTTGATCAGTTCTTAGGCACTTGACCCTTTTACAACTTTCCTTCTCCACTAATGCTTTGAAAGCTTTGAACTTTAGAAAAGCTTCAGACTTGTCTTTCAAGAATGTGACCCACATCATTCTTGAGCAGTCATCAGTGAGAATCATGAAGTACCTATCACCCTGCACACTTCTAGTTTTCATGGGACCACACAAATCAGTATGCACAAGATCAAGCAAGTTGTCAGCAGTGAAAGATTTACCTTTAAAGGTTGAGGAAGACATTTTCCCCAATTGACACTCTCTGCACAAAGGATTTTTCGGTTTGCTTAGCACCGACAATCGTCTAACTACCTTGTTCTTACTGGCCTTCACAATATTATCAAAGTTTATATGGCAGAGTCTCTTATGCCATATCCAGCTATCATCAAACTTGGCCATAAGATAGGTATTGATATTAGCATTTAATTGAAACAGGTTACCTTTGGTCTGCATACTGGTAGCCACAATTTCACCATTCTTTCCTTTGATTTTGCACACTCCATTCTTGAATTCTAGAGTGAGACCACTGTCTTTCAACTGTGCAACACTTAAAAGGTTGTGTCTGAGACCATCAACCCAATACACATTGTCAACACTACTCTTTCCATTCAGAGAGATGGACCCTTTTCCTTTAACCATACATGGTGCATCATTGCCAAAACTAACCACACCACCATCATATTCTTCCAAAGATAGAAAATTGCTCCGGTCACCAGTCATATGGTGAGAACAACCATTGTCAATAATCCACTCATTGGAATTATCAAAGCTAGAGACAAGAGCCTTCTTGTCTGACACATCTTCCTTTACAACAACAAACACAATGTCTTCATTCTCTTCATCTTCTGATTCCTCATCTGTGACACCTTCATCAACTGCAACAAAACAATTTCTTCAGTTTCCTCCTTTGAATTTCTTGAACCTTTCTGGTTTATCCTTGTTGTCACTATTAGGACAGTTCATAGCAATATGTCCTATCCGGTTATAAGAAAAAAATTTCAAAGGGAGCTTACCTCTGTATTTACCAGTTCAAATTCCATCAGAAACTCCTCATCATCCATCACTCTACTCTATCTTGTTTCATCACTGGTGCTTGCTTCTTTTCCTTTCCTGGATGGTACCGCAGAGGCTTTAAAAGCTGATTCAGTCTTTTGAACACTACCATCAAAACTATTCAGCTCATAGGCTATTAGCTTAGCAATGATGAAGTCTAGGGATACCTTAGTCTTGTCTATTGATCTCAGCTCCTGAATAGCAGCAACCCTTATTCCATAGACCGGCAACAGGGATCTCAAGATTTTGCTTACCATAGTGGAATCTTCCATTTTACCTCCTGCACTCTCGATATCTCCAACAACAATTTTGATTCTTATTCCATACTATTGAATGGTTTCACCTTCAATCATCCGCATGTCTTCAAACTTCCCTCTAAGGCTTTCTTCCTTAGCCTGTTTTACATGCTCATCACCTCCATAGATATTTTCAAGAGTATCTAACTCTTTGGGATTTACCTTATCTTGGACATCAATAAACTCAATGTCAGATAAACTACTAATTAAGGCTTCCATGACTTGCCCATTCTCCTGCATCTCTCTCTTTTGGTCATCAGTGAGAGTACTGGTAGGGGCAACATAGGGATTCTCAACATAGCTCCAATGTTGAGCACCCATGCTTTTGATGTATATCTTCATTCTATCTTTCCATATACTAAAATTTTCCTTGTTAAACTTTGGACCTTCCCTCTTCATCATTATAACAGGATCTTTCCCTCAAGTGGTTAAGCTTACAACACAGAGGACCTAGAGGACACTCTGATAACAATTGATAAATCAATGATGAATGCATAGTACGAAACCTGTACTGAGAGGGGGGGGTGAATCAGTACAGACAAAAACTCTAGTCTTAAACCGGTTTGACAACAAACACTCCAAATGACTGGTAAACAGTGATACCGGTTTGAAACAGAGTGCAACTAGCAAAGCTAAGAGTGACTGAGACAAGCATTAACCGGTTAATCACTTAGCTTTCCACTCAACTCAAAACTTCACTACCATTTCACCCTTATGCATGAACATGTAATCTATCATCAAAATATAATAACAGCTAGTTCAACACGTTTTATTGACAGGCATAAAACACAGAACCATCACATGCTTGACAGATAATAACAAAGAATCACAAGATAAAAGCATCACACATGACACACATATTTTTCACGTGGAAACCCAACTGGGAAAAACCACGGTGGGGATGAATACCCACAAGCTATTTTTGAACTCTTTAGAAGTCCGCTCTATTAGGAGCCTTGTCCAGTTAGAGACATTACAATAGGTTGTGCTAGGAACTGATCTTGTTAGGGATCACTCGGTTAAGGGATGGCTAGAATACCCAGTTAAGGGTTAAACCTTGTTAGAGGATTTCAAGAACTCAATAGCTGAAGGATTTCACTAACTCAGTAGCTTCGAGTTACCCTATTAAGGGATTTACAGCAAGCCGGTTAAAGCTACCCTATTAAGGGATTTCACAACTGTTGAAGTGGTTAAAGATCAATAGGTATAACAATGATCTGATGATAGCACTCAATGCCAATGCAGATCCGCTTAAGCTCCTCTTCACCTTCTGCACTTGCACTCTGCAGGTATTACTTCTCTCCTCTGGTCTGGCAAGAATCACTCATTCTTTCTCTTCGATACACACACACAACTTTTGCCAACAACTTTAGAAAGAAACACAACATCAACCTTATAGGAAACAGATAGGTCAGAAGCATAAACCCTAAACCCTGAACCTGTTAGGTTAAGCAATTCAAGCAGTTCAATCCTAACCATTGAGCATACTACATTAAATGCAACAGTTCTTGATCCAATCTCAAGACTTTCTCCATCATCCATTTTCCACCAATTTCATGGCTGCTGATAACCCATCATGCCTTATCAACATTTACAAACTTCACACATTCCCAAGGTAGATAGGGATAGTCTTCTTCATGCAAGATCCTTCACGTGCACAAGGCATACATGGCAACACAATCTGTTCTTCGTTACCATGCTAGATCATCACACAAAGATCACCGATTGAATCACACAGGCTTGAGGCACTTCAACGGGAAACCCTGACACTACCAACCAGTAGTCACACAAGGGTTCCATGTATTGGTTCCCATAACAACATGCTAGTTCATCTTGACATGCCAGTTCACCTTGACATGCCGGTTCACCATGAACAAATATACCACTTCACTTTGGCATATATATGCTGGTTCTCACATATGTCTGTTAAAAAAAGTTTTTAAAAAAAAACTAGGTCTCATTTACCCATGAATAGCGCAATTTTAATGTTCATTTTTTACCCATTTATTCTCCTAAACTGCAAATGGTGTGCTATATTTGTCCTCCAAGCTATGGATCAAGGTTAGTTTTTGTTTATTTTTGTCTTTCTTTCCCATTTGTTCAATTTGTTTTATATTTTGAATTTAATTTCATTAATCTTGATTAGGTTTTTCATTTTTTTTTTCAAAAACTAGATTCTTCTAATCCAGAACAAGAACAACCAAATGCACCTCTTGAAAACCCACAAGAACAACCAAATGCACCTCTTGAAAACACACAAGAACAACCCCCAATTCCTCCTTTTGCCCGCACACCTGAAACACAAGAAGAATTAATTAATCAATTAGGATAAAATACATCTAAAATCAATAGATTTAAAATACATCTAAAATCAATAGATTGATTGTTAAATTGAAAACTTCTGAACTTGACCATCATCAATCCCTCGCCACTAGCTTAGAAACATTGGCTAGTGGTGCCATAGATGTTTCCATAGAAATTACCAAATGGGGAAGCTTTAGGGATAGGTGTCATCAATTTTATGCCAATGGGCTATCAGACGATGGAGTAAAAAATAAAAATATTACTAAACAACAAATATGTGCCCTTTTTGTTGATCCCAAAACTGGTCAGTCATTACCTCTTAATGCAAAAAGGTTGCCCATACATTGGTGTACCAATGTGCAGATGAAGAATCTTTTTTGGCAGAGGTGGTGGATGGTCTTTGATGATCTAACTTGTAATAATTATGAGGTGTCATTATATTTTTTGAGAAAAGTATTTGTGAGTTTGTGCTTAATGTGCGCCCAAAATATTTTGACATGAGAGAGTTCCATGGTAGAGGTGGTGGCTCTGCCCAAGATAGACCTGGAGCCCGTAGGCGATTACCCATGGAGATTTGCTACCCCCTAGCACCCAAACCCAAGGTGCATCAAGCTGTCCTAGTAGAGCTGAAAGAGTCGATGGAGCTATAGACTCTTCAGGCGACCACAACATTGACTAGTGCCATCATCCAACATGGGACATCATTAGCACACCCTATTGTATTGGATGATGAGCCATTAGGTGGTGACAAAGAGCCCATCCAACATATGTGTGTCAGTTGCTCGGGGATATGCTTAGGGGTAGATGATGCAGCCGATGCAGATGGATGCTCATCTCATCTGTGCATGATTTACGAGATTTGATGTCAGGTCCACATGGTTGAGGATTTCGCATTGACAGATGAGTTGATGGACATGGTGTTTGCCCATGAGACACACACATAGGTGTGTTGATTTGAATTCATAGCATTTTGTTTATCAGTCACTTTAAATTTGTAATTACATAAATGAATTTTCATTTATACATTGATTTAAATTGAGACAAATAATATGCATTTCAGGATGCAACAATGACATCCCATACTCCTCCCCTAGTTACTATAGCTGCAACTTCGATGCCTGAGGTATAAATTTTGTAACATGTTAAAATGGAATAGTACCCTTTTCCAAGATTGAAGCTCTGATACCAATTGTTAGGCCTAATATGGAAAGCTAATGTACTAAGAGGGGAGGGGTGAATCAGTACTTCAAAATTTTTGTTCAACAATAACTTTACTGTTATGCATAAACTGAATAGTGCAGTAACATAATATAAAGCTAAAACAAATAGATAACAATCATACATGATTCACTCCATAACACATATATTTTGGTTATGTAGAAACTCTTGGTTAGAGAGAAAAACCGCGGTTGGGATGGCACCCACAACTTCACTATTGCAATAATAAAGGTTGCTTGGTTAGAGCTACATGTTTAGCTATTTCTGATAGCTTACCCTATTAGGAGTATCAAGATCTGTTAGATCTACCTTGCTAAAGGATTTTACAACACTTGATCTAAATGCTGCACCTAGTCAAAGGCTTTACAATTTATAGACTTGATTAAAGTCTTTTACCCTGTTAAAGGTTTCTCTTACAACTTCAAAATATTACAATAAAATCATTACAAATATCTGCAACTTTACATTTGGAATGTTATGGCAGATTCTATGTGCTCAGAATAAGATTACCTTGCTTATAGCATACCTCGGTAACCCATATAGTAACTCGGTAAACCCTTCTGTTTACTTTGTTCTTTGACTGTTCTTTGAAATTCTTCTCGGTGACCTCTGTGTCTCTGTAACAGTCATAACACTTAGTGCTTTCACATGTCTTGCTTCATATATTTCTATATCTTCCTTTCTGTCATGCTACATGTCTATTTCTGATCTTAATCCATGTTGTATAAATAGATCTCTTATGATGGCGATCCATTCATTGCTTCGATCTTACAAATATGTTTTATCGAATGAATAACCATGCAAAATATTTCATTTGTTAGATGACCTCAAAATCATACACAATCTTTAAGTGCAATTTCCAATGTGATAATGGTTCTATGTTCCTTGATCTTGTAACACGTTTCCATATGTATGTCCAGGTTCAATGAATTTGGTAACATGTTTCACTCAGTGTATATCAACTCGGTGTGTCATCTTAGCTACTCAGTAGACATGGAATGATACTCGGTAGATAGCTCGGTGCATACTGGGCTCTTGACTACTTTCTTATATAACCGACTGGACTGTGCATACCGACTGAATATTTTTGTAGAGATAACTGACTAGAGTATATGGAATAACTTTGAACATAAAAACTAATGGCAACTTGATAAGTAGTAACATTGTTGAAAGCACCTGATTCGCCAGTGGATCAAGAGAGGGCAGAGGTATGTATCTCTACTTTTTTTTCTTGATTTCATGATTATATGCATGCGTAGATGTGAACTTGTGATATATTTTAATCTTATAATTTTTTCATACAGGAAATATCCATACCTATTTCATCAATGGCAAACCCTCCTCCTTGCACTGGAGAAGCATCTCAGGATCCGATACAGTTTTGTTTGATATGCAAAATTAATTATTTTTAACCTTCAATAATTTTCATTATATTAATTATATTTAATCTTTGAAAATGTTTGCGACTCGTAAAAAACAACAAAAATATATGATATAAAACATTGCAATCATGGAATATGATTTGATAAAATTTCTAAAATGTTGAATTAACCCTACAAAAATCCTTGTATTTAGTTTGTTATTGTGTATTTGATGTATTTGGTGTCTACCCTTTTATAAATTTAAATGAATATTTGCATATGTAATCAACAATATGAATATAAACAACAAAAATCAACAATATGAATATAAACAACATGTGTTTAGTGTGAGAGCACCCTCACGCTCGCAATGGTAAAATTTTGTTCATTGTGTGCACAAACTGATGTCATGAGTGCATCCGCGTGGGTAGTTTACACTAGGCATGCCCCTGTCGTGCATTCCAAAGCGCCAGAACGTCGAGAGTCATACCATATCAGTGCGATCTCTCAAGTGCTCTAAGTCCAAAAAATTGTCAAAACTTGACAGACTGTTTCTTCAAATCTAGGACACATATGGTCAATCTGTTTGAACTCGTGGGATCGCTTGAGGCTCCTATACAATATCATATCTTGGTTTTTTACGAGTCACAACCATTTTCGATTGGTAGCATTTTTTTGCCTGCTGCAAAAACTGTCAGTTGCATGCAATGCAAAGTTGCCAGATTGGCTAGAATTGATTCAGTTTGTCATGTGCACAAAATGATGTCATGAGCACATCTGAGTGGGTAGGTTTATGCTAGGCATACCCCTGTTGTGCATCCTAAAGCGTCAAAATATTGAGTCATACTATACCTGTGTGATCTCTCAAGTGCCTTGAGTCTAAAAAATTATCAAAACTTGACAGACTGTTTCTTCAAATCTAGGACACATATGGTTGATCCATTTGAACCCATGGGGTCACGTGAGACTCCTCTACAATGGCCTGTCTTTATTTTTGATGAGTCAGAGCCATTTTCGATTGGTATCATTTTTTTGCCTGTTGCAAAAACCGTTAGTTCCACGCAATGCAAAGTTTCCAGATTGGCCAGAATTGATTCGGTTCATCGTGTGCACAAACCGGCATTGTGAGAACATCTAGGTGGGAAGGTTTACACTAGGCATGCCTTTGTCATGCATCTCAAAGCATCGGAATATCGAGAGTCATACCATACCAGTGCGATCTCTCAAGTGCCTTGAGTCCAAAAAATTATCAAAACTTGATGAATTGTTTCTTCAAATCCAAGACACATATGGTCGATCTATTTGAACTCATGGGGTCACGTGAGGCTCCTCTACAATGCCCTGTCTTAGTTTTTGATGAGTCAGAGCCATTTTCGATTGGTAGCATTTTTTTGCCTGCTGCAAAAACTGTCAGTTGCATGCAATGCAAAGTTGTCAGATTTGCTAGAATTGATTCGGTTCATCGTGTGCACAAATCGAGGTCACAAGTGTGTCTAGGTGGGTAGGTTTATGCTAGGCATGCCCCTATTGTGCATCCCAAAGCGTTGGAATGTCGAGAGTCATACCGTACCGGTGCAATCTCTCAAGTGCCCTAAGTCCAAAAAATTGTCAAATTTTGACGGACTGTTTCTTCCAATCTAGGACACATATGGTCGATCCTTTTGAACCCATGGGGTCATGTGAGGCTCCTCTATAATGGTTTATCTCAGTTTTTGATTACTTAGAGCCATTTTTGATTGGTAGTATTTTTTCGCCTGCTACAAAAACTGTCAGTTGCATGCAATGCAAAGTTGCCAGATTGGCTAGAATTGATTCGGTTCGTCATGTGCACAAACCAACATCGCGAGAGAATTTGGGTTGATAGGTTTACGCTAGGCATGCCCCTATCGTACATCCCAAAGTACCGAAATGTCGAGAGTCATATCATACCGGTGCGATCTCTCAAGTGCCCTGAGTCCAAAAAAATGTCAAATTTTGATAGATCATTTCTTCCAATCCGGGACACATATGGTTGATCCTTTTGAACTTGTGGGGTTGCGTGAGGCTCCTCTATAATTTCCTCTCTCATTTTTTGATGACTCGGAGCCATTTTTGATTGGTAGCATTTTTTTGCCTACTGCAAAAACTGTCAGTTGCATGCAATGCAAAGTTGCCAGATTGGCTAGAATTGATTCAGTTCATCATGTGCACAAACCGACATCATGAGTGCATCTGGGTGGGAAGGTTTATGCTAGGCATGCCCCTATTGTGCATCCCAAAGCACCAAAACGTCGAGAGTCATATCGTACTGGTGAGATCTCTCAAGTGCCTTGAGTCCAAAAAATTGTCAAATTTTGATGGACTGTTTCTTCCAATCCAGGACACATATGGTCAATCCGTTTGAACCTGTAGGGTCGCGTGAGGCTCCTCTACAATGTCCTTTCTCTATTTTTTATGACTCAGAGCCATTTTTGATTGGTAGGATTTTTTCACCTGCTGCAAAAGTCGTTAGTTGCATGCAATGCAAAGTTGCAGGATTGGCTAGAATTGATTTGGTTCATCATGTGCACAAACCGACGTCATGAGTGCATACGGGTGGGGAATTAAACAATCACAATATTGTTGACAAAAACTAATAAGAACAACAATTCAATCATTTAAAATCATGCAAAAACAAAAAATTCACTTACTTCTATGTATAAAACATTGATAGCAGTGTAGACACAGTTCCAGTGGGGCCTTCAACGACCTCAAAAAATTCTTTTGAGGCCGTTGAGACTCTTGGGCAACTAAAACTATATCTATAAACTACATACGCACTACATTAATAACCGCATACATGCTGTTAGTCCATAAAATGTTGACAAGCCCAACAATATTCTTTTTTCCCATTTTGGACTAATAAGTAGCGTGTATGCGCTCCTAAGCCTAAAAAATGTTATCGCATGGTAACAAATAATGGGCTCAGTAAAAGTAATATGTACAATGTACACACTCTTTTACCTTAAAAAAGTTATGGAAGGGTAGCGAACTAATAGTTTTAGTACCCCATACGTGGTATTGGTAGTAGAAAAGATGTGAATGAAAAGGGAGAGAGAGAGAGAGAGAGAGAGAGAGAGAGAGAGAGAGAGAGAGAGAGAGAGAGAGAGAGTAGGGTGGAGGGAGAGAGGAGGGGGGCAGAAGGGAAGGAGGGAGAGAGGAAGAGAAGAGGGGGGAGGGAAGGAGGGAGAGAGGAAGAGAAGAGGGGGTAGGGAAGGAGGGAGAGGGAGGGAGAGAGAGAGAGAGAGGGAAGGAGGGAGAGGGAGAGAGGGAGAGAGAGAGAGGGGGGAGGGAAGGTAGAGAGAGGGAGAGAGGTAGACAGGGGGAGAGAAGAGGGGGGTGGGAGAGAAGGTGGTGTATGGAGGAAGAGAGGGAGAGAGAGAGAGAGAGGGAGAGGGGGAGAGGTAGAGGGAGGGAGAGAGGGAGAGAAGAGGGGGGAGGGAAGGAGGGATAGGGACAGAGAGGGAGAGGGAGAGAGAGGGAAGGAGGGAGAGGGAGAGAGGGAGAGAGAGAAAAGGGGGAGGGAAGGTAGAGAGAGGGAGAGAGGTAGAGGGAGTTAGAGAGGGAGAGAAGAGGGGGGAGGGTGGGATAGAAGAAGGGGTATGGAGGAAGGGAGGGAGAGAGAGAGAGAGGGAGAGGGGGGAGAGTAGGGGGGAGGCAGAGAGTAGGGGGGGTGGAAGGGAAGGAGGGTGGGAGAGAAGAAGGGGTATGGAGGAAGGGAGAGGGAGAGTAGGGGGAGGGAGGGAGAGGAGAGGGGATAGGGAGAGAGAGAGGGGGGAGGAAGATGGAGAGAGAGGGAGAGGGAGAGAGAGAGAGAGAGGGAAGGAGGGAGAGGGAGAGAGAGGGAGAGAGAGAGAGGGGGGAGGGAAGGTAGAGAGAGGGAGAGAGGTAGAGGGAGGGAGAGAGGGAGAGAAGAGGGGGGTGCAAGAGAGAAGGGGTATGGAGGAAGAGAGGGAGATAGAGAGAGAGAGAGGGAGAGGGGGGAGACGTAGAGGGAGGGAGAGAGGGACAAAAGAGGGGGGAGGGAAGGAGGAAGTGGGAGAGAGAGGGAGAGGGAGAGAGAAGGAAGGAGGGATATGTAGAGAGAGGGAGAGAGAGAGGGGGAGGGAAGGTAGAGAGAGGGAGAGAGATAGAGGGAGGGAGAGAGGGAGAGAAGAGGGGGGAGGGTGGGAGAGAAGAAGGGGTGTGGAGGAAGAGAGGGAGAGAGAGAGAGGGAGAGGGGGGAGAGGTAGAGGGAGGGAGAGAGGGAGAGAAGAGGCGAGAGGGAAGGAGGGAGAGGGAGGGAGAGAGGGAGAGAGGGAGAGGGAGAGAGAGAGAGAGAGAGAGAGAGAGAGAGAGAGAGAGAGAGAGAGAGAAGAGTGGGGATGGAGAGAATAAGGGGTATGGAGGAAAAGAGGGAGAGAGAGAGAGGGAGAGGGGGAGAGGTAGAGGGAGGGAGAGAGGGAGAGAAGAGGGGGGAGGGAAGGAGGAAAGGGAGAGAGAGGAGAGGGAGAGAGAGGGAAGGAGGGAGAGGGAGAGAGAGGGAGAGAGAGAGCGGAGGGGGATGGAAGGTAGAGAGAGGGAGAGAGGTAGAGGGAGGGAGAGAGGGAGAGAAGAGGGGGAGGGAAGGAGGGAGAGGGAGAGAGAGAGGGAGGAGGAGAAGAGAGAGAGAGAGAGAGAGAGAGAGAGAGGAGAGAGAGAGAGGAGAGAGAGAGTGAAGAGAGAGGAGAGAGAGAGAGAGAGAGAGAGAGGAGGGAGGGAAGGTAGAGAGAGGGAGAGAGGTAGAGGGAGGGAGAGAGGGAGAGAAGAGGGGGGAGGGAAGGAGGGAGAGGGAGAGAGAAAGGACATAGAACACCATATGACTGATCTCGATTGTGACTATAGGAATTACAAAAGAAGATAAAGACAGAGGGAGAGAAGAAGAGAAAGAGGGATGGGGTATGGATGAAGGAAGAAGGGGAGAGAGCAAGAGAGAGAGGGATGGGGTATGGAGGAAGGGAGAAGGGGAGAGAGAGAGAGAGAGGGAGAGGGAGATAGGGACAAAAGAAGGAGGTGGGGACGAAGGGAGAGGAAGAGATATCGAATCCAGGACACAATTTGACACTATATGACACTATATTATCCCTATAGCACACCATAGGACCTATAACGAAACCAAATGGTGTTCCTGAGGGGTCATAGAACACCATAGGACCCTTTAGAACAACATATGGTGTTTTTATGGGTCATTGGTGTCCCGAGGGGTCTTAAGGGGTCACAGGACACCATATAACCTCGTAGGAAACAATACGACCTCTAATGACACCTAAGGGTCATATGGTGGGCTAATAAAATGATATATTAAATTTAAAGTTATTAATAGAACATCATACAACGAGACTCCAAGCGAACAAACAATGAGGCTTCACTAAAAAGCAAGTGTAAGAGCTTGACCTAACCCTAAGACTACTGCCTAAGTTCTAAAACATATGATGCTATTAAATTTGCAAGGTTATAGGACTGATCTCGATTGTGACTATAGGAATTACACACTTGATATCTTTCATTGGTATGTACTATTCCAAGCTGTTTGACAAGTGATGATCATCATATACTACCACTGCCATGCATACAACAAACTTTAATTTCTTTAGGTGACAGGCATTGTGTAACAACATGGGAACTCTCGCATACCCACCTCTATCATTCTACAAGACATCATCTGTGTTACTCTCCCTCTTTCTCTTCCTACCTGTTGTTTCCTTCTGAAAAATATATTGCAGGCACTCTGACTCATCATGTTGCTTTGTTGACACTATTTTCCACATCTGCTTTGCTCATTAAAAACACATTCAAGAAGAATATTGTTGTAGGTTTCCTTGTTTGTCAAGGTAATACACCTGTGGTTCAATTTCAAACCCTATTCCTCCTATTCAATATACACACACAAATCCATCAGTCAATTTTCTTAGGAGAGAATTGTTGGCATATGCACACTCCAATGAGACATTGTATGTGATTGAAGGTTTTGTCATTGATGGCAACCTTGCAATCCTATGGCACCAGCAAAGGCAGTACACCGGCATTAGCAGATCACACTCTACACTGGCACTCAGGACACCGACACCAGCACCGACACAAAGAAAGGAAGTATACTGGCATAGAGGTCGACAAGATTTTGTTATATTATATTTTGTTTATTATTGTAAAAACTTTGTAAGCCGACTTGGCAAATTGTAAAATGACTCTTATATATAAAAGAGATCATTGTAGACATTTGAAAAAAAAGAAAGCAATAAGGAAAAATATTAGGTAGACCTATTATGCAAAATATAGGCTAAAGGGTTTATGTAAGAAGCAGAGCAACAAACGGTACTGGATCAGGCATTATAGATTCTGTTGTAAAGTAGTACAAGATATTGGATTTGTATAATCCTCATTGTAAGTCAGTGAGACTTCCCATTGAGCAGTGAGCTCTAGGTAGTTGGCCTTCCTGCATGTGCAGACCCCTATTGTAAGTAATATTCTCTTATTGGTCAGTGAGTGAATATTGTGGGTCACAAATCCCACCGAGGTTTTTCCCACACCGGGTTTCCTCGTTAAAACCTTGTGTTATGGTGTGCTTTTCATGTGGATGTTCTTAATTCTGTTTATTGCATTATTTCTTGCATACCGATACACTGTTATAATATGTTCTACATGTTTTAAGTCAAGAAATTCTAATCACCGGTTAGATATTGATTCACCCCACCTCTCAATATTTGTGGGATTCCTAACAATTGGTATTAGAGCCTGGTCCTCTATTTTCAGAAGCCTAACAACTTGAGGAAGATCTTGACATTGGTAAAGATGGAAAATCTGATGAAGCAACTTGAAGGAGCTCTTTCAAACTATGATGCAGAGAAATTGAAAAATATCAAACTAGAAGATGATTTAAGGGCAGCTCAGGATATCATTCAGGCACTTCAAGAGAATATTACTGTTGCAAGAAATAAGAGAAGAGAACTTTATGAAAAATTGCAAAATGAGAACGATGAAAAGGAATCACTTAATGATATGATAAGCAAGTTGAAACAAGAGAACATGACAATAAAGAATGAGATGCAAGATATGACTATGAGATTTTGCAAAGAGATTGAGGATAGGAAGAAGAATGAAGAAGAATTGACCAGAAGACTAAGTGATGCAGCAAATGAGAACACAAGACTTAGCTATGAAAATGACATGTTGAAGACAGATCTGATGATTACTCAGAATGACTCAAATGAACTGATGAGACAAAAAGAAGTCTTAGAAAGAGAACTAGAAACTGCAAATCAACATAAAGGAAAATTCAAGAAAAGCTCAGAGGAACTTGGCACCTTGCTGAAGAATCAAAAACCTAAAGGTGACACTTCTGGAATTGGCTTTGAAGTTGGTGAAAGCTCCGGTACTGCAAATACTCAAGATCATAGCAAACCGGTAAGACAACCTAATGCTTATAAATTCAATGGAAAATGCTTTAACTGTAATAAGTATGGTCATAGAGAAAATGAATGTAGATCTAGAAATTATCAGAATATCAACATACCCACTGGTTAATGTTCAAAATGCAACAAAGTTGGTCACAACTTTGAAAACTGCAAAATGAATGTCAGATGTTATGTTTGTGGAAGATTTGGACATTTATCTAATCAATGCAGAACACAAACTGACATAGGTTATGGGAAAGCTATTCAAAAGAATAATGTAACTTGTTATGCATGTAACAAGATTGGGCATATTGCTAAATTCTATAGAAGTAAAGGAACACCGGTAGACAACAAAAGTTCTAGCTTGAAAGGTAAAGAAAAAGTTGAAGAGGTTAAGCAAGAATTCTCAAAACAATGGATTAGAAAAGATGATCTAAATATTGGGAATACTCCTCCACCGGTAGAACAAATCAATGCTTCACCGGTAGGACAGAGTGATGCTTCACCGATAGGACAGAGCAGTGCTCCACTGGTAGGAAGTTCTTCATCTAATTGAAGAAAGTTTCCTTGAGGGTTTGGTAATCTAATGACACATGTGCTATTATTCCCTCGGTTAGAGATAAGAAGTTGGAAATTACTTTTTACCGACAGACAATGTTAAGTAAATACTTAACCGGCATGCATTTAATGTGGCAGATTGCAAAAAGACACTATAAAATTGAGGTTTTGGCTCCATTCCATTTCACCAAGATTTCAAACCTACAAAGAGTGTGAAGATTCCGAGCTAAGGCATTTCGAGCAAGAGGCAAGAACACTCCAAGCAATCATCCATCCTAAAGGTAGTAAAAGGTATTTTATCATGGCATCCACCTCTGCAATTGAATATATAGCAAACCCTACTGTTGTCGAAGTTATAAAAAGACCTAGGCCTGTATTTCAGTTAGTTCCTGAGGTAGCAAAGAAAGATGATACCTTAGGTGCTTTTTCTCAAATTCCTAAGGGAGTTGTTTATGCTAAAGACCCCATAATTTACATCCACTGCAACATTGAGGAACTAGGAGATGAAGAGATTAAAACCATGTTTAAAACTGTGATATGTGATGAATCCAACAATATAAAAGATGAACACAAGATCATTGAGACCCTAGGATTCATAGATATCCTTAGCATTCATGAATTCCCCAAGGATGTGATTAGGATAGTCTTAAGCAGGGTACATGGTGAATTTTTTTGGTTAGATGCAATCCACAAAATCACTAAGGAAGCTGTGAAAGCTATCACAAGGTTACCGACCACTGGTAAAAGGCCAGATAAAACTAAGAAGGTATCCAACGACCTAGTTACAAACCTAATTGGTGCAACATTCAACAAAAGGTCCCTAAGAGTTAATGATGTAACAAACATTAATGTGAGATTTATCAGCATGATATTAGGATATAAAGCTACTCATGCAAATAGACTCAATTCAGTTTCAAGTTTATGCATTAAGAGTGCTTATGATATGGTCACAGATAATGCAAAGATTGATATATGTGAGTGGTTAAAGGATGAATTAATTGACAACCTTGGAAAGATTAAGAAGGACAAGAAAGAAACTTTCAGGTTTGGAAATCTATTAGTATGTTTGATGCTACATATAACCAAATAGGTTCCCGGTATAGGCTACAAAGAACTTGGATATGATATACTGGTAGGTAAATAGTTAACAAAACTATTCAATAACATGTGAGAAGACAAGGAAAATAATATTCATGATTTCTTTCAAGCACTAAAGGCCAAAATTAAGAAAAAAATCAGGTTATCACAAAAGATTGTCGACAAATACAAAGATGAAATATGCTTTGTAATCAAGAAGGATGAAATCTGGATGGAAGCAATCATCCCTAGGATAGTTTGGGTAACCGAGATGGGCTATGAAACAGATGATCATATAATTGAAACATATGCTAAAGCACTTTTGGAAGCCCCCAGAGAACCTAAGGAAGAAATACTTGGTAGTGCAGAAACTATTGAAAGCCAAATACAATCAAAGAAAAAAGTGAAAAAGGTTGAGGCAGTTGTAAGGAAAGGTTCCAGATAAGCAAAATCCATCAAAGAAGATGTGTTGAAGAAAACCAGTATAACAGAGGATAAGTTAGCAGCTCCACAAGTTGAAACTCACCTATCATCGGTAGGTACTTCTTCGGAGAGTGACATGCCTGCAACTTTCAAAAGAGTTGTAAGGAAAAGAGATCCCTCACCGACAACCACACCCTCACCCAAGAGGACAAGACAAAAACAACAAGCAGTGAGATCTCCGGTAAGAAAGGCTACACCAAAGAAGAAGAAACTGACACCCAAAAAGAAGAAGAGGACAAACAAAGACTTGGCCCCTCTTGATATGCTGCTGAATGAAATTATAGAGGAAGGTAAATTGAAGAATATAGAGAAAATATATAACACTTTAATAGCTGATGAAAAAGAACAAGTTGAAAACAGTGTTATATTGCATATGGATATGTATAAGAAATTTTTGATGGAAGTAGTAAATGAAATTCCAGATGAACTATTTAAGAGACTGGAAGCAAGAAGACAAGCAGTAATAGAACTAGACAAGAAAATAAAGATTGAGAAGCTACTTGTTGTATATCTGGTAAATTCACCCAAAGAAATTGATGACCTAATTGCTCAAGCCAACCGGTCAGTATTTTCTACTGCACACCGACACATTGCTTTAATGGTTGGAAGAGTTAATGAGGTGACTGAGGAGACAAAAAATTGATGGGATATATTCCTAGTTGAAAAAGAAAAACAAGAAGAATACAGGAACCCCAAACCTATAAAAGTTTATCAGAAAGATAGAGACAAGGGTAAAGGTAAAGTTGGTGGACCACCTAGTATCAAAGTTAAAGACAACTTACCCCCACCTCCTTTGATTACTCCACCGGTAAAAACAACATCTACAGAAGATCAACCGGCAGCTGAGAGTATGGATGTAGAGGATGGTAATCCTAACCCTTAAGTATTATATACTGTGGATGTTGATACTCAAAAGATCAACATTGTGATAGACAAAGATATAGTTGATAAAATTGAAATGGCTAGTGAACCTTCGGTAGCTAAGCAAACTGAAAACACATAGGAGAAACCGATAGATAACAAAGAGAAAAAGGTAGAGACTCAGACTCAGACCGAGACAATGCAACAAATAGAAAAACAAATAGAGCAAAAGGCTCTGGAACAGGAACAACAACAACATAAATAGGAACCACAACAACAATAGGAACAGGAACATAAGGAAACAGTGCCACCGACAACTGGAGAAGTAGAAAAACCATTGCTTAAGGAAATGCAGACACAAACAGACCTACCAGAGGTCAATACAAGCTTGGTTACTTCCACTGGCAGTACTCAGAATGTTGGTTCATCTTCAGGCTACAAATCAACTAATGTGACTGAGGTACTATTAGATTCAATAAAAAAGATAACAGACTGCAACTCAGAAGCTTATAAGGCAATTGATGATACCATACCAATTTTGAAGGTAATTGCTCCTAACTGTAATATAGACAATAAATATTCTTTAGGACAACTTGATACACTATGCAAATATATCACAAAAAACATTGAGAAAATAAAGGAAGAGACATTGAAGGATAAAATAGAAATTGAAAAGCAGAAATTCTTTGATGAGCAAATAAAGAAGTGTAACAGAGATTTTGACACACTTCTACCGGAATTGTGTAATTTATTGAAAGAGTACAAAACTCTGTACAAAGACACCTGTAAGACAAACTTTTTGACTATAGATATAGACAAGAAGATGAGCAAGGTATAGGATGAGATCAATAAACTTGCAGATAATTTTGTTAACTCACCTGATACACTATCAGTTTTTGAGGAGAAGATAACAAATTTTGAAGAAGATTTACTTAAATTGGAAAGAGAGAAAGAAAGAATAGTGAATAAGGCAAAGCATTTGAGATTAAAACTAAGTCCAAGATTGGACTATCTAGCATCACTGCAAAAGGAAGTATTTGAGGCACTAATACAGGGACGAAAAACATCGACAGAGCATTTGCAGCATCTCACTGGTACAGTTAAGAGAATAGAGACAACAATAAGAGATAGTAAAAAGTTTATGGAGAGTATAAACTTGATTTTGGTGGATCTATTTCAAATTGTAACTTTCCAGTTACAAGGTTGAAACTACAAACTCTACTGACATCTTGACAACCTTTGTCATTGATGCCAAAGGGGGGGTAGTGGGATGAGAAAATTCAATATCACAGGAATCATATGCTCAGGGGGAGCACACACATTTTTGGTAACTTTTTTTTGGACTTCACATTTTTGATACACTTTTGAAATTTCTCATGACTGTTGCCATCAATGCCAAAGGGGGAGATTGTTGGCATATGCACACTCCAATGAGACATTGTATGTGATTGAAGGTTTTGTCATTGATGGCAACTTTGCAATCCTATGGCACTGGCAAAGGCAATACACCAGCATCAGCAGATCACACTCTACATTGGCACTTAGGACATTGACACCGATACCGGCACAAAGAAAGGAAGTATACCGGCATAGAGGCCAACAAGATTTTGTTATATTATATTTTGTTTATTATTGTAAAAACTTTGTAAGCCGACTTGACAAATTGTAAAATGACTCTTATATATAAAAGAGATCATTGTAGACATTTGAAAAAAAAGAAAGCAATAAGGAAAAATATTAGGTAGACCTATTATGCGAAATATAGGCTAAAGGGTTTATGTAAGAAGCAGAGCAGCAACCGGTACTAGTTCAGGCATTATAGATGCTATTGTAAAGCAGTACAAGATATTGGATTTATATAATCCTCATTGTAAGTCAATGAGACTTCCCATTGAGTAGTGAGCTCTAGGCAGTTGGCCTTCCTACATGTGTAGGCCCCTATTGTAAGTAATATTCTCTTATTGGTCAGTGAGTGAATATTGTGGGTCACAAATCCCACCGAGGTTTTTCCCACACCGGGTTTCCTCGTTAAAACCTTGTGTTATGGTGTGCTTTTCATGTGGATGTTCTTAATTCTGTTTATTGCATTATTTCTTGCATACCGGTACATTGCTATAACATGTTCTGCATGTTTTAAGTCAAGAAATTCTAATCACTGGTTAGATACTGATTCACCCCCCCTCTTAGTATCTGTGGGATTCCTAACAAGCATACATGATAAAAATCAAAGAGGAAGTTGTAGACAAGAAATAAATTCACTTACTTCTATAGAAGTGCAGACACAGTTGCAATGGGGTATGGAGGGAGGGAGGGAGAGAAGAAGAGAAAGAGGGATGGGGTATGGAGGAAGGGAGAAGGGGAGAGAGAGAGAGAGGGATGGGGTATGGAGGAAGGGATAAGGGGAGAGAGGGAGGGATGGGGTATGGAAGAAGGGAGAAGGGGAGAGAGCAAGGGAGAGAGAGAGGGATGGGGTATGGAGGAAGGGAGAGAGAGAGAGAGAGAGAGAGAGAGAGAGAGAGAGAGAGAGAGAGAGAGACCTTGTATGCATTTGAGACGGGGAGACAATACACTTACATGTGTATATATATGTTTAATATATTATATATATACATATATTATATATTATATGTATATACACATATTATATATACAATAGTATATTATGCACATATTATATATTACATATATTATACGTATATACACATATTATATATTACATATATAATATGTGTATACACATATTATATATAGAATATCATATTATACAATAGCGCGTACGCGCTGTTTATAGTAAAAAGAGCGTGTACGCACCGTTTATAGGAAAACAAGCGCATACGCGCTGCTTACACCATAAGTACCCCGTATGCGCTTTTTAAACTTGTAGTACCCCGTACGCACTTTTGACTATTTAGGCTTGGAAATAGGTTTGGATGACAAATCTATGGTTTGGAAGATTGATTTCCCTCCATTTCTCTCATTTTTGATGTGTTTTATTTTATCAACTTGGTTTATCAACTTTGTCATCATCAGGTTTACACTTCATCAAGTGGGTATTTCTAAAATTCCTACCATATTTTCACCCATCTTCTGAGCATTCTAACCATATAGTTTTTTTTTCAATTTGAACAACAATAACATATTATTATTGAATTTCTTTTACCAGTGTCTTCATAGTTCTCACAGACATAGGTGCACCATTTTTTGAATAAATTTTGATATACTTATCCAAATTTTTTAAAAATTATATATTATTGTAGTGCACTTGATTCTTTACAATTTTAAATTTTTTGTTTTGTATTTTCGATTACTTTAGTGCAACTTATGCTTCGTGCATGAACATGTACCTAATTTTTTAGGATGTGCTCGATTGCAAAAATCATTAAAAAAAAATACTCAACAAAAAATTATAAAAAAATACACATCTTCTAGTGCTCACTCTTAACTATCTTTCTGCCAAAGGATTTGTCAAAATACTAAATCTAACTATGACATTTTTGATGCACACGTCAGACACTATGTTATATTTTTAAGAAAAAATCAGGGTCAATTTTTCATGCACGAAGGATTTGACCCCCTTAATCTTATCCAGTTTTGAAAAAGTTTAGTAGTTTGTAAACTAGATTCAGAGGACTAAAATATTTCTTCTTTGATTATCTTCATATCTTGAGTGGATGACTTTCAAATTTTGCCTCCAAGTTCATGTTCACCTCATTTCAGAAAAAAAGTGTCCACTTATACCCCCCCTTTTGACCACCATCTTTGTGCACTTACCCATTTCCATTTTGGCAATCTAGCTAGTGCAATGCAACTGATGATATTATGTGATGAGTTAGCTTGTGAGTTCATTATTTTGTATTCGTTGTATTTTGTGGTTATCCTTTTATAAATTTAATTGATCATTTGCCTATGTAATCAACAATATGAATATAAACAACAAAAATATATGATATAACACATTGCAATCGTGGAATATGATTTGATAAAATTTCTAAAATGTTAAATTAACCCTACAAAACTCCTTGTATTCAGTTCATTATTGTGTATTTGCTGTATTTGGTAGCTGCCCTTTTATAAATTTTAATGAATATTTGCATATGTAATCAACAATATGAATATAAACAACAAAAATCGACAATATGAATATAAACAACAATATGTGTTTGGTGCGAGAGCACCCTCACACTCGCAATGGTAAAATTGTGTTCATTGTGTGCACAAACTGACATTGCGAGTGCGTCTGAGTGGGCAAGTTAATGCTAGGCATGCCCTTGTCATGCATCCCAAAGTGCCAGAACGTCAAGAGTCATAGCATACCGGTGCGATCTCTCAAGTGCCCTGAGTCCAAAAATTTGTCAAAATTTGACGGACTGTTTCTTCAAATCTAGGACACATATGGTTGATCTGTTTGAACCCATGGGGTTGCGTGAGGCTCCTTTACAATAGCCTATCTTGGTTTTGATGACTCAGAGCCATTTTCAATTGGTAGCATTTTTTTGCCTGCTGCAAAAACTGTTAGTTGGATGCAATGCAAAGTTGCAAGATTGACTAGAATTGATTCGGTTTGTCGTGTGTAGAAACCGACGTCACAAGAGCATCCAGGTGGGAAGGTTTATGCTAGTCATGCCCTTCTCATGCATCCCAAAGCGCTGAAATGACAAGAGTCATACCGTACCCTCGCGATCTCTCAAGTGTGATGAGTCCAAAAACTTGTCAAAATTTGACGGACTGTTTCTTCAAATCCAGGACACATATGGTTGATTCATTTGAACCCATGGGGTTGCGTAAGGCTTCTCTATAATAGCCTGTCTCGGTTTTTGATGACTCATAGCCATTTTTAATTGGTAGCATTTTTTGCCTACTACAAAAACCATCAGTTGTATCCAATGCAAAGTTGTAAGATTGGCTAGAATTGATTTGGTTCATTGTGTGCACAAACCGACGTCACGAGCGCATCTGGGTTGGAAAGTTTACACTAGGCATGCCCCTCTCATGCATCCCAAAGCGTCGGAACGTCGAGAGTCATACCATACCGGGGCGATCTCTCAAGTGCCATGAGTCCAATTTTTTTTCAAAATCTGATGGATTGTTTCTTCAAATCCAAGATACATATGGTCAATCTATTTGAACCCATGGGGTTGCGTGAGGCTCCTCTACAATTATCTATTTTGTTTTTTGATGACTCAAAACCATTTTCAATTGGTAGCATTTTTTCGCTTGCTGCAAAAACCGTCAGTTGCATGAAATGCAAAGTTGTAAGATTGGCTAGGATTGATTCGGTTAGTCATGTGCACAAACCAATGGCATGAGCACATTTAGGTGGGTAGGTTTACGCTAGGCATGCCCCTCTCATACATACCAAAGCACTGGAACATCGAGTCATACCGTACCGGGGCGATCTCTCAAGTGCCCTGAGTCCAAAAAATTATGAAAATTTGATAGACTATTTCTTC
Organism: Cryptomeria japonica; assembly: GCF_030272615.1. NCBI lineage: Eukaryota > Viridiplantae > Streptophyta > Pinopsida > Cupressales > Cupressaceae > Cryptomeria > Cryptomeria japonica. The sequence continues at coordinate 823,739,581 of NC_081409.1, forward strand.
TAATCCAGGACACATATGGTCGATCTGTTTGAACCCATGGGGTTGCATGAGGCTCCTCTAAAATAGCCTATATCAGTTTTTGACGACTTGAAGCCATTTTCAATTGGTAGCATTTTTTCGCCTGTTGCAAAAACTGTCAGTTGCATGCAATGCAAAGTTGCAAGATTGGCTAGAATTGATTCGGTTCGTCATGTGCACAAACTGACATCATGAGAGCATCTGAGTTGGTAGGTTTATGCTAGGAATTCCCCTCTCATGCATCCCAAATGCCAAAACATCAAGAGTCATACTGTACCGGGGCGATCTCTCAAGTGCCATGAGCCCAAAACATTATCAAAATTTGACGGATTGTTTCTTCCAATCCAAGACACATATGGTTGATCCATTTGAACCCTGGGGTTTACTAAGGCTCCTCTACAATGGCCTATCTCAGTTTTTGATGACCTAAAGCCATTTTCAATTGGTAGCATTTTTTTCGCCTGCTCCAAAAACTGTCAATTGCATGCAATGCAAAGTTGCAAGATTGACTAGAATTGATTCGGTTCGTCGTGTGCACAAACCGACATCACGAGCATGTCTGGGTGGGAATTTTTACACTAGGAATTCACCTCTCATGCATCCCAAAGTGCCAGAACATTGAGAGTCATACCGTACTGGTGCGATCTCTCAAGTGCCCTAAGTCCAAAAAAAATGTCAAAATTTGACAGACCGTTTGTTCAAATCGAGGACACATATGGTCAATTTGTTTGAACCTATGGGGTCACATGAGGGTCCTCTACAATGTCCTATCTTGGTTTTTGATGACTCAAAGCCATTTTCAATTGGTAGCATTTTTTCACTTGCTGCAAAAGCTATTAGTTGCATGCAATGCAAGCTACAGGATTGGCTAGAATTGATTTGGTTTGTCGTGTGCACAAACCGACGTCACGAGCATGTCCAGGTGTGAGGTTTTACAATAGGCATGCCCCTCTTATGCATCCCAAAGCATCGGAATGTCGAGAGTCATACCCTATTGACGCAATGTAGAAGTTGCTTGACAACTTTTTTGACAATTTTTTTGACAACAATGACAATTTTTGCTCAAATTGTATGTAGTCTTAGTCTATGACCCCTATGACCCGATAATGACTCAAATAATTCTCCATGATTATACAAGAATCAAGAATGCTCATGATTTACCAGGGACACATCACATATACTCAAAACATAGTCATAAAACATTGACACACAAAATAGTCACAAAACATTGTCACATATTATTCAAAAATTTGCCTCTAAATATTGTCAAATCAGCTCTTGGCTATTTGATTATACAAAAAATATCTTACAAATCATCTCATGAGATTTAATACAAAATTTGGCATTACAATATGTGTGATTCAACTCATCGCCATTTTAATATACAAATCATCTTACAATATGTGTGATTCAGCTCATTGCCATTTTAATGTACAAATCATCTCATCGGCTTTTACACAAAATTTGGCATTACAATATGTGCGATTCAGCTCATCGCCATTTTAATATACAAAATTTGGCATGTACATATGTACAAATCAACTCATTTCCATTTAAATATACAAAATTATGCCCTTAAACATGTAAAAATCAGCTCATGGGCATTTATATATACAAAAAACAAATATAGAACAATTCGTCGACGATTTACACAAAATTCTCAAAATCATTCTACTCTAAACTGTAGAATCAATCAAGTGAGCCTTCAGGATTAGCTCTAACCCGTATTGTGTCAAGTATTGCCTCGTGGTCAGATTCACGAACTTTCCATAAAATCTTGTTATGAGGTCTACCACGATACTTCATAAAATGAATATTTGTTGCAACAACAAGGTTAGAGAAATGAAGAATATGTCTGTGTGTTTCAAAGTCCTCGAACAACCAAACATCAAAATTCTTGATAGGGTATCTCTGAAGCCATGTTCTTGTAATGACAACAAACCTTATTGGGTACTCAATACCCTCTCCATCAATGATTGTGGTTGTCAATTTTCTTTTTGGCTCAACACAATGACACAAATAGTAATCTGTTCCTTCTTCATTGTTCTCTTCTGCAACAACTGTATACACATGACTTGCATTTTATAAAGTGTTAATTAATACCAAAAATAAAGTATGATGTACAACAAAATGAACCAAAAAGAATACTTGCAAAAAAATTAACTCAAAAAATCACCTAAATCCACTAGGTTAGATACATGGTCAAAATCCACTGATGTCTCCATCAGGCTCAATTGTAGTGCTTTGGGAATTTGATATGAATCAATGGGAACTAACGGTCTACTTTGTCAACCCACTCTTGTGATTCACATTCTTCCCACAAATAATACATGCATGAAGAGAATAAACATACCATCTGTCTCATATAAATTACCAGTGAACTTGAATTTGAACTCATAAATGAGTGCATGTCACTTGATCTTGCAACTGTACAAAAATCTAGATGGTTTTCAATGTTAGAATCAGTGATCAACCAAAAATATCTATGAACCATTGACGTACCTGGATTACCTGAACCCATCATAGAATTACACCATCACACAATTGTTTCTGCATCTATCAACTCAACACCACCTTTGTACTTCAATTCTTCTCTAGCTAGGGCTCTTTTCACACATGCTCTTGCATTATCGTGCTCTCCCTTACCATGTCCAACCTCAGTGAAATTCCAAAAATGTTGTACACTGCTTGTCATATGCATCCTTGTCAACCAATAAAACATCCTTGCATTCTTGAATTGTGCGGTGCAATTATCTGACCATATTAAATGTCAATTGTATCATATGTTCCTTTCCCTTAAACTATCATAGAAAACTTTAAAGGATCCTTGTACAAACTCTGATGAATGAGTACGATCATCACTTATGTAGAAGTGATACTCTCTTACAACCTTTCTATCCTCCTTTGTGCTATCATCTGCATGTATGAATGTTATGTGTACAAAAATAAAAACTTGTGTAGAGTGATAATACATAGATTGCACGTCATTTTGAGGTTGTAGTGTATAATTTTCAGCGAAATCAACAATAGAGACAATGGTGAGAAAAGGAAATGTGTCCTTGCATAACTTGAATTGCTCATCTAACCATCGATCTCTATGTGTATGTATTATGTACTCATAAACTAGTTTCTCTTGAAACATTTTCATAAATTCAGCTACACATATATCATTTTTCACTAGCTCACATCTCTTCAAAGCTTTTCCATCTTTAACTCCATATGTGACTGTCTTGTATTTTCTGAAAGAAACTAGTTTCATATCAATTTCATGTGTGCTCTCCAAATGTACGCATCTTGGTAAATGTTGCAAACCACCACATATAGCACAAGAACCTTCCAAACAAGGCATCTTATAATAAATACAACCATCATGTCTATTACATAGCACACTTGAAATAAATTCTCTTACCGACTTAGGAGGTGCTTGTATATTGCATTCCTGCAAAACATCGTTAGTGTGCAAAGTAGAACAAATATGACAAAAAATATCACAGTGCATGGGAAATTCAATATGCATCCTACAACAACACATGGTGCATACATGATTAATCTTAATATAAAAAGGTTTTGTCATTTCAAAAAATCTTTGAGAAATTCTTATTTGAGGAAACTTTTGAAGGAATCTTTCATAAAATTTAGTTTGAGTCATATCCAAATAGTGTTTGGCATGTGGCTCATGATTTTTAGACCCAATTCACCTTCTAACAACATCTCTTTGGTTGGACGAAACTCTTGTATTGTCATACCAAAATTTTTCAATTAACGTTCTTAGTGCATCAACAACAACCTTGTCTTTGCGTGGTAGTCTACCTGAGAATGCCCAAAGTGAATTATTGTTAGGTTCCTCTATTTTTTTTACGTCTTTAATGCTTTACTTAATGTTTTTCTACTAACATTTAATGACTTACTTGTTTTGCTTATCAAACAATCTTTTTTTATTTTCTTGCTCATTATGGTTGATGTAATGACACGTCAAGTAGCATAAGAATATTTAGTATGTGATTTTGAACTAATAGCTTGATATGCATCAAATAGATTTCTCACAATAGTTCTTTCACTATTACTTTTAGATGATCTTAGGCCTAGAATTTTAATTGTCTCTCTAAAATTCAAATTTTTAATCATTTGAACAATTAATTGACATCTTGCGGTTTGATTTAAGTTTTCAAAATATTTTTGCTATATTATTTTAACTATTCTCCTACAAGTTCATTCATTCATTTTATTGGGTATTGGCTTCAATATATTCTCATCAATGTCAATGGTTTCCTACAAATGATTCTAGGAGGTGTTAACATCGGTGCATTATGTACATTCAATTCATCAAATAGAGGTGGTGTATGTTCATCATTTAATTGATTATTCAATGCGATATCTTCTTCAATTGCATTAGGTTCATATGGTAAATTAAATGTCTCTTCTTCAATTGCATTAGGTGCATTATGTTCGTTTGGTAAATCGAATTGAGATGTTGAGGATGACATACCTTCTTCTCCCATTGTTCTTATGTCACATAATTTCTTCATACGCTTCCTTTGTCTTTCCTTTTCAACCTCTCGTTGTTCCATTGATCCTCGCTTGTTCTTTCCCATGGTTGATATTGGTTGTCCTAAATAGAATCATATTACATATATATGTAAAAAAAAGTTTATAAACAAACAAATAACCATAAATATGCATCTTATCACTATTTTTTGGAATCAAACTATTAAACAATCACAATACTATTGACAAAACTAATAAGAACAACAATTCAATTATTTGAAATCATGCAAAAACAAAAAAATCACTTACTTCTATGTATAAAATAGTGATAGAAGTGCAGACACAGTTCCAGTGGGGCCTTCAACGACCTCAAAAACTTCTTTTGAGGCTGTTTAGGCTCTTGGGCAACTAAAACTATGTCTATGTACCACATATGCACTACATTAATAACCGCGTATGCACTGTTAGTCTATAAAATGTTGGCAAGCCTAATGGTATTTTTTTCCCATTCTGTACTAATAAGTAGGGTGTACACACTCCTAAGCCTAAAAAATGTTATCGCAGGGTAGCGAATAATAGTCTCAGTACCCCGTACATGCTTACAAGTAATAAGTACCACATACGCGCTCCTACGCCTTAAAACATTATGTCAGGGTAGTGAACTAATAGATTGAGTACCTTGTATGTGCTATTGGTAGTAGAAAAGATGTGAATGAAAAGGGAGGGAGGGAGAGAGAGAGAGAGAGGGAGAGGGGGGAGAGTAGGGGGGAGGGAGAGAAGAGGGGGGTGGAAGGGAATGAGGGAGAGAGGGAGAGAAGAAGGAGGGGGGGAGGGAGAGGAGAGTGGGGAGGGAGGGGGAGGGAGAGGAAGAGAGAGAGAGAGGGAAGGAGAGAGAGGGAGAGAGAGAGAGGGGGGAGGGAAGGTAGAGAGAGGGAGAGAGGTAGAGGGAGGGAGAGACAGAGAGAAGAGGGGGGAGGGTGGGAGAGAAGAAGGGGCATGGAGGAGGGGGGAGGGAGAGAGAGAGAGGGAGAGGGGAGAGTAGGGGGGAGTGGGAGAGATGGAGGGAAGGAGGGAGAGGGATGGAGAGGTGGAGAGAAAGGGGAGAGAGAGAGAGAGAGAGAGAGAGAGAGAGAGAGAGAGAGAGAGAGAGAGAGAGAGAGAGAGAGAGAGAGAGAGAGAGCGAGGGGGAGGGAAGGTAGAGAGAGGGAGAGAGGTAGAGGGAGGGAGAGAGGGAGAGAGGGAGAGAAGAGGGGGGAAGGAGGGAGAGAAGAAGGGAGGGACCTATAACGACACCAAATAGTGCACCATATGACCTATAACAACACCAAATAGTGTCCTAAGGGGTCATAGAACACCATATGACCCTTAAGAACACCATATGGTGTTGTTATGGGTCATTGGTGTCCTAAGGGGTCATATGGTGTCCTAAGGGGTCATAGGACACCATATGACCTCTTAGGAAACAATACGACCTCTAATGTCACCTAAGGGGTCATATGGTGGGCTAATAAAATGATATATTAAATTTAAAGTTATGAATAAAACATCATACAATAGAACATCATTAGTTTAGTGTTTATATAGCTAAGTTAGACCATTGTCAGCATAAGAGAGACTCCAAGTGAACAAACAACGAGACTTCACTAAAAAAGAAAGTGTAAGAGCTTGACCTAACCCTAAGAGTACTACCTAAGTTCTAAAACATATGATGCTATTATATTTGCAAGGTTATAGGACTGATCTTGATTATGACTATAGGACATACAGAAGAAGAGAAAGAGGGAGGGAGAGAAGAAGAGAAAGAGGGATGGGGTCTGGAGGAAGGGAGAAGGGGAGAGAACAAGAGAAAGAGGGATGGGGTATGGAGGAAGGGAGAAGGGGGAGAGAGAGAGAGGGAGAGGGAGAGAGGGAGAGAAGAAGGAGGGGGGAGGGAGACGAAGAGAGATCGAATCCAGGACACATTATGACCCTTAGAACACAATATGACCCCTAACAACATCTAAGGGGTCATAGGGTGTCCTAAGGGGTTATATGACACTATATTATCCCTTAGCACACCATATGATCTATAACGACACCAAATAGTGTCCTAAGGGGTCATAGAACATCATATTACCCTTTAGAATAACATATGGTGTTGTTATGGGTCACTGGTGTCCCGAGGGGTCATATGGCATCCTATAACCCCTTAGGACACCATATGGTGTTGTTATGGGTCGTATGGTGTCTTAAGGAGTCATATGGTGTCCTAAGGGGTCACAGGACACCATATGACCTCTTAGGAAATAATACGACCTCTAATGACACCTAAGGGGTCATATGGCGGGCTAATAAAATGATATATTAAATTTAAAGTTATGAATAGAACATCATACAATAGAACATCAGTAGTTTAGTTTTGATATAGCTAAGTTAGACCATTGTCAACATAAGAGAGACTCAAAGCGAAAAAACAAGGAGGCTTTGCTAAAAAGCAAGTGTAAGAGCTTGACCTAACCCTAAGAGTACTGCCTAAGTTCTAAAACATATGATGCTATTAAATTTGCAAGGTTATAGGATTGATCTCTATTGTGACTATAGGAATTACACACTTGATTTCTTTCATGGGTATGTACCGTTCCAAGCCGTTTGACAAGTGATGATCATCATATACTACCACTTCCATGCATACAACAAGCTTGAATTTCTTTAGGTGACAGGCACTATGTAACAACATGGGAACTCTTGCATACCCACCACAATCATTCTCCAAGACATCATCTGTGTTACTCTCCCTCTTTCTCTTCCTACCAGTTGTTTCCTTCTAAAAAACATATTGCAGGTACTCTGACTCATCATGTTGCTTTGTTGACACTATTTTCCACATCTACTATGCTCATTAAAAACACATTCGAGAAGAATATTGCTGCAGGTTTCCTTGTTTGTCACGGTAATGCACCCATGGTTCAATTTCAAACCCTATTCCTCCTATTCAATACACACACACAAATCCATCAGTCAATTTTCTTAGGAGAGCATACATGATAAAAATCAAAGAGGAAGTTGTAGACAAGAAATAAATTCACTTCCTTCTATAGAAGTGCAGACACAGTTGCAGTTGGGTATGGAGGGAGAGAGGGAGAGAAGAAGAGAAAGAGGGATGGGGTATGGAGGAAGGGAGAAGGGGGAGAGAGCGAGAGAGAGATGGATGGGGTATGGAGGAAGAGATAAGGGGAGAAAGGGAGGGATGGGGTATGGATGAAGGGAGAAGGGGAGAGAGGGAGGGAGAGAGAGAGGGATGGGGTATGGAGAGAGAGAGAGAGAGAGAGAGAGAGAGAGAGAGAGAGAGAGAGACATTGTATGCATTTGAGAGGGGGAGACAATACACTTATATGTGTATATATATACTTAATATATTATATATTATTATATACATATATATATATATATAAATATTATATATTATATCTATATACACATATTATATATACAATATCATATTATACAATAGTGCGTATGCGCTGTTTATAGTAAAAAGAGCGCGTACGCGCTGCTTACACCATAAGTACCCCATACACACTTTTTAAACCATAAGTACCCCATATGTGCTTTTGACTATTTAGGCTTGGAAATAGCTTGGATGACAAAGCTACGGTTTGGAAGTTTGATTTCCCTCCATTTCTCTCATTTTTGACGTGTTTTATTTTAGCGACTTGGTTTATCGACTTTGTCATCATCAGGTTTACACTTCATCAAGTGGGTATTTCTGAAATTTCCACCATATTTTCACCCATCTTTTAAGCTTTCTAACCATATAATTTTTTTCAATTTGAACAACAATAACATATTATTATTGAATTTCTTTTACCATTGTCTCCATAGTTGTCACAGACATAGGTGCACCATTTTTTTAATAACTTTTGATATACTTATCCAAATTTAAAAAACTTTAATATTATTGTAGTGCACTTGATTCTTTACAATTTAAAAAAAATAATTGTATTTTTGATTTGTTTAGTGCAACTTATGCTTCGCGCACGAACAAGTACCTAATTTTCAGGATGTGCTCGATTGGAAAAATCATAAAAAAAAAATACTTAATAAAAAATTACAAAAAAATACACATCTTCTATTGCTCACTCTTAACTATCTTTCTGCCAAAGGATTTGTCAAAATACTAAATCTAACTATGACTTTTTTGATGCACACGTCAGACACTATGTTATGGTTTTTAGAAAAAATCAGGGTTTGTTTGACCCCCTTAATCTTATCCAATTTTGATTAAGTTTAGTAGTTTGGAAACTAAATTCAAAGTACTACAATATTTTTTCTTTGATTATCTTCATATCTTGAGTGGATGACTTTCAAATTTTGCATCCAAGTTTAGGTTCACCTGATTTCAGAAAAAAGTGTCCACTTATACCCCCATTTTTTACCACCATCTTTGTGCACTTACCCTGTATCTATAGATGATGAAGGCAGATTTGCTAGCATCCACAACATTGATGAAGAAGGAACCCACCTGTTCATGGCTCAAGAATCAAAAGATGAGAGGCACACATCTGAGAATGATCATGCAGATCACTCCTACCAACAAGATGTGTTTGACAGTGATAGTGTAGGTGAAGTAGAAGTTGATTTTCAAGAACTTGTAACTACACTTGAGGAACTTAGAAGAGTGAGGAATGAGTACAATTTATTCAATAATTCTATAGTTGTGGAGAAGAACCAGTTGATCAAATACCTTGAAGAATCTGAGAAATGCATCTCAGAGTTGAAGACTCAACAAGAAGACACCAAGATGTGCAGGTGTAAAGATCTAGCATTTGAGCTAGAGGCAAAAGATAAATAATATCAACAGCTAGTTGGAGAAATGGAGATTCTCCAAAATGACCTTGAGAAATGTCAGGATGAGCTCAAGGTAAGGATCCGGTTTGATGGCAACAGTGATGCCTTGGATAAGATGTTGAAGAAGAAAAAGCATGCCAAGGATACCAAAGGATTAGGAAGTGGTGCAGATGAATGCTCCACCAACAAGAATGTCCCCCACAATGGCATTTTGTTTGTCTCCTCAAATGGAGATAACAAGGGACAAACCTTCAATGTTAGAGATTCTCCCCACAAGAGGGTAAATCTAATCACAATCGGTGAATACATGCAGACAAGGATGAAGATCGGTGCTGCAAGGAGGAGGAACAATACATATCCCAAAGGAAAAGGGAAGATGAGAGAAGATAGCTTCACCAGAAGCAAGAATAGAGGAGGAAAACACAGAAGAACTCCTACCAGTAGAGGAAAAGGAAATGCTACTACCCACAAGACAAGACGTGTGGGAAAAGAAGGGATTAGATGGAAGAGCTGTAGAGCGTGGACAATCCAGGATCCATCCCAAGAGAAGTAGGAATGAAGATGCCAGACCGATAAGATCTCCCCATGCATGGTAGAACAAATTTGTAAGTCACATGCCATCCTTTATTGGTTATTGCTTCTCTTGCAAAGATTATGGTCATAGGTCAGATGAATGCATAAAAAAGTTTAGAAATAAGAATGTTATCTGTCCAAAAGGTAATACATATGGCCATAATATGTCAAGATATAGAAACATGCATAGATTTTCTCCTATGCATAATAAGATGAGTCCATTTGTTGCCACAAGAAATGTAAACTATGTTTGTTATATAACTGTAATGGTTTTGGCCATAGAGAGTTTGAATGTAGGGAGAAGAACTTGTGGTCACATGGAAGTCGGTATAGCAGCTATGCTCAACATAGAAATGGATATAGAGTATATGGAAGTCAGAGACCTACATGGAACCAAAGGAGAAATTTCCCTCTAGGATCAAGAGGTCCATCAGTTTCGGTAGCAGGTTACAATAGCATGACTGGAAGAAGATGGTCAAATCGACATGTGAGAAAGTTCCCCAATCATGAGATTGGCATGTATGCTATGTGTTACTATAGAACTGCTTCCAGTTAAGTGGCAGATTCAGGAAATGGAAGGACCCATCAACAAAAGAAGGTAAGACCTTCTCCCAGGATTGAAAATGGGAAGAAGAATGAGACCAAATAGGTATGGAGGAAGAAGCACGGAGATGCAATCATGGACCAACACTATGCATTCAATGCATAGGTGATATCTCCTAAGGCTTAAAGGAGATGTATGACCTTAGGGGGAGTAGTAATGACCTTATCATTCACCCCCTCAGTGGAAGAACAAGTCATTGCCCGTATGAAGGAAGGAAAAGAGAAGATAAGTGTGTGTAGTGGTTGTTTTGGCTACACACCTACAGATCAGAGATGGATCACTACCATGTGTGTCAATGGTTGGCATATTTACAATTGGTATCAGATGCAAAGCGACACAAGATGTCAGGATTTATAGGAAGGTGCCCCAGTATTGATGCTAGACCAGTACAGGAAACCAGTATGAGCTGGATGTTATCGATATGATTGCTAACATGTACTTGCAGGTTACGTTAAGAAAAAGGTTACATTAAGAAAATAAGGTTCGAAATCATTACATTATCCCCGGTAACATGGAATGAGGAGTTTATGTCTCAGGTGGTGCTGATGAAGACCTGAATGACATATGATGGCTTGGTTGCAGATTATGTATGGATGCATCCTTTGAGGTCTAACCGGTTTGATTTATGGCATGATAATAACATTGTATGACATTGTGTACATCCAGGATCATGTCATAGGATGTGGTGGATATAATGGAGCTGAAAGATCATCAGATGATCACTTATGCACAACTCAACTAGTATATGGAGATGATTGGAGCCCCGGTATTGGACCTGACCGACAATATGGACCTAATATGTATGACTTAGGGGGAGTTCAAGTGCTTATGAAGAAGTCCCGACATACTTGAACTTAAGTGCACTAGCTACATCAACTACAGAAGATGAAAATTGTTGTAGGAATACCCAGGAGAATTTCATGATTAAGGGTATCTACTTTCACAATTGGTTGCATTCATAGCACAATCACATTTGATTTTAAAGATAAATTGGGATCAGACAGGGGAAGATGTAGTTTGACTGACAAGTATGTTGTATTCACTAACACATCCTTCAACAATTGAGTGCTTCAACGATTGGTATCAGATTAGTATGCTCAATTGGTGTCAGTTGATGGTTGTGCCCTCCATCTCAAAGTGCTGTAACTGGATAAGATGTAATAATTGGTATCAGATGCAACTTGAGAAGATGTAACAATTGGTATTAGATGTAACTTGAGAAGATGTAACAATTGGTATCAGATGTAACTTGAGAATATGTAACAATCGGTATCAAAGGAGGAGATGCATCCGATAAAGAAAAGGTGGAGAAATATTTCTATCAGTTCTTGGTAGATACAAGGAGGCGTGAAACCCTAACAGTGCCCTTTGCCAATGTTGTCAAAGGGGGAGAAATATTCTGTAGTATACTGCATACTACATGTGTGAGAAACCATGGATCACAGAAAGGGGAAGAGAGAATATGTAGTATACGAGATACTACATGTGTTGAAATCAATGCCAAAGGGGGAGATTGTTGGTATTGTGTTGTCATTGTTGTAAATCGATATAGAAGGACAACCAAAATGGGAATATAGTTGATGTGCAGTCATTGATGTCAATTAGTCTAGCAGGTTACCAATATAGGCTATCACCGGTAAGGAGATGATGTCAACTGGTAAGTGATGTGTTGATAGTGAATGGTTGCTAACCAGTGAGTAGGTGTTGACATGGAGAAGAAAAATCAACAAAGTGAGTGGTTGCCAACCGGCAAGCTTGTGACCAGTGTACAAGCAGGATGAGCAAGATGTTGGGTTGTTGATTATGATGAAGAGGCAAAATGTTATCAAGAATCACATCAATACTGGAGGAGAAAGATGTACAGGTTGCCGATATGCTATAAGGATGTCAAACAATAGGATTCCCACCGGATAAAGATGCAGTCACCATTTGTAGTCATGATTGACAGTGAATGTACCTCAACCAGATCACATGTGCCTGTTTGAAGATATGCTGCTCAAACAGGGAAGCCACATCGGTGTAATGCGAGATGTATATGGAAAGGATCCACTCCCATTGGTAAGTGGAGATTATCTCCTATTATGCAAAGTGTGCATCATAGTTCTCTAAGATAAGTTAGTAGGTTTTGTAGTGTTTGTGTGACCATCAAATTTATGACAACTTGGCAAAGTGTTATCTCTTCTAAAGTGAGGTTAGATATTAAGGCCATATCATATTTGGTAAGGGTAGTGAATGCATCACATATTTAGGCCATTATAGATTGGCAAAAACTCTCATGTTTCTTTGAGGTTCTTAATTTCATGGCCTTTCTGGGTTATTATTATTGTTTTGTGAGAGATCTCTCTAAGTTCATTCATCTTATCAATTCTATTTAGAGGAAAGCAAATAATTTTTTTGATCAAAGTAGTTATAGGAATATTTTCAAAATCTTAATCTCGAGCTAATGGCTAGTGCACCTATCTTGGTAGTACTAGATCCAACATTAGATTCTTATTTTTACACTAATGCATTATTGGATGGGTTACGATTGGTTCTTATGTAGGAGGGTTGAGTGGATTCTTATGAGTGATAGAAGATCAAGGATAATGAGTTGAATTAACCCATTAATGAATTGAAGTTAGCAATAGTTATCCACACACTTGTTCAATGGAGGCATTTTAGTGTGATTCATCAATTTGAGCTTTATATTGACCATTGTTGTATACAATATATATTTACTTAGTGAAACTTATATTCTCAAGACTCCCATTTGACAAAGTTATTGTGAAAGCGTTGGCAATATGGAAGAATTGATTATGTGTTGCATTGATTTTTTTTTATTGATGTTAAAACTAGTTGTTTTGGTTGGTTATTGGCATACAGGTTTTGGTTATTGATAGAAGATCTAGTGTTACCAGCAAGGGTTTAAGGTTTAACCGACAGAGCTTTCACTGAGAATCTTTGACAGAATGCATAAGTGGTCTTGGTGCGGCTTCTAGATGGAATTCAGGATGCATAAGGTGATCCTTGATAATGCCTCAACTAATTGGAGACATCACTTTGGCGTGATGGACCCAGATTAGGTTCAGTACCTATCTAGGTTATGAATCGGTATCATGTTAATGTGTTCTCTACATGTTACTGGGATGATTTATGGATTGGTTATTCTTGTTTTGGTCTAAAGCCAACATGGAATATCATTGTAATATGGATGTATGTAATGATCTTATTGTAATATCTTTTAGGTGGCCGACCTAATTGGTTTAGGCCTTAGGGTTTGTATAAATTGATGTAAGATCTTATTGTAGATCATGGGAATGGGTATGGGAATGAAATATGTGTCTTGTGGTCGTGGAATGAAATATCCTATGCAAAGGAGATTTGGTCGATCATAGGTGATCAAATTTGGTTTAAGAGGCCAAAGGCCTTCGGTATTGAGCTTAACCAGGACTGTAATCAGGCATGCTAGATGCTATCTCTGGCAATTAATTGTTTTTTCTTGTAGTCCAATTATCTTGAGGTGGTTATAACCTCTCTATAGTTAGTGAGACTCTTTTGTAATGAGAATTACACTCTAAGTAGTGTGCCTTCCTGCATGTGCAGGCCCCTCATTGTATCATATACTTTCTGCAGAAGTACCATCTGACTGTGGGTAGGCTTCCCACTGTGGTTTTTCCCTTTATCAGGTTTTCGATGTACAAATCATGGTGTTATGTGGTATGGTTGCATTGTGTTAATTCTTTGTTTCATTCTTAAGTTTTATTGCTTACTGACATCTATTTCTTCTATTCCAGTATTTAATGTTTATGTGCTCCAGTTAAAGGTTATAAAGTGGTTTGATTAATATAATCTATTGACAACTCATTCATGCCCCCCTCTCAGTTGTCCACTGGTTATCCTAACAATTTGTATCAGAGCTTTGGTCCTCTTTTGCGAAAGCTTAACCACTTGAGGTAGATTCTCTGCAACTAATCCACCAACAACTATTTTCAAAAGAGAAATCCCTAAGCTTGATGGAACAAATTATGGGATATGGAAAATCCGAATGGAGACTCATCTTAGATGTCTTGAAAAGGATATTTGAGAGATCATTGAGAAAGGATATACACCTTATGATCTGGCATCTGGCAATTCTGCTCCTACAGACCTAGACAAGAATATTGAAAATGACTACAGAGCTAGAGAAGCCCTCTTGTGTGCACTTATTGATCAACAAATCATGGGATTGACTCATAAATAATTGGCAAAGGTTATGTGGGATAAATTGCAAACTCTTAATGAAGGTGATCCTACTGTCAAAATTTCTAAACTTCATGGTTACCTAATAAGATATGAGAACTTGAAGATGGAAGATAATGAAAGAATTGATACATTTATGGAAAGAGTAAATGAGATTGTCATGTGAATTCAATGTTGTGGAGGATCTCTAAATGAAGATGAAATAGTTTCCAATGTCTTGAGGGCCCTTTCACCGGTTTACAAGATGAAGGCAACTGCAATTAATGAATTGACAACAATGGAAAACACTTGATTTAACAGAGACATTCTGATTGGGAAATTATCTGGCTTTGAGCTTAAAGAATTTGGACCTTTTGGAGTTGCAAAGTCTTAACCTATTTTTCATGCGTCATCATCTACCAACAAAAGTGACTGGAAAGCCTTATATGCAAAAGAATTGGAAGATATGAGGAAAGAGGATGAAGAATTTGAGCAACTCGAAGCCTTATTTGCTAGAAGAGTACCTAAAGGACTGACAGGAAGTAAGTATGAAGGAAAAGAACCTTTTAAATGTTTTGCATGTAAGAAGATTGGTCATTTTGCATCTAGATGTCCTAAAAGGAAAGCAAGATTTGAAGAAAGAGTTAAGAAATCATTTAAGCCTAATCAGAACAGATATAGATTCAAGAAAAGTTAACAATGTTACATTGTGGATGAGGAAGGAGTAAGTGATGACTCTGAAGATGAACCTGTAGTAGATTCTTCTATTGGATCCGTCAATGGAAAGGAATGGGCGTTCTATACTTTAAAGGAAGATGAACCAGAACTGGCTATCATGAATGAAGAAAAGGCCCTGACAGCAAAAGTTGAAGACAAGGATGAATGGGTAATTGATAGTTGATGCTCACATCATATGACTAGGGATAAAAGAATTTTTTATCCTTGCAAGAATACAATGGCGGTCAAGTCAGATTTGGAGATGACAAAGCATGTATGATCAAAGGTAGAGGTATTATTTCTTTGGATGACAAGCATAATATTGATAATGTCTATTATGTAGAAGCTGTAAAGCATAATATTTTAAGGGGTAAGTGCACCAAGATGGTGAACAGAAAAGTGGCCACATGCCAAAAAAAATAAAAAATTCATAACTTGTGCAGGTTCTAAAATTTCAAAAATGTGCTAGGCTTGGTAACACCAAGCCTAGAGAAAAAAAAAATTAAAAAAACCAAAAGTTCCTCAAAACCCGTACAGGTTTTGAGGAACATTTTTTTTAAATAAAAAAATTTAAAGTTTCTCAAAACTCGAATGGGTTTTGAGAAACATATTTCTTTTGTGTAGGCCATGGGTTTTGGCCATTTTCAACGCCAAAAATCGTGGAACAGCAGCAAGGAGAAGCCAAAAAAGCATCGAACCCGCACGGGTTTGCAACTATTTTTTATTTTCCCAACATCAAGAGCAATTTTCAACAATAGCACCCCGTCGAACAGGTAAGATTTGATTTGTTTGATTATTTTTCTTTGCATTTTAATTAAATTGGGGTTTTTTAATTGATTTAAGTTTTGTTTTTATTAATTTGATGTCAGATTCTTCAAGTAATCCCCAAAAATGAAATAGACAACAAAGACCTCCTCGTGCACGAGAAACACAAGAAAACCCTGTTAACATTGCACAAGAGCAACAAGAAAACCCTCAAAATCCTGAAAATGTTGCTCCTCAACAACCACCACCACCCTGAAACCCTCCACGTCCTTCATTAGATCATGTAGATGCCACACAAGAGGATCTCATCAATCGCCTTACACAAAATAGTCCCCACATTTCTATATTGGTGAATAGGTTGAGGACCTCTAGGCTTGAGTACCACTCAACCCTTGCTCGAACACTAGAAACAATGGCTAATAGTGCAAATGAGGTATCTAGGGAGGTTACGAAATGGGATTCATGGAGGGATAGATGTCAAACATTTTTATGCAGATGGGTTGTCATATGATCAAGTGAATCTTTTCATTGATCCTATTACCAGCAACAACCTAGAACTAAATACAACTTGGTTTCCTATACATTGGTGTGTTCATGCTAGGTTGAAATAAGCTTTTTGGGATAGATTGTATATGGTCTTTGACCAACCACCTTGTAATAATTGGGAGGTGGCTCTATATTTTTTGAGAAAGTTGTATTGTGAGTTTATCCTCGGTGAGAAGCCGAATTACTTTGACATCCGACAATTTCAGGGTAGAGAGAGAGGCTCTATGTAGGATAGACCTGGGGCCCATAGGGTGGTAGATCCACAACACAGAAGGTTTACAGCTCCTAAACCCATGGTTCATGTCACTGTCCCTATATCCTTGAAGGAGTCTATGGAATTACAGACTCTTCAGGCAGCTGCATCATTGACTGATGTCATTGTTCAGCATGGCACATAGCTAGTCAAAGCAGAGGAACTCCTTCCTCCTTCATCAACAACACCTCCTTCCTCAGTGGCACCTCCTTCATCAATAGCACCTCAAGCATCATTTGGCATGAGCCAACCCATTCAGCGTATGTGCCCCACCTACTAGGGTGTATGTTCTGGTGTAGACACTGATGCAGACGAGGACGGTGGGACATCCCATTCATGTACATGTTGCAGGAGTAGATGCCATGCTTCCACTGCAGAGGATGTGGCCCTCACCGATGAACTACTCAATATGTTGTACCCTCTCTATCAAACATGGGTGAGTTTAATTCTGTTTATGACATGTTATCCATTAAGTGACTAAATCTTATAAAAAGAAATGAATTTTTATTTTTAGAAAAATTTAAAGTGATATATAAATAAAATGCATTGCAAGGTGCAATAGGTGGTGGGAGTACACCACATACTGTTCAGGCGACTCCACGGTCATGAGTAGTTTCGCCACCAGAGGTAAATATTTGTAAATTTGTTAAAAATATAATAATACATTGGATTCAAAATATATTTTGTTAATTATATGTATCATTACTTGATATTTTGTAGGGCTTATCAATGTCTAAGATGTCCCAACTTGATGATATCACATTTTCAACCATTGACTTTGGCCAAGATAGCTATGCGGTACCATTTAGATTTATATATTTTTTACTTAAGTGATATATTAAATACATGCTCTTTTCCTTTATGTTAATTTTTTTCCATTAGTTTACGCCACCTACCTCAAGGACATCTCGTGTGAGAAAGCCATCCTCTAGCACTCCAAGGCAGAAAAAGATATCCTCTCAGACACGCAAACGACAGAAGGTAATTCACTACAATTTAAATTCAATTGTTAAAATGTATTATGATTAAACAAGTATATGTAGATATTGATAAATGCACTTAATTTATTTGTTCTATATACAGAAACATATGGGGTTTATGGAATTAATGAATGCACCTGATGTCAATGAGGTTTGGCAGAGGGAAGAGGTGATATCTTCATATTCACTTTGGATTGCATTCTTCCTTGTTCGAAATAACTAAATCCTTTTATGTCTATATCATATGTTATGATTTTTCATACAGGAAATGGTAATAGCTGCATCAGATTTGACTAGGCCTCCTAAGGTTACAGGAGAACTATACAACGCTTCGGTGTGCATTTTTTCTACATATGTTAAAAATATTTGTTTTATCTAGTTTGTCAACAACTTTGGGTTATTAACTTGTATGATTGTCTTTAAACTATTACAAGCCCCTTCCAAACTTCCTACTATTATTACCATTCCATTTTAGTAGAAGTCATACACATATATTATGGGATCCAACATGACCAAGGCAAAAGGTATGTCTTTCTTAGATCAACTCCTTTTCACTAAGTGCACAACGGAGTTGAAACCGTCTAATTAACTCCTTTTGGATCACTTACCATGGATATAGGAAATGGTCATAACTGATTCATCTGTGACTTTGCCTCCAACGACCATAGCACATCCATCTAAGGCTCTGGTATGCTTTAGTTTTTTAGTCTATTCATTTTTAGTTATTATGTGTTATTTGACATATATTTCATTAACATGTATTAATGTTGTTTTACCAATTACAGCCTCCTTTAGGACATCCCACAGATCCTCAGCCTCACCGAATTGCAAAAGGCAGAGATGAGGTAATCAACATTTCAACTTCAAATAATTTAGAGTTTAGTATTTAGTTATTTTGATGTTATATTGAGAAAATATATCTGATTCGACATTTGAATTATCCTTGTGCAGCCACCTGTAGAGCCACATACTACTTCGAAGATGCTCAATTTTGATGATCTACCACATTCATAGATACCGATAGAGACATATAGTTAAAGTTGTGGTCATTGAAGGACCAATTTTTTATATATTCGACATTTATATATGTATATATCGACTTTGACAACCATGGCACATGCCACATTTTTGTAACTATTATTGATTTGGCATCTATGCCATTTTTTGATATATTTACATGATTATTGTTCATTTTGATATATATGAAACTTGATATTCGATCCAATTTGTTCATTGATATATATGAAACATGATAATCCTGAAACTTAGTTATTTGCTATTGAAATGTGATCCAATTTGTTCGTTACTTGTAACTCATATGGCGTATACTTTGAAACTATCTATTTCTCATATTGTGTATACCCAAGTATTGATACCGGTAATGTTGATATTGTGTATTTTTATTGAGTGAATTTGCTCTGAGTCCTTCGTGCATGAAGTGATTAGAGTGAAGTTATTATTTCATAAACTCATTCTTATGGAGTGAAGTTCATCATTTCAAGAACCAATTAAGATAATATTTGAGCACACAAAGCAGATTTGAAATTTATCTAAGGATGAGTCAGATTAGGTAAGGTTTTCATTTAAATTTTATTCCATAACAAGTCTCTCTTAGGGTAAGAGACACACCTATTCATCCAAATCACCTATAAAAGAAGAGTTGTAGCACTTATGGATGATCCGTGTGAACCAATGGGGTCAAGTTGTCTCTACCTAAAAAATCCTCTCTAAGTTTTAGGTACCTTGATTCTGCTTTCTTATGGTGATATTTTTTTTGTCGCATCAAAAACTGTCAAAAATCGTCAATGAGAGGTGGCAAAATATTGCATCTTTCGTTCTGTTTGTCATGGGAATGAACCATTAGTGTGAGCGCATCTAGGTGGCCAGTTTTACACTACGTATTCCCTTGTCTCGCTACCCAAGGCATTTGATCATTACGAGCCACCTCGTAGAGACGTTTTCCCTTGAGCGCTCAAAGTGGAAAAAATAGTCAAACTTTGACATCTCATAACTTGAAGATCATGGTACTTATGGATGATCAATTTGAACCTATGGGGTCATGTTTTCACTGCCTAAAAAATCCTATCTCGGTTTTGGGCAACTCAATTACATTTTCTTGTGGTGAGATTTTTTCTGTTGCATCAAAAACCGTCAAAAACTATCAGTGAGAGGTGGCAAAATAGTGCATCTTTCATTCTGCTTCTCGTGGGAATGAACTATCAGTGCGAGTGCATCTGGGTGGCTAGGTTTATGCTAGATGTGCCCTTGTCTTTCTCCCCAAGGCCTCCAACCATTACGAGCCACCTCATAGCGACGTTTTCCCTTGAGTACTCAAAGTGGAAAAAATGGTCAAACTTTGACATCCCTTAACTCAGAGACCATGGTACTTATGGATGATCCATTTGAACCTATGGGGTCATGTTGTCACTACCTAAAAAATCCTCTCTCAGTTTTGGACAACTCGATTCCATTTTCTTGTGGTGAGATTTTTTTTGTCGCATAAAAAACTGTCAAAAACCGTCAATGAGAGGTGGCAAAATAGTGCATCTTTCATTTTGCTTGTCGTGGGAATGAACCATTAGCGTGAGCACATCTGGGTGGCTAGGTTTATACTAGGTGTGCCCTTGTCTTGCTTGCCAAGGTGTATGATCGTTACGAGCCACCTCGTAGTGACGTTTTCCCTTAAGTGCTCAAAGTGGAAAAAATGGTCAAACTTTGACGTCTCGTAACTCGGAGACTGTGGCACTTATGCATGATCCGTTTGAACCTATGGGGTCATGTTTTCACTTCTCAAAAAATCCTATCTCTATTTTGGGCAACTCGATTCTATTTTCTTGTGGTGATATTTTTTTTGTTGCATCAAAAACCATCAAAAATTGTCAGTGAGAGGTGGCAAAATAGTGCATCTTTTGCTCTACTTGTCGTGGGAATGAACCGTTAATGCGAGAATTTCTAGGTGGCTAGGTTTATGCCAGGTGTGCCCTTGTCTTTCTCCCCAAGACATCCAATTGTTATGAGCCGCCTCGTAGTGACGTTTTCCCTTGAGCACTCAAAGTGGAAAAAATAGTCAAACTTTGATGTCCCATAACTCGGAGACCGTGGCACTTATGGATGATCTGTTTGAACCTATGGGGTCATGTTGTTGCTGCCTAAAAAAACTATCTTGATTTTGGGCAACTCGATTGCATTTTCTTGTGGTGATATTTTTTTTGTTGCATCAAAACTCGTAAAAAACTGTCAGTGAGAGGTGGCAAAATAGTCCATCTTTCATTTTGCTTGTCGTGGGAATGAACTGTCACCGCAAGTGCGTCTAGGTGGCTGGGTTTATGCTAGGTGTTCCATTTTTTTTCTCCCCAAGACGTTCTATCATTAGGAGCCACCTCGTAGTGACGTTTTCCCTTGAGCACTCAAAGTGGAAAAAATGGTCAAACTTTGACGTCTTGTAACTCGGAGACCGTGGCACTTATGGATGATCCGTTTGAACCTATGGAGTTGTGTTGTCTCTGCCTAAAAAATCCTATCTTGGTTTTGGGCAACTCGATTCTATTTTCTTGTGGTGAGATTTTTTCTGTTGCATCAAAAACTGTCAAAAACTGTCAGTGAGAGCTGGCAAAATAGTGCATCTTCCATTCTCCTTGTCATGGGAATGAACCATCAACATGAGTGCATCTAGGTGGCTAGGTTTACACTAGGTGTGCCCTTGTCTTTCTCCCTAGAAGACGTCTGATCATTACAAGCCACCTCGTAGCGATGTTTTCCCTTGAGCGCTCAAAGTGGAAAAAATGGTCAAACTTTGAATTCCCATAACTTGGATACCATGGAACTTATGGATGATCTGTTTGAACCTATGGGGTTTTTTTTTTGCTGCCTAAAAAATCCTATCTCAGTTTTGGGTAACTCAGTTCCGTTTTCTTGTGGTGAGATTTTTTCTGTCGCATCAAAAACTGTCAAAAACCGTCAGTGAGAGGTGGCAATATAGTGCATCTTTCATTCTTCTTGTCATGACAACAAATTGTCAGTGTGAGAGCGTCTGGGTGGCCAGGTTTATAGTAGGTTTGCCCTTGTATCACTCCCCAAGATGTCTGATCATTATGAGCCACCTCGTAGCGACGTTTTCCCTTGATCGCTCATAGCAAAAAAAATGGTCTAACTTTGATGTAGCGGAACTTGGAGGCCGTGGCACTTATGGATAATCTTTTTGAACCTATGGGGTCATTTTGTCACTACCTACAAAAGACTTTCTCGGTTTCGGGCAACTCGATTTCATTTTCTTGTGGTGAGATTTTTTTGTCGCATCAAAAACCGTTAGTGACAGGTGGCAAAATAGTGCATCTTTTGTTCTGCTTGTCATGAGAATGAACCATCAACGTGAGCACATCTAGGTGGTTAGGTTTATGCTAGGTGGGCCCTTGTCTGACTCCCCAAGGCATCCGATTGTTATGAGCCACCTCGTAGCGATGTTTTCTCTTGAGCGCTCAAAGTGGAAAAAATGGTCAAACTTTGATGTAGCGTAACTGGAGACTGTGGCACTTATGGATGATCTGTTTGAACCTATGGGGTCATGTTGTTGCTACCTAAAAAAATCCTATCTCAGATTCGGACTATTCCTACTAACCCTTCAAATCGGGTAATTCAATAAGAACTCAAAACTTTCCCAAAACACTTGGAAAAAAATCACATATTCAGATACCCATTTGCAAGTTATTTAACATATGTTAGAATCAGACTCAGTTATTTATAATCAAATGGTACACGTTTATTACAAATGTATTTATAACCAAATGGTACAAATTTGGGCTCTCAAAATTTGCAAATCAGCCCCATGGACACTTTCATATATTAAATTTGGCATCTTATATAAATGAGCAAGCTCATTACTATTTATATTTACAAAATTTTGAATCTAAATATGCAAATTACAACTCGTTGTTGTTATTTTATACAAAACTTAGCATCTAGATATGCACATTACAACTCATTGTTGTTTTTTATACAAAATTTAGCATCTAGATATGCGCATTACAACTTATTGATGTTTTTATATACAAAAGTTGGCATCTACATATGCACATTATAGCTCATATGCATATTATAGCTCATATGCATGTAGAGCACATCCAAAAAAGTGAAGTTACAACGTTTCGCAAAAGATGTATATAAAATTGTCAAAATTATTCTACCATATTGTAGAATTATTCTTCTAGATGGCCCAAAATCAATCAAGTGAACCTTCTGGATCAGCTCTAACCCTTAGTGTCTCAAGTATTGCTTCGTGGTGTGATTCACGAACTTTCCAAAAATCCTTGTTAAGAGGTCTACCATGATATTTAATCAAATGAATATTTGTTGCAACAAGAAGGTTTGAGTAATGAAGAATATAACTATGTGTCTCAAAGTCCTCAAACAACTAGGCATTAGAATTTTTGATAGGGTACCTACATTTTATAGAAGGATAATGCCAAAATCAATACAACGATTGCTAAATAAATGAGTTTAAGAGGTCTCAATACAACTTGACACAACAACGGTACCTTCTAAGCCATGTTCCTGTCACAACAATGGATCCTATTGGGTACTCAATACCCTCTCCATCAACCATTGTAGAAGTCAATTTCTTTTTGGCCTCAATACAATGACACAAAAAGTAATCCGTTCCTTCTTCGTTGTTCTCATCTGCAATAACTGCATATACATGACCTGCATTCAAAAGAAAGATATGAGTTAATACCAAAATCAACATAAGTTAATACTAATAAATTAAGCTTAAAATTATAGTAAATTGCAACCCTTTACCTGGTTCAACTATGTTTGATACATGGTCAAAATCCACTGATGCTTCAATCTGGTTCATTTGTAGTGCTCTAGGAAGTTGATATGTATCTAGGGTTTGCAAAGGTCTATAAGACCATTGGTCAACCCACTCTTTTGATTCACATTCATCCCACAAAAAATGCATACATGAAGAGAAAAAGCATGCAATATGTCTAGTATAAATAACTAGTGATGTTTCATTTGAACTTCTAAATGAATGCATGTCACTTGATCCAGTAAGTGTACAACAATCAAGATAGTTTTCAATGTTAGATTCACTTATTAACCAAAAATATCTAGAAACCATAGACTTACCTGCATTACCTGGTCCCTTCATATAGCTACACCATTGCACAATTGTTTTTTGCATCTATTAACATTGCACCACCTTCGTACTTCAATTTCTCTCTGGTAAGAGCTCTTTTCACACATGCTCCCGCACCATCATGTTCTCCCTTTCCATGACCTACCTCAATGGAATTTCAAAAATGTTGCACACCACTTGTCACATGCATCCTAGTCAACCAGTAGAACATCCTTGCATTCTTGAATTGTGCGGTGCAATTGTCCAACCATATTAAGTGTTGGCTGTATCTTATATCTCTTTCCCTTAAACTATCATAGAAGACTGTAAAGCATCCTTGCACAAACTCTAAGGAATGAGTACGATCATCGCTAATATAGAAGTGATATTCTCTTATAACCTTTCTATCCTCCTCGTTGCTATCATGTGCATGCATGAATGCTATGTGTACAAAATTGTAACTTGTGTAGAGTGGTAATACATAGATTGTACTTTATTTTGTGGCTTTAGTGTATAATTCTTAGCAAAATCAATGACAAAGACAATAGTGCCGAGGGGGAAAGTGTCCTTACACAACTTGAATTACTCATCTAACCACCTAGCTCTATGTGTGTGACCTATGTACTCATATACTAGTTTCTCTTAAAATATCTTCATAAAATAAGGTACACATATATCCCTTTTCACTAACTCACACCTCTTTAATTCTTTTCCATCTTTAACACCATATGTGACTGACTTATATTTTCCAATAGAAACTAGTTCCTTACCAATTTCATGTGTGCTATCCAGATGTAGGCATCTATGCAACTGTTGCAAACTGCCACATGTAGGACAAAAACCTCTCAAACACATCATCTTATAATAAATGCACCCATCATCTCATCTACATAGTACACTTGAAATAAATTCTCTCGGTGACTTAGGAGGTGCTTGTAGACTACATTCCTACAAAACATTGTTAGTGTGCAAAGTACAATAGATATAGCGATAAATATCATAATGCTTGGAAAATTCAACATGGACCCTACAACAACATGTAGTACATGCATGATTAATCTTAACATAAAATGGTTTTGTCATCTCAAAAAATCTTTGACTAATTTTAATCTGAGGAAAGCTTTGAAGAAACCTTTTATAAAATTGTGTTTGAGTTGTATCTAAATAGTGTTTTGGATGTGGCTCACGATTACTAATTCCAATTCGCCTTCTAACAACATCTCTTTGGTTGGGTGAAACCCTTGTGTTGTCATGCCAATATCTCTCAATTAACATTCTTAGTGCATCAACAACAACCTTGTCCTTGCGTGGGAGTCTACCCGAGAATGCCCAAAGAGAATTATTGTTAGGATCCTCGATTTTCTCTCACCTCTCTAAGGAATAGTGTAATGTGGTTCTACTTATCCTTAATGACTTGCTTGTTTTGCTTATTAAACGATATGTTTTCATTTCCTTTCCTATTATGGTTGATGTGAGGACATGAAAAGTAACATTTGATAGTTCTGATACTTAATGTTAAGTACAGATGCCAAGCTAACAAGATGAGAGGGGGGGTGAATCATACAAACTTAATCTTCCATAAAAACAACAGATTCACCCTCGGTAACATATACTTCAGCAATATAACCAAAATTTCTAAACATGCAAACTCATAAGCATATAAACATCATAATACTCATAACGCCATATTTAACGTAGAAACCCAAATAGGGAAAAACCACTGTAGGATTTCAGACCTACTAAGAAATATACTCTTCTAGAGTATGCTCAGTTAAAAGAAAATCCTGTTAAAGATTACAAACACATTGCTAGATGTGACTCGGTTAAGGGATTTCCCTCAGATCTGTTAGGATCTTCACCTTCTTAGAAGTGACCTTGTTAAAGGATTTCAAATGCTCAATCAAAATGTAACCTTGCTAGAGGGTTTTACAAATAAGACTGTTAAGTCCACTCAGTTAAGAGATTTTCTGTCACTTCACAAAATAACAGTAATAAAAATCTATTTGCAACTTCACATCTAAAATGCTAAAGCAGATTCTTATTTTCTCAATACATTCTAGTCATAGGACTTATGTTGTCCCTCTGCTGGGCTCTATACTATATTATTCAAACAGGTCTTCAAGCTTATGTGCTCGGTAATCACTATGTAGCATCCCTGTGCTTACACTTGCCCGCATACATTGTTTATCAACAGTTCCTTATTTATAAACAATTGCTAACTACTTAATCTCCTTGATCACATATCCCATGATCAATCACAGCCATCAGATCTTCAAACTTGACCAGGTTCAATGTATCCTTCGATCTAAAAACATTTTACCTCACCTTGGAACTTGCATACATTGCTTGGAACTTGTGCTAAGGTAATGCGGTTCAATCTGTGTTGTAGATCTTTTTGCCTATTTTCCTTTGCCATAGATTCTTTAACAAACTTCATGCACGACATACTAGTCATTTAATCAATTCCATCTCATTAGCTTTCTTCATTAAATAATTCTTTTAATCATTTAATGCATTTTGTTACAGCTCGGTTGCAACTTAGTAAATACCAAACTTCACTCGGTAGACATTCCGCCTTCATTAACCGATAGCAATAACCTTAGGGTTTACCGACTAGGTTCCTGAGGGTTTACCGACTAGGTTCTTTGCTCGGTAATATAGTATAGTATTAACCTTACAATCAACAACATATGTAGGATATCAAAACAATCTAAACATCATGATCTCATCATTGTCTAACTCGGTAATAGTTGCCCATTGAATAATTTATTCCTCCCCTTATTCATCACATTCTTTCTGTGTCTTTTACCGACATCTTTATACTCACCAAATCATACTTCTTAAGATATGGCAACATCATACTGAATTAGAAAATCAATTTCTTGACATCAATGAAAAAACAATAATATTAAGACAGTAAACATCCTTAATCAGTTATATCCATAATCATCAACAACCTTCTCAATATCCTTATTGAAATGCCAACAATCTCTTATTGTCTGTTATAATGCCAACAATCTCCCCCTTTGGCATTGATGGCAAAACCAATTGATTTGACCTAATTGATTCGGATTGCTGTGAGATTTTGAAATGCTCTCCCCCTGTCATCAAAATTCTCCCCCATACAATAGTCTTCTCCCCCTTTGACAACAATGCCAAAAAGTAAAAGAGCTAAAACATGATTTCTTCCACTAAGAAGTCAATTCCCTGCTGTTATGTGTCAACTCAGTCTCAGTCAGAGCATTGTGTCTTCAATTCCTATTCCATGTATTTGTTTTCCTGCACACCTTTAGAAAAACATCCTAAAGTGTGTAAATAAGTATCAATCCACACATAATATTCTATAGATTCATCGAATTGATGCTTTCACCGAACTCTGTCAGTGAGTAGAAGATAGGGGTAGGACCCCTAACTTGCTTCTGAGATACTCAAAAGTGTCCCTTGGCAGTGGCTTGGTGAAGATATTTGCTATTTGTTCCTTTGTGCTAACATACTCCAACACCACTTTCTTCTCTTGAACTTCTTCTCTAAGATAATGATATTTGATAGAGATGTGCTTTGTCTTAGAGTGCATAACAGAATTCTTTGAAATGTTAATGGCATTAGTATTGTCACAGAATATAGTTACTGGCTCGGTAACTTTCTCATTTATACCTTCCAACAATTGTTTGATCCATGCTATATTGGTACAATTCAATGCTGCAGCAATGTATTTAGCTTTTGTTGTTGACTGTGAAACACATCCTTGTTTCTTGCTAAGCCAACTCACTAGTCTTTCTCCTAAAAAGAAGGCTCCTCCACTTGTGCTTTTTCTGTCATTAATGTTGCTTGCCCAATCAGCATCAGTATAAACTTTTAAATCAAAATCATTTCTCTTGTTATATACTAAGCCATAATCTTCAGTGCCTTTCAAGTATCTAAAAATTCTCTTGATTGTTGTCATGTGTGTTTCCTTGGGATCTGCAGAAAATCTTGCAACTATACCTACTGCATGTGCTATGTCTGGTCTACTGTGAACAACATATTGCATCATGGATCGAAAAAGTGTCTCATCAACAGATATAGATTCATCATTCTTTGATAGTTTACAGTTGGTAGTCATAGGAGTACTTACTAGTTTTGAATCCTCCATTCCAAATTTCTTCAAGATTTCCTTTATGTACTTCGATTGAGTAATGAAAATACCATCTTTCATTTGTAGTATCTGTAAACCTATAAAATACTTTATCTCACCGATTAATGACATCTCAAATTCTTTGCTCATTTCATTTCCAAAGTTCTTACATAAAAAGTCATTTCCACAAAAGATAATATCATCAACAAATATGGCTGAGATTAGTATTCCATTTTCATCATTCTTCATGTACATATTGCTATTTTCACTTGTCCTTATAAAACCAATCTTGATTAGATAAGAGTGCAATCTTTCATACCATGCTCTAGGTGCTTGTTTTAGACCATATAAAGCTTTGTTCAATTTATATACCTAATCTTTATTCTTGTCTTCAACAAATCCTTCAGGTTGTTCAATAAAAACTTCTTCTTCTAATATACCATTCAAAAATGCAAATTTGACATCCATTTGATATACTTTGAAATTTTTGAAAGCAGGCATATGCCAACTGTAGCGTCCTAAAATTGCGACACTTGCAATTTCGACTGCATTTCGGTCTTCACGATGGCGACACAACACGCAACCTGAATGGAGACCCCGAAACCTGATTATGACACTAAAAACTGCATTTTCAAGCACCCTGGCCTGAACCTCCTTGCACCCTGCTGTCCCGGGAGGTGGGACCAGAGCGCCCAGTGCCCTGGTCCTCCAGGACCATGGTGCCCAGCGCCCTGGTCCCTGGGTCCTATTTTGGGCCCGGTCTCCTAAGAGGTCTCCCCGTCTTTTCGTTTGCAATTTGGAAAATAAACTTTCCTGGTCGGCCTAAGGTCGGGAAAATCAGTCTATCAGCCCTAAATGACAAGTATATAAACTACATTTTCCTCTCTCATTTGGGCATAAAGAGGATATGTGTACAAAGCGTGGAAACTATACTCAAGCATTCAAGCGTTCAAGCAATTGATCATTTCAAGTCTCCATTCAAGGCTAAGTGTTGCATTCAAGACAAGGATTCAACCATTGAAGAGGAGATCACATACTATTACATACTACTACAACATACAACATCTAAACCTTCGCACATAAGGATACAAACATCCTTAGAACAAGGTATTAGTACTTGTTTTACATTACAGTCATTTACATTTATAGCACTTGCTCATTTCTTGGTTAATTCCAAAACCGGGGTTTGACCTAAAGGCAAACCCCTAATCCCTAACCCCCCAATCGTCTTCACTTTTCTGTGTGTAGGTTGCAGGTACGCGGCTGAAAGTGAAGATCTAGAATCCTTGTGCAGAGACGAACAGATCCCCCTTCGTTTCGCGGATTTTTCGGAGGACTGTGGCGGTCGGGCGCCATCATCCCGACGACTTTTGCTCAAATTTGCAGGACAGCGCCGTATCGACATTTTACTACTAATTCCAGGTCCACAGCTTCATCCTATATCCCTATCTCAGTTTATAAGCGAATCTTTGTCACTTTTTATGCATTCCTAGCTTAATTCTCCTATCAACATTCTTTACAAAAGAGGGTAGCCTTTCTGTCTTAACCCTTGAAACTCATTTAGCATCCAATCTTGCATTGTGTGGGATTGGATCTTGTGGGTTTCAACCCCTCTTTTGAATGTAAAGTCTCTCCCTTAAGTGAAAAACCATCAACCCTAGTGAACCTCCCTTCTCTCTCCTTGGAGTTGGAAGAGGGGAGAGCAACTAGGGTTCGATCGCGATTTTTCCGCTTTACATTTTGGTGAACCCGACGTGAACATCCTTTCTGATTTTTCATGATTAGATCTGAAAATTGGATTCCTTGACTACATTTCCATGTTTGATCTTTTGCAAAATTTTAGAGGTGATTGCATAAAAACCCTAAAATTTCTTTTAGTAATTGAACTTGTGAAATATTTAATTGTTAATGCTTGTTTCAGATCTGCCCTTCTATTATAAATCATTAAATCATATTTGTGCTTTAATTTTGAAAATTAAGTGGTTAAATGTCAAAACCCTAATTTTTGAAACCCTCTTGATTCAACCTTTGTCCGACAATTTGACCGATCAAAACATTTCCAAATCAGCTGTAACTTTGGATTCTGCAATAAAATCACAATATCTTTCATCCCTGAAAATTTGGAAAAAAGTTGCGAGGACTGTGTGCACTCCGAGCACCATCGTCCCCGACATTTTTTTCCGAAATTTCGGGAGCAAGATCTTACTGTATTTTCCTGCTAAAATCCAGAATTTTGGCCGATTTTATCAATTATAACACTTTCAAAATTACAGTCAAAGTTGGTCTTGTGATTGCTTGGATTAAGGCTTCTAAACATTCAAAAATCATTAAAACTGAAATTCATGTCAAAGTTGTGTTTCTTACTATCCTAAATCTGAAAAGTGTGTTTGCATTCATTCGAAATTTCAGTGCTTTATTCAAATTCTTGCATTTTGTGACTTTTGAAATTAAGTGCTTAATTACAACAACTTTAATTTCCGCTTTCAAAATTGAATTTTGCGTGAAATTGAGTCAATTTTTAAATTTCAAAACTTGCATTGCTTTTGACATTCCCTCTAAAATCATAAAATTCAAAATTTCAGTTTCCCTCTCTTTTTCAAAATTCAAATCTTGCATTTTTCGACAATCTGGGTAGGGTTCAATTTTGAGATTGCAACTTTAATTTGGGCTATCTACAGATCGTAAAATCCCTCAATTTTTTCAGATTAGCTCTAAAATCATCATACCTTTCATCCCTGCAAATTTCGAAAAAAGTTGCAAGGACCGTGTTGCACTCCGAGCGCCACGGTCCCAGACATTTTTTCTGAAATTTCGGGAGACTGTCGTGATTGCATTTAATAGCTTAAATCTAGAAGATTGGCTGGTTTTACTGAAAATTGCTTCCTCTAAATTCAAAATCTCTAGTGCATGAGTTTTACAACAATAAGCCCTACTTACACTATTCCCGTTAGACGGAGCCGTAGAATTAAGTCTTTCCGAGGTTTAACAACCGAGGAGATGGAACCTAATTTGAATAGCCTTTTTAACGAGGACATGGGTAATTCCTCTAATACTCCTAATGATGAAGAAGCTCTCCATGAGGTTTCTGTAGAACAACTTTCCAAATTGGATAACCAATTTGATGATTTTCACCAATGGATGTCTCATGAGTATCCCGATAGTCAAGCTCTTCCTTTAATTGAGGGTCTAAAACATATGCTTCAAAGTGATAAGAATGGAATTGATATTTTGCGTGGTATTGCACACATTGTGGATTTGAATATAATGCCTATGAAGAGTTGTGCCGAATCTTTAGGTTATACACAACCTCCTACACAAGTCAATCATTCTATTCCTTTGACAACTCCTATTGCTAGCATACCTACCTTTACATCAAACATAATGACCACTTCTATACAAGACATTCCTCCCGTGATCACTAGTCATGGGGGCAATCCTTCTTCTTCAATTAACCCTCTTCCATCATTCAATCCAACTTCTTCATTCATTCCTTCAATGAGTGTTCCTATTATATCTTCGCAAATGAACATGACGCAAGGGGGCAATTCATTTAATCATTCCATTCCTCCTTGTAGTGTTCCTCCTATCCAATCATCTCCTATGACTAATTATCATAGAGTCCCACCACCTTACACTTTACCTTCTTTCAATAACATAACACCTCCATCTCAATCTAACACATCTAATATGAATTCTTCGACTGAAGTGACCATTAACAATCTTGCACAAACTGTCTCTTCTTTACAGCAACAAATTGCCTCTATGAATCAATCTAAGTTTAGTGTGCCCACATTTGATGTTGCGAGCCCACTTTCTCTTGACATTGTTTGAGCTATTCCCCCTAAACATGTTGAAATTCCACATTTGGAGCTTTATAATGGTAAAGGTGATCCTCTAACACATGTTAAGACTTTTCAAACAATTTGTACTGATTTTGCTTATGACCAAAGGTTGCTTGCAAAACTATTCACTAGAACATTAAGAGACAAAGCCCTACAATGGTATTGCTCGTTGCCCTCTTATTCTATTACTTCTTTCGAACAACTTGCAAATGCTTTCATTCAACAATTTCAAAACAATATAATTCCTAAAGTTACTTTGATTGATTTAATGCATTGTAAACAAGGTGTTAAAGAAAAAGTGACTGATTTCATTGGTAGATATAAGCATTTGTATGCTCAAATTTCTTTTCCAGTGCCTGACAATGATATTCAAAGAATCTTTATTTCTAATTTACAAAAAGATATTCGAGACAAACGTTTGTTTTCTGAGTTTACTTCTTTCCAACAGTTGTGTGCAACTCTTCACAATTATCAACTGACTGTGAGTCAAATGGAACAATCACATCCTATGGCTCCGAGTGATAAGGGTGATAGCAGTCAACAACCATTTGGGAAGTTTAAACCGAACAGAGATTCCATCAAATTCAATGAAAACATCATCAACAACAATGTGAATGCAGCATCAGGTGTGCCTCCTATTTCTAAGTTTTTCAAGAAAGAAAGAAAGTATACTCCTTTGAATGAATCATTGCATAGTATTATGAATAAGTTATTGGAACAAAATGTGCTTACTCTTCCTCCTGTACGGCAAATTGATCCTACAAAGATTACTTCACCTTATTTTGATCACAAAGCTTTTTGTCACTTTCATTGTCAGCCTGGTCATGATACTGAAAAATGTTTTTCTTTAAAGGGTAAAATTCAAGATTTGATTGATAATAATACTATCTCTATTTCTGGAGTGAATGATAAAGGCAACACATCTGTAGCTCCTCCTAACCAAAATCTTCAGATTTTTACTGATCCATTACCTTCTCATACTTCTCATACCTCTAATGCGATTGAGGCTAATGATTCCTCTCTCTCATCTGATGTTCTTGTGTCTATGACTCCAAATGTGATTAACTTTGTAGAGCAGCAAGAAATCCCTAAAGAACCTTCCATCACATTTGATTCTAGTGAAACCATTAGAGCACCTGATGGTCCTTTATACATAGTTGCAAAAGTTAAGAATACACCTTGCCGTGGAGTGCTTATTGATCCTTTGTGCATGGTTAATGTTATTACTGAAGAATTTCTTTTTACTTTGCAATTGAATCAAGTGATCTATGACAAAACAGATGTGGTTGTGAAATTATTTGATGCATTTTCTTCTCCTGCAATTGGTTCTATTACATTGCCCATCGAGGTCCATAACAAATCCCTTGATGTGAACTTTGCTATTATTCCTTCATCCGAACAATTTCGTGTGAAGCTTGGCTATCCTTGGCTATCTTCCATGAAAGCTATTGCTTCTCCTATTCATAAATGTTTGAAATTTCCCCATAATGGTGAAGTTGTTACTGTTAATCATAGTCTCTTTAAACCAGCTGAAAGAACTTCTAGTGTTCCTATTGATTACTTTTGGCCTAAACAATTCCAATCTCTTCCTCCGCGAAGTGATCATCTTTTCAAATCTTATCAAAAGTGGAAAACAGATATGATCTTATCTCTAAGTGAACCTAGAACACCCAAACTTGACATTCCTATCATTCTTGAGAAGGAAGTTCTTCCTTTGAAAGATAAAACTAATATCTTTCCTCAAGAAGATTCTCAACCCGTCCCCATGGATGTGACTATGTCTATACCTAATAAACTTTCTAAGAGTAGACCTATACCTCCTCGTCATGATGGACTTGGTCTTCTTCCTAAACCAAAAATTCCTCCTTTATATGGAGCAGTTCCTCCTCCTGCCTTTTATAGAGAGAAGAGACCTTCTTCTTCTCCTATTATCCAACCTAAGAGACCACAACCTAAACACCCAAGTGATAAGGATGAGAACATTCCTCCTCCTCAATCTTCTCCACTTCCTACTAAGACTAGACGAAATCGTTCTGCACGTGAACGCCGACGAAAGCGTCGTCTTAGGGCTCAAGCAGCTGCTTCTCAAACTTTACAATCTCCAAAAACACCTTCAACAAGCATTATTCCATTTTCTCCTCAGCCGGACATTGAGCCTAAATCTCCTAAACATAAGATGCATGATGGTCTTGATCCTGTGCGAGTTAAAGATCCTATTTTTATAAATCTTGATGATGATATAGATGAAAATGTTATTCATGATGAAAATGTTACTCCTCTTGCTTCTGATAGTGAATATGAACTTGTTGATGTTGATAACCATTTATCTAATGAATTTTCTAAAGCACTTATCCTAGCTCCTAGACAAGAACAACGTGGCTCGGAACATGAACATAGCCCTTGTTTGGATCTTGTGATAGCTCCATCTGCTGTGTTGGATGTTCCTCCTCTAGCGTGTTCCCTGCCTTCCTGAAACATTGATCAGCAAGATCGGGGGGTAGATGACGTGCTAGACTAGTTTCATTAGCATAGCAGATTCTCTCCTCCTCTCTTTTGTTACTTCTTCTATATGTTATTCTCATTCTTCTATTTTGTTGTCCTTGGTGTTGTCTACTTGAGGACGATGCAAAGCATTGAGATCTCTTTTGGTCTCTCTCATGTTGACTCAAAAGACACATGTGTTCCCTTCTTCTAGGTGACCTTCCTTGATTGGGGAATGAAGAACAATTATGCATACATACATATGATATATACATGACTTATAATACAGCATACTGACCCCGAGGAAAGTGAAGTCACCTCATGCTTTGTGTCTATTATCCTTGGGTTTATCTCACACTTGGGGGCTAAATCCTTGCGATAACGTGCTCCTTTCCTTTCTCATTTTTTATGTGTATCACTACGTTAAAACAATCACCCCCGTTGAGGCATGTGCGATCGCTTTAACGTAGGGGGGCATACACCCTGTCTATTCCTTTAAGATACTTGAAAATTTCTTGGTGAACTTAGCTTTGCCTTGAAATTTTTTTGTATTTCTCTTGCATGACTCATAGTGAGGGAACCTTACTACTGATAGTCATGGTTCTCCCTCGTGATCTTCCCTTTTACTTTGTCAATCGAAGTCGTAAGATCCTTAGTCCACTGGGGGCTTGGTGTGTCTTGCCTCCTTGACGTGGTGAAAGTCTTTCAATATTGTTTCCTTGTACTTTACCGAAAGTATGAGCATACATACTCCCGCTAAAGTGGGGGCTAAATGTAGCGTCCTAAAATTGCGACACTTGCAATTTTGACTGCATTTCGGTCTTCATGATGGCGACGCAACACGCAACCTGAATGGAGACCCCAAAACCTGATTATGACACTAAAAACTGCATTTTCAAGCACCCTGGCCTGAACCTCCTTGCACCCTGCTGTCCCGGGAGGTGGGACCAGAGCACCCAGTGCCCTGGTCCTTGGGTCCTATTTTGGGCCCGGTCTCCTAAGGGGTCTCGGGTCTTTTCGTTTGCAATTTGGAAAATAAACTTTCCTGGTCGGCCTAAGGTCGGGAAAATCAGTCTATTAGCCCTAAATGACAAGTATATAAACTACATTTTCCTCTCTCATTTGGGCATAAAGAGGATATGTGTACAAAGAGTGGAAACTATACTCAAGCATTCAAGCATTCAAGCAATTGATCATTTCAAGTCTCCATTCAAGGCTAAGTGTTGCATTCAAGACAAGGATTCAACCATTGAAGAGGAGATCACATACTATTACATACTACTACAACATACAACATCTAAACCTTCGCACACAAGGATACAAACATCCTTAGAACAAGGTATTAGTACTTGTTTTACATTACAGTCATTTACATTTACAGCACTTGCTTATTTCTTGGTTAATTCCAAAACCGGGGTTTGACCTAAAGGCAAACCCCTAATCCCTAACCCCCCAATCGTCTTCGCTTTTCTGTGTGTAGGTTGCAGGTACGCGACTGAAAGTGAAGATCTAGAATCCTTGTGCAGAGACGAACAAATCCCCCTTCGTTTCGTGGATTTTTCAGAGGACCGTGGCGGTCGGGCGCCATCGTCCCGGTGACTTTTGCTCAAATTTGCAGGACAGCGCCGTATCGACATTTTACTGCTAATTCCAGGTCCGCAGCTTCATCCTATATCCCTATCTCAGTTTATAAGCGAATCTTTGTCACTTTCTATGCATTCCTAGCTTTATTCTCCTATCAACATTCTTTACAAAAGAGGGTAGCCTTGCTGTCTTAACCCTTGAAACTCATTTAGCATCCAATCTTGCATTGTGTGGGATTGGATCTTGTGGGTTTCAACCCCTCTTTTGAATGTAAAGTCTCTCCCTTAAGTGAAAAACCATCAACCCTAGCGAACCTCCCTTCTCTCTCCTCGGAGTTGGAAGAGGGGAGAGCAACTAGGGTTTGATCGTGATTTTTCCGCTTTACACCAACAATGTTCTTACTCCTTCAAGTCTTGCCATAGGTGCAAAAGTCTCACCATAATCAATTCCCTCTTCTTGAGCATAACCTTTGCAAACTAGTCTTGCTTTATTCCGAATGACCTCACCATTTTCATTCAGCTTGTTTCTGAAAATCCACTTTGTATCGATTACATTTTTGTCCTTCGATCTTGGGACCAGTGTCCATGTGTCATTCTTCTTGATTTGATCAATCTCTTCTATCATAGCATTTATCTAATCTTCACTGTTAAATGCTTCTTTCACTATTCTCGGTTCAAATTCAGATATCAGACATGTGTTTTGTCTCAGTTTGTTCCTTGTCATCACTGGATCATCTTTATCTCCTATAATATGACTTGATGCATGATTCCTTCTGACATACTTGGCTAATACAGCCTCGGTAGGCTCTGTATGATCTTCTTCATCACTCGGTAACTAGACATTATCTTCATTTTCTTCAGTAACTCTCTCGGTAAGACTTGTCAGTTGAACATAGACAAATTCTTCATAATCTTCTAGTTCTTTGGAGTTTTCTTCATCATTTCTTTCTGCAAATTCATCAATTTTCACATTTGCACTTTCTACTATTTTGTTAGATGATTTGATCAGACATTTAAATGCTTTACTTCTAGAAGAATAACCAAGAAATGTTCCTTCTTCACTTTTCTGATCAAACTTTCCATTTCTATCATCTTTGTGTACGTAGCATCTACTTCCAAAGATTTTGAAGTAACTTACATTAGGTTTCTTGTCATACCAGATTTCATATGGTGTCTTCAAAGTTCCTTTCTTCAATTGTACTCGGTTTAGGGTGTAAACTGTTGTGCTTATTGCTTCTCTCCAAAATGTTTGTGGCACTTTCTTTTCAATCATTAGGGTTCTGGCACAATCCATAATAGATCTATTTCTTCTCTCAGCTATCCCATTTTGTTGTGGAGTTCTTAGTGCAGAGACTTGTCTTTTTATACCATGATCATTGCAGAATAAGTTAAATTCATCAGAAGTGAATTCTCCTCCTCTATCAGATATAAGACATTTCAGTTGTCTTCCTATTTCATTTTCAACTCTTTCCTTGTACCATTTAAACATTTGAAAAGCTTATGATTTTTCTTTTAAAAACATAACTGACATCATCCTTGAATAATCATCCACAAATAATATGAAATATTTATCACCATAATAACTTTGAACTTTCATAGGACCACAAAGATCAATGTGCACAAGATCTAAAATTACCTTAGAAGTGTAGGACTTACTTGTAAAGCTTGATATTGTCATCTTACCCATCTGGCATCCTCGACACATAGCATTCTTAGGTTTTTCCAAACTCGGTAGACCTCTTACTCGGTGCTTCTTATTTATTTTGATCAGATTATCAAAATTTACATGATAAAACCTTTTATGCCATAACTAGGTATCATCTATCTTTGCATAAAGACACTTGTTCCAAGTTGAGTCAAGGTGAAATGTGTTACCTTTTGTTTGTGTCTCGATAGCAGCTAACTTTCCATGCTTGTCATGAACTTTGACAATTCCTTTCTGAAATTCTATTCGGTAACCTGTGTTGTTTAGCTGTGCTACACACAACAAATTATATTTCAAACCTTCAACCGAATAAACATCATTACATTTAGCATTGTCAAGAAGTGTTATGGATCCTTTACCTTTTACTGGACATGGTGCATCATTACCAAATCTTACATAACCTCCATCATAATCTTCTAACATAACAAACTTGTGTTTATCACCTGTCATGTGATGTGAGCATCCACTATCTATGATCCAAGAATCATTAGTATTTATGTGAGATATTAGGGATTTTTCTTCATACCTTTCTTCATCTGATCCATCTTTGATAGCCACATAAACTACTTCCTCTGTATCAGTTTCATCTGATTTATCATCATTTGATTCCTCATCGGCTATTAGGCATGACTTTCTATCTCTTCTTCTGAAGTCTCGGTATCCTTTGTATTGATTATTTTTCTGTCTGTCATCTCGGTAATCTCTCTTTTCAGTAGAATCTTTGTCAGGATAGTTAGAAGCCATATGTCCTATCTTATCACAATTGAAACATTTCAAAGGTAGTTTTCATTTGTACTTACCTTTTCCTCTCGGTAACCTTCTGGCTAATAGTGCTTCAAACTCTTCTTGCTTTCTGATTTCCTCATACAGTTTGTGTACTTCTTCCATGTTCTTACGAAATCTTTCACTTGCTCCACTGTGATCCCCTTCAGAATACTTATTCATTCTATCATTGTAATCATTAGATTCACCAAGATGAAATGAATTGAATGCAGATTCAACTTTATTTACCGAAGACCCACTGTTATCAAAATTACTTAATTCAAATACATGTAGCTTACCAATAGTAGCATCCAAAGAAACTGGTATATTGGGTACAAACCTCAATTCATTGATTGTAGAGACTCGGATTGCATAAGTAGGTAGAAGGGTTCTCAATGACTTACTTGTGACATCCTTTTCTTCAATGGTTCCTCCTGTTCCTTTGATTTGATTGACAATCTCCTTTAGTCTTGTACTATACTGGGTTATGTTCTCACCTTCATTCATCCTCATAGATTAAAGTTGTCCTCTTAGACTATCCACTTTTTCTCTTTGAACATGTTCATCACCTCCATACACAGATATGAGCTTTTCCCACATTGCCTTGGCATCATTGTAGCCTTCTAGATCATTAAACTCTGAGTCGGTCAATGCAGATGTTATTTCAATCATTGCTTTAATATGTTCTTGCTTTGCCTTTATCTCTTCCATTGTCAATGGATAGGTGCTCGGTGTAATGAAATAATTCTCTAGATAATATACAACATATTCTCCAACTCCTGATAAGTGCAGCTTCATCCTTTTCTGCCATGTAGAGAAACTTGACTTGTTCAGCTTCGGTGCATCCCTCTTATACATCTTTGGATCTTTTTCTCAAGTACCTTTAAACTTTTTCTTCCAGAGTCCAAAGCTCTGATACCAATTGATAGTTCTGATACTTAATGTTAAGTACAAATGCCAAGCTAACAAGATGAGAGGGGGGGGGTGAATCATACAAACTTAATCTTCCATAAAAACAACAGATTCAACCTCGGTAACATATACTTCAGCAATATAACCAAAACTGCTAAACATGTAAACTCATAAGCATATAAACATCATAACACTCATAACACCAAATTTAACGTGGAAACCCAAATAGGGAAAAACCACTATGGGATTTCGAACCCACTAAGAAATATACTCTTCTAGAGTATGCTCGGTTAAAAGCAAATCCTGTTAAAGATTACAAACATATTGTTAGATGTGACCCGGTTAAGGGATTTCCCTCAGATCTATTAGAATCTTCACCTTGTTAGAAGTGACCTTGTTAAAGGATTTCAAACACTCAATCAGAATGTCACCTTGCTAGAGGGTTTTACAAATAAGACTGTTAAGTCCACTTAGTTAAGAGATTTTTTGTCACTTCACAAAATAATAGTAATAAAAATCTATCTGCAACTTCACATCTAAAATGCTAAAGTAGATTCTTATTTTCTCAATACATTCTAGTCATAGGACTTATCTTGTCCCTCTGCTGGGCTCTATACTCTGTTATTCAAATAGATCTTCAAGCTTCTGTGCTCGGCAATCACTATGTAGCATCCCTGTGCTTACACTTGCCTACATACATTATTTATCAACAGTTCCTTATTTATAAACAATTGCTAACCACTTAATCTCCTTGATCACATATCCCATGATCAATCATAGCCATCAAATCTTCAAATTTGACCAGGTTCAATGTATCCTTTGATCTGAAAATGTTTTACCTCACCTTGGAACTTGCATACATTTCTTGGAACTTGTGCTAAGGTATTGCGGTTCAATCTGTGCTGTAGATCTTTCTGCTGATTTTCCTTTGCCATAGATTCTTTAACAAATTTCATGCATGACATACCAATCATTTAATCAATTCCAGCTCATCAGCTTCCTTCATTAAATAACGCTTTTAATAATTTAATGCATTTTGTTACAGCTCAGTTGCAACTCGGTAAATACTAAACTTCACTCGGTAGACATTCCGCCTTCATTAACCGATAGCGATAACCTTAGGGTTTACCGGCTAGGTTCTTTGCTCAATAATATAGTATATTATTAACCTTACAATCAACAACATATGTAGGATATCAAAACAATCTAAACATCATGATCTCATCATTGTCTAACTCGGTAATAGTTGCCCATTGAATAAATTATTCCTCCCCTTATTCATCACATTCTTTCTGTGTCTTTTACCGACATCTTTATACTCACCAAATCACACTTCTTAAGATATGGCAACATCATACTGAATTAGAAAATCAATTTATTGACATCAATGACAAAATAATAATATTAAGATAGCAAACATCCTTAATCAGTTATATCCATAATCATCAACAACCTTCTCAATATCTATGAGATTTTGCCAAGATCAAGAGGCAATGGAAAGCACAAATAAGAGAGAACAAAATAGATGATAGAAATAAATTGTATTCTATCAAGATGAAAATAATGATCAACTGGATCATCAATCGATACATACAATGAATATGAGCCTGCTTATATAGGCAAGGCTATATGGATATGTGATCCCACAAACATGACAGGTGGCTCAATAAGAAATAAGGGTAGGTAGGAAATAGGTGTGGGTAGGTAGGAGAAACAATATAATATTCCACATGAGGTGGATCACCCACTGAATGTGGAGTGTAACAACAAGATCACACCATAAAAGGTGGAAATTCTCCTACACACACTATCCCAATGTGGCACAAACACCCAAGTGTCTCATACACAAACTACTATGAAATGCATGTACCTAAGTAAACTTAAGTAAGGTGTAATAATATCCAAGATGAATAATTATTTACACCAACAATATCCTTATTGAAATGCCAACAATCTCTTATTGTCTGTTATAATGCCAACAACATTAGCATCTTTAGTGCGTGATTTTGAACCAATGGATTGGTATGCATCAAAAAGATTTCTCACAATGGTTCTTTCACTATTATTTTTGGATGTTCTTAACCCCAAAATTTTCATTGTCTCTCTAAATTTCAGATTTTTAATCATTTCAACAACTAATTGGCATCTTCCACTTTGATTTAAGTTTTCAAAATAGTTATTCCAAATTCTTCTAACCGTTCTTTTACAAGTTCTTTCAGAAACTTTATCATGCATTGGCTTCACAATATTTTCATCAATATCTATTAGGAACTTTGGTTTTCTATGAATTATTCTAAGAGGATTTAAGATTGGTGCATGCTCTTTGCTTTCATTAGGTGCATTATGTGCATTGATCACATCCAATTCAAATGGTATATCTTCTTCAATTTCATTAACATGTGCATTCACCGAATCATTTTCAAATGGTGTATGTTCATTGCATTCATTAGGCGCATTCATCATATGTATTTGAATTGGTGTATGTTTATCATTTTGATTTGGTGCATTAATCATATCAATTTCAATTGTTGAATGTTCATCACTTTCATTAGGTGCATTAGATGACGTACCTTCATGTAATCTCTTCATATGCTCCCTTTGTCTTTCCTTTGCTGCCTCTCTTTATTCATTTGTTCCTCTCTTATTCTTTCCCATTATCCTACACATAACATTGTGATGACAATCCATAATCAAATACCAAAAAAACAACAAATGATCATCATTTTGTTATAATCTAAAGTAACAATAATAAAATAACTTTAAAAAAACCAAAATACAAGACAAATAAATCATAATCAAAGCAAAAAAACAACAAATGATCATGATTTTGTTATTATCTAAAGTAACATAAAATAACTTCAAAAAAAATCATTCCAAAGAAAAAAGTGACAAAAGAATATGAAAACCTGACTGTTATTGTCCTAGAAAATCATGTGCAAAAGTAGTGGGGCCTTCAAACAACTTAGAATGCTGGTTTTTAGGTCGTTGGGACTAAAATATATAATATTTTTGCATAACCCATACGGGTTATGGAAACCTTATATGTCAACGTTGACAATTTCTCATAACCCGTACAGGTTATGTAGAACTAGAAGTTTTGGCCTTAGTTGTACATAACCCGTATCGGATATGTAGAACTAGGAAAAGGAGAGGGGGAGAGGGATAGGGAGAGGCAGAGAGGGAAAAGGAGAGTAGGAGAGGGAGATAGAGGGAGGGAGAGGGAGGGAAAAGGAGAGGGGGAGAGGGAGAGAGGAAGGGAGAGGGAGAGGGAGAGAGTGAGAGAAGGATAGGGGGAGGGAGAGAGGGAGATTGGGGAAAGGAGAGAGGGAGAGGGAGATTGGGAAAAGGAGAGGGGGAGAGGGAGAGAGGGAGGGTGAGGGAGAGAGGGAGGGAGGGGAGAGAGAGGGAGATTGGGAAAAGGAGAGGGGGGAGAGAGAGGGAGAGAGGGAGAGAGGGAAAGGAGAGGGGGAGGGAGAGGGAGAGAGAGGGAGATTGGGAAAAGGAGAGTGGGAGAGGGAGAGAGGGAGGGAGGGGAGAGACAAGGAGATTGGGAAAATGAGAGGGGGAGAGAGAGAGGGAGAGAGAGGGGGATTGGGAAAAGGAGAGGTGGAGAGAGAGGAGGAGAGAGAGGGAGATTGGGGAAAGGAGAGGGGGAGAGGGGGAGATAGGGAGACTGGGAAAAGGAGAGGGGGAGAGGGAGAGAGGAAGGGAGAGGGAGAGAGAGGGAGATTGGGAAAAGGAGAGGGGGAGAGGGAGAGAGGAAGGTAGAGGGAGGGCGAATATGGGGAGAATAGGATAAAGAGAGGGAGAGGGAGAGAGAGTGAGAGTATAGGAGAGAGAGGGAGATAAAGAAAGATTTAAGATAATGAAAGGGAGAGGGAGAGGGGGGAGAGTGAGAGGGAGGGGGAGAGAAAGAGAGAGAAGGGGGAGAGGGTGAGAGTAGGATAGGATAATGTGTGTGTGTGTGAGAGAGAGAGAGAGAGAGAGAGAGAGAGAGAGAGAGAGAGAGAGAGAGAGAGAGAGAGAGAGAGAGAGAGTAGGAAGAGGAGAGGGTGAGAGACATGAGGTAGAGAGAGAACAAGAAGGAGAAAAGGGTGAGAGAATCAAAAAATAGAGAAGTGTGAGGGGGAGAGAGATGAGATAGAACTCAAGGAAGATAATTAGGGCTCAAAATAGACAAAGACAATGATGGGGGAGGTAAGATGAGAGAGAGAGGAAAAGAAGAGATACATGCATGTATACAAACATATATACATATATCTATATAAATATATGTATATATAACTATAGATATGCATATATACATACATAAACACATTATCTAGGTATATCTAAAACATGTGTAGTAAATGCTAAGTTTAAAAGCATACATTATTATGTCTTCATAACCCGTACAAGTTTTGTAAAACAAAAAAAACTATTTTTAGTTCTTCATAACTCGTACGGGTTTTGTGAAACAAAAAAAAAAATTCTAGTTCTTCATAACCCATATGGGTTATTTAGAACTGCGAATAGTACTTTTGGTTCTTCAAACCCCATGCGGGTTTTGGCTTGGTAAGAGGGTTGGAAAACGACCCTAAGGCTTGCAAGCCCATTTTCCCCCCTTTTTTGTTCCTTTACATGTTTTTTCATCCTCCACCATGATTTCTTGACTTAATCATCATCAAGTTTACAAATGATCAAGTAGGTATCTCTAAAATTACCACCATAATCTCACACATCTTCTTAGTTTTCTGACCATATAAATTTTTTTATTTTTGGACAACATTAGCCTAGTAAACTTTCATTTTCTTTATCGGTGCCTTGATAGTCCTCACAGACATATGTCTACCAATTTTTTAATAAATTTTGATATGCTTGACAAAATTCAAAATATATTATATATTATTGTTCTACACTAGATTCTATGCACTTATTTTTTTTTAAATTGCATTTTTTATTATTTTGATGCAAGTTATGCCCAACACACAAATAGGTACCAAATTTTCAAGATGCGGTCACTTCCAAAAATCATAAAAAATAAAATACTCAACGGAAAATTACAAAAAAATACACAAATTATAGATATCACTCTTATCTATAATACTACAAAAGGGTTTTGCAAAATACTAAATCTAACTATATATTTTGTGTAGCACACGAAAATAGCTATGTTATATTTTTCTGAAAAAAAAAGGAACAATTTTTCGCACGTGAAAGGTTTGAACCTCTTAATATTATTCAATTTTAAAAAAATTAGTAGTTTAGAAACTAGATTCAGAGTACTAAAATTCTTATTCTTTTCTCAACTCCTGGTTTTGAGTGCATGACCTTCAAATAGCTCTTTGAAGTTCAAGTTTACCTGTTTTCAGAAAAGAAAAGAAAAAAAAAGTGGCCACTTATACCCCCATTTTTGTTCACCATCTTGGTGCACTTACCCTAAGTGTTGGTCAATTGGTGGACAA
Source organism: Cryptomeria japonica (assembly GCF_030272615.1). Lineage (NCBI taxonomy): Eukaryota > Viridiplantae > Streptophyta > Pinopsida > Cupressales > Cupressaceae > Cryptomeria > Cryptomeria japonica. The sequence continues at coordinate 823,784,504 of NC_081409.1, forward strand.
GGGATTCCAACTTTAGTTTAAAGATAGGAAAATGCAAAATCATTAACAAAACTGGTTTGGAGATTGCTATCGGTACTCAAACTAGAGGTAATATCTTTCACTTGAACACTGGTAATAAGACATGTTTGATTGCTCATATTGATGAGAGTTGGTTATGGCATAAGAGGTTGTTTCATTTTAATTTTGATTGTATTGTTAAGATAAGTTCAACAAAGGCAGTTAGAGATATACCTAAGATTATAAAGCCTCATAATCCGTTATGTAAGGAATATCAATTGGGAAAGCAAGTTAGAACTTCTTTTAAGAGAATACTTGATAAATCTAATGATATGCTTGATTTGATTCACACTGACTTATGTGGTCCACCAAGGACTAGAAGCTTTGAAGGTGATAGATACTTCATGCTGATAATTGATGATTATTCTAGAATGATGTGGGTAACTTTTCTTAGGGATAATTTTGAAGCCTTTGAGAAATTCAAGATCTTTAAAGAAAAGGTGGAAACAGAAACTAGATTGAAAATCAAATGTTTGAGATCAAATCAAGGTGGCGAGTTCACTTCTCATGAATTTAATAGTTATTGTGAGACAAATGGAATTAGGAGACAATTATCTGCACCCTGGACTCCTCAGCAGAATGGAGTAGTGGAAAGGAAGAATAAAACCATTTTTGGATGCAGCAAGAACTATAATGATGGAAGCCAAATTACCTCACATCTACTGGATAGAAGTAGTGAGTACAACAGTCTACACATTCAATAGAATTCACATCAAAAGTGAAACCGGTAAGACCCCTTATGAATTATGGTTTGGATATATACCTATTGTTAAATATTTCAGAATTTTTGGAAGTAAATGTTATATCAAAAGGGATGATTCAATTGGGAAGTTTGATCCTAGATGTGATGAAGGGATATTTCTTGGATATTCAATTCAAAGCAAAGCATATAGATGTTATAACAAAATATTCCAAAAAATTGTGGAGAGCGCTAATGTGAAAGTGGATGAGCAATATATAAATCAATCTATATCATATGACAGGGAACCGACAATGGAAATTATCATAACTGAATCGGCAATGCCTCAACTGACATAAGACACCGAGACAGTTACACCATTACAATCGGAAAATTTAATTGTGACTGATAATCATAATAGTGAACCTAAAGTTCAGAAGACACCAAGTTATGTAAGGTTAAATCATTATGAAGATCAAATCATCGAAGATATGAACAAGGGAATTATGACAAGAAGAAGACTCACAAATGAAGAGGTGTGTCTTATTTCTCAAATTGAACCGACATCTGTTATGGAAGCTTGTAAAGATAAACATTGGTTAAAGGCTATGGAAGATGCATTAGATCAAAAAGAGAAGAATGAGACTTGGACTTTAGTTCTTTGGCCTAAAAATAAGAATGTTATTGGAACTAAATGGGTTTTTAGGAATAAATTAAATGAGGATGGTCAAGTTGTAAGAAACAAGGCTAGATTGGTTTGTAAAGGATATTCTCAAATGGAAGGAATTGATTATGATGAGACATTTGCACCTGTAGCTATAATTGAAGTTGTTAGACTATTTATTGCCTATGCAGCTTATAAGAACTATAAGGCCTATCAAATGGATGTTAAATGTGAATTCTTGAATGGTGAACTTGAGGAAGTGGTATACATTGAGCAGCCTAATGGATTTTCACTGACAGATGATAAAGATATGGTTTGTAGGTTAAGGAAAACATTATATGGATTGAAACAAGCTCCTAGAGATTGGTATGCAAGGTTGGATAAATATCTTTTGAAGCTTGGTTTTACTAAAGGCAGTGCTGACAGTAATTTATATTATAAGATCACTGATGATGATATTCTGATTATTGAAGTATTTGTTGATGATATCATTTTTGGATGTGAAGATAAATTGTGCATGGAATTCTCTAATAATATGAAGAATGAATTTGAATTGTCCATGATTGGTGAGATGATATTTTTCTTAGGTTTGCAGATTACTCAAACTGACAAAGGCATCTTTATCTGTCAAACTAAGTATCTAAGGGAATTGTTGAAGAAGTTTGGTATGGATAATTCCAAACCAGTAAGTACTCCTATGATGACAAGTGAGAAATTATCTATCAAATACACATCTGCACCGGTAAATTCAACAAGGTATAAGTCTATGATTGGTGGCTTGTTATATCTAACTCAGACTAGATCGGATATTATGAATGCAGTAAGTATTGTTTCAAGATATAAAAGTAATCCTAAAGAAAAATATGAACATGCAGTAAAGAGGATATTCTGATATTTCCAAGGAACAACAGAATATGGCTTATGGTATTCTAGAGATGATAACTTCACTTTATGTGCATATATAGATTCTGATTGAGCAGGAGATACTGATAACAGGAAGAGCACTTCTAGTGGAGGTTTCTTTCTTGGAAAGAAATTGGTTTCATGGATCAACAAAAAATAGTCATGCATTTCTTTATCTACTGCAGAAGATGAATATGTTGCAACAACAACTAATTGCACTCAAGTCTTGTGGATGAAGTAAATGTTGAAGGATATCAAGGAAAATTATAGTGAACTAACCTAGTTATCTATTGTGATAACTCCGCAACTATTGACATGTCTAAGAATCCGGTATTTCACTCAAAGACTAAGCACATATCAATAAAATATAACTTTCTAAAGGACAAGGTGGAAGAAAAGGAACTCAAATTGGTTTATGTGAACACTAAAGAGCATATTGTAATTATATTCACTAAATCATTGTTTAAGGAATCATTTAAGTATTTGAGAGACAAGTTAGGGGTATCCACCCCTCCGATAGAAACTTAATTGATGGAGAAAACCATCAGTCTGGTATGCATCATCAGCTTTATCCTTTGCTCCGGGTTGATGTAGTGGTGCTACTACTCAGGGGGAGTAGTTAGCTTTGAGATTCAAAGGCTTATATTCTTGGTTTGATATTTTTATCAGATTTTTGGCATTGATGTCAAAGGGGGCGAGATAGTGATGTAAAAAATAAATTCAGAACTTTACAGAGATATTATTCATAGGGGGAGAGATAGTGATGTAAAAAATAAATTCAGAACTTTACAAAAATATTATGCACAAGGGGAGAGATTGATATTCGAGCTATATGCAAGAGATTGTTGGTTGTCTTCCACTGGGAGAGACTTGTTTGGCTTTTCTTGGTACTTATATATTTTTCACATCTAGTATTGCCATCAATGCCAAAGGGGGAGATTGTTGACAATATGGAGGAATTGATTATGTGTTGTATTGATGTTTTGACATTCATGTCAACACTAGCTGTTTTGGCTGGTTACCGACAGACAGGTTTTGGTTACCGGTAGAAGATCTAGTGTTACTTGTAAGGGTTTAAAGTTTAACCAACAAAACTTTCATTGAGAATCTTTGACATAATGCATAAGTGGTGTTGGTGCGGCTTCTAGATGGAATTTAGGATGCAGAAGGTGGTCCTTGATCATTCCTCAACTAATTGGAGACATTGCTTTGGTGTGGTGGACCTAGATTAGGTCCGATACCTATCTAGGTTATGGACTAGTATCATGTTAATGTGTTCTCTACACATTATCAGGATGATTTATGGATTGTTTATTGTTGTTTTGGTCTAAAGACGACATGGCATATATCATTGTAATATGGATGTATGTAATGATCTTATTGTAATATATTTTAGGTGGCCGACCTAATTGGTTTAGGCCTTAGGGTTTGTATAAATTGATGTAACATCTCATTGTAGATCATGGGAATTGGTATGGGAATGAAATATGTGTGTCGTGGTCGTGGAATGAAATATCATATGTGAAGGAGATTTGGTCGATCATAGGTGATCGAATTGGGTTTAAGTAAGAGGTCAAAGGCCTCCGGTATTGAGCTTAATTGGGACTGTAATTAGGTATGGTAGATGCTATCTCTGGTAGTTCATTCTTTTGGATTGTAGTCCAATAATCTTGAGGTGGTTATAACCTCTCTGTAATCAGTGAGACTCTTTTGTAATGAGCAGTACACTCTAGGAAGTGTGCCTTCCTGCATGTGCAAGCCCCTCATTGTATCACATACATTTTGTAGAAGTATCATCTGACTGTGGGTAGACTTCCTACTGTGATTTTCCCCTTTACTGAGTTTTCCACATACAAATCATGGTGTTATTTAATATGGTTGCATTGTGTTAATTCTCTGCTTCATTGTTAAGTTTTATTTCTTACTGGTATATGTTTATGTTATTCTAGTATTCAATGTTTATGTGCTCCAGTTAAAGGTTATAAAGTGGTTTGATTAATATAATCTCTTGACAACTGATTCACACCCCCCCCCTTCTCAGTTGTCCATCGGTTATCCTAACAGAAAGTACAAATTTAGTGTTTATTACATCAATGAAAGTTGAATATTATCATAGATCTCTTAAGAAGGAGGAGACATGAGATCTTAATTTTGATCCTTGATACCAACTTGTGGAATCATGTTAGATTTAATAACATCCTAGTGATACATGGTATTGAAAGATAAGAGTGGGGATAGAATCCCAAAGAGCCCTTATGGGTAGGTTTTCCATGTATTCCTTAAAGATAATTCAACTATTACAACATCTTAGTTGTATTTATGTCCTAGCTTTTTTATAATTTTCATTGATTTATTTTTCTCAAGGAACATCATGCTTTATATTCAACACATCCTAGCATTTAGAAGATACATGCCAACCTTATATAGTTCTATCATTGGGTAGGGATGAAGTGTGATGTTGATTTTTTTGTGAGATGCCTAGAGTGTTAGTGGGTGAAGGCCAACCATCAAAACCTAGTAGGCCTCTTGCAATCATATGTCATTCTTGAGTGGAAATGGGATATGATTTCTCTAGATTTTATTACTTCTATATATTTTTCTTTCTATTGTCTCCATTGATTAAAGTATATAGGCCCATACCATTAAATATTCACCACAAAGGTGCACAAAGGGAGGAACTCACAAGCAGTGAGACCACTGAGGCCAATGGACCCAAAAAAGGATAGACCCTTTTTTGAAAGGATGATACTAGTGAGAATATAGGCCCACACCAAAATCACATAATCACAACAAAGGGGTTTAGGAAAGTACCCCGAACCAACTCCAAATAAAAACCCTTACACTAAAAAAGAAAACCAATCAAGAAACTATAAAGCAACTAGTGGATTTTGAGAGATTTTTTGCAACCTTTTTCTTAAGAACCATCTTGAGTGGAGATAAGCACAAACAAGGATGGAGACACCAAAAAATGGTTTTGGAAGGCATGGAAAAAACCTTATAACAATTGAATCACTTAGCCATTCTAGACAAACACTGAACATTAGAGAATGAATGAGAACAATAAAGTCTAAAGGGTTTAGAAAAGTGTCCCTAAACCTTTTACAGGTAGAAAATCCTATAGACAAAGTTCTATGCACCACCTCAATAGCTCCACAAACAACAATATACATAGTCATCGTGAAACATCCAACACTAAAAGAGGTGTCTAAATCCTTGAAATCACACTCAATAGAATCTCCAAACTCTGAAAAGTCCACCTCTAAAGGACTAGGAATAATGGAAGAAGTTGTAGAAATAACTAGGCTATCCAATCAAAAAGAGTGAATAGAAACAAAAGGCTCCTAGAGAGAAACATAAACCTCTATCCAGTGTTGTAAATGAGAACCATCTCTACCCAACTAAGTAGACTCCACCTCTAGAGTAGGCTTATAAGGAAACAAGAGGATCAAAAAGATTGGAACCTCCACTAAGATGAGCCATCTACCCACCACACCTCAATAGGAATGGTAGAAACCAAGAATGTGACAAAAACCTAAAGAATAAAATCAGAGACTTCAGTTGCACTGAAACCCTCAAAACAAAAAGTGGGTCAAACAAAGAGAAAAAAATATCTCTAAAAGAAACCCCTCAAAGAACCTCTAAGCCCATCAGAGGAACAACACTTGCAACAAACACTTGCCAATGAGAAAAACAAAGTCATAAACTGAGATGCACTGGGGTACACTACAAATCTAAATATCCAACAAAGTGAAGGAGCCATAGGATCATGCAGAGCTCTAACCTTGTGGCAATAAAGTAGGCCAAGCACCACTTTTGAATTGTTGTTGAGCAAAGCAAGGGTAATCCCATCAATAGCCAAGGTACAAGGCCCCAAATCAGGAAAAACACCAATGCCCAAAACCTCTAAAGGAAAGGAGTTTGAGAACATTACTCCAACAATAACCACAATATATCTCCCATAGACAGCAAGCCACCATCGAGAAAGGGAGGAAATGAAAGGAGAGAAAGAGGGAAACCGAAATCAAAGTGGAAGTGGGATTGGATCCTCACCCAACAAAGTAAACCACACAATGCACATAGCTAAGCTAGGCACCTCATCATCTCCATTTGCCTCATCCTCACTACCGTCATCCATATATCTGGTACTTGCATCACTTCTAGAAACCCTAACAGAGCGCTCCATCATGTGTTCAAATATTTCCATTGGTTATGATGAATTTTTTTTCAAATGATTATTTTTTTTCTTATAAGAACTTTGTATAGTGCCGCATCTATAGTACATGTTAACAGAGGATATTATATGCCTACACGGAGTACATCACAAAATCATTTATGATTAAGACTCAATGTTTACATTGATGTTGTGGACCTCTTTGAATCATTCCTTGGTTCCTAGCTCAATTTTAATGCCTCCTAGCACCCCAAGACTAATTGATATATTGACAAAGAAAACTAAGAGCTTTAGGACATTCTTTACATGTATAGCATTGACCAACAATCTAGGTGGGAGGACTAATTGTACCTAGTGGAGTTTTCATATAGTAATGGGGACCATAGTTATCTTAGTATGACACAATTTTAGGCCTCGTATGGCCAAATTTTTTATACACCTTTGGGCCGGGATAGAATAGAGGGATTTTTATTCATTGGCCTCAAGATGCTTCAAGACATGTAACATTACATAGTTTAGTTTATAGAGCACTTGGTGATAACCCAATACTATCAGAAGAAGGACATGATGACAATCATGGATTGGGTTGACATTTCTCAGTACCTATGTCTATGTTTTCTTGAGAGAGTGGCCATAAAAGAGCCCATCCATTATAGTAAAGGCTTTGAGATTGCACTATGTTTTCTAGACCTTTCAAGATCCTTGAGAGTATTTTCCCTATTTTATACTACCTTGTCTTGCTACCTATCCTATGTCATATCTATTATTTGCTCCATCTTTCAATTCTCTAGTAGTATGTTCTAAAAGTGACCCATGTTCTTGATTGGGGTTTCTTGTAGGTTGTGCAAGGTAGGAAAATCTCTTTGGAACCTATGTATTCTATGGCATTGAAGGTTGTCTGTCAAGGTTCAAGATTTATAGTAGGTAATGGTCCAATTAGACCATAATGTTGAGTCATTAGTAATATTAAGTGAATGCAATGTAGTTAAGATTTATTTATTCCCATATTTCTATAGGCTTTCAAGAGTAAACCTAATTCAAGTGGCACAGGAGGATGTAATTCCTCTCATATTTCCATTTAGATTGTTATATTTTGGACTTGATTCATATATCAATATTCATATATTTTGATTGAATATTATTGATATCATCATTATTTTTGTATTGGCATTGGTATTGAGTGCACTTTATGAGACAATTATAGTATTATTATGTTTCTCTCTTTTCATTGATTATGCACATGTATATTTGAATTATTTCATTCCATGTTATGATATTTTATCATTTTTAGGAATTGAATTTTCTTCAAATATTATCTACATGTATATGTACCCTTGATGTGGTATTGAGTGTTTAGGTACAAGGTATTCATCCACATTATTTTCTAGTCTAAGTGATTCCCCAATGGTGGTTATATGGGATATGTCGCAATGGCCATACCTATTTTTCTTTAACCATTATACTTGATTGTAGTATAATTTGTTGTTATATAACTTAGTGTTGAATTGGATATTGCTTTTGTATATGATTTTAGAATATGTAACCATTAGGAATTTCTTGTGAATGCATGATTTAATATTTTATTTAAATTCATGTTTTCCGTAAATTAGAATTTAAAAACGTATTCATTTGTAATTTAAAGCATAAGTTCAAATGTTTAGTATTAAACTATGATGCATGTAAATTTCTTTTTGGGTTGAGATAGAATTAGGGTTGAGTGCAAATAAATGGAAAAGAAAATGAATCTATACTATTTCGTTTGAAAATTGGAAAAGGTGCTAAATAGGAAAAAGACATTCAGTTTTGCTAATCTTTATTTTGGGAAGAAAATTGGTTGTTTAAAAAACCCTCTACACTTAATTTTCTTGTTTTAGTGACTGTGGGAGCTTTTTTGAAGCAAATTGAGTTGTATTTAAAGCATTCAAATAGGAAATTTGGTGGTATTGTGCCTGTAGTTGGAACCTCTCAATCATTTGACATGTGTTTCATGTTTCATGTTTGAAATTGGGAAGAAATTGAGGTCTGAATTAATCATTGGATTTTTTCATTTCAAACGTTTGGAATATAATTAGAGGAGTGTAAAATGATCCTAGTATCATTTATATTTAAAATTTTACTTTTTATAAAAATGTGATTCTATAGTATCCAAATTTTTGAGAAACTTTAAAATTTAGTTTAGAGTGTAGAATGGTTGTTGTGCACTTTTGGTATCAAAGGGCACTATAAATTTATTTTCAAATTTTGAGAATTTTAAAGATATTTAATTATTGTTTTTTATTTTTTTGGTTAAATTTTGATCAATTGAAAATATAGAAATTATGAATGTTTTATATGAATTTTGATGTTTTCAGAATGTGAGAACAAGGGTATCCATCATGAAATTTTAAATAAAATCTATTAGGATTATGTTTTCAGTTTTGTCATAAATGGTATGTGTCCATTATTTTGTGTGGCACATTAGTTGGAGGATGTGAAGAGACTAGGGCTTAGGTATTAGATAGGGTTATAAGAGTAGCTCCAACTATGTCCTTAACCCAAAGTGACATAGCAAAAATCATGTTTAGGGAGTCTCATAGACAAGTGAAAAGTAATGAAATAAGTGCAATTAATTAACTAAGAGAATAGATGCTCCTCTTATGTCATTTGATGTATAGGCTAACGATGATTCCGAAAGACATGCCTACTCAGGGAGCATTAGATCTTGTAAGTATGCGTATCCTTGTCTCTTGTGATAGGAGCACTTGGTTCCATATAATTCATACCAATGAGCTTGAGGAAACTCTCTATCTTTCTTTATAACATCTAGTCCTAGTGTAGTATGAGTAGAACCCTAATGATGATGCATTTCTTTCCTTGTTAGTGTTTATTATTGTTGCATACATGGATGTTGTGTATTCTCTATGTCTTGTGAGAAGGATGATGGAATGGACCTACACATATCACATGGTTGGGTGGTGTGGAAACCACTTTTTCAAATCAAAGGATCAAGGAACAATATGGACCATCAAATATTCTTTACATAGTTTTACTTTATCCAATTTAATTACTTTCATTAAAGTGCACAATTATATATCTAAAGTATGTATTTGAGTCTTCTTATGATGTAATTGTATTATTTTTAATTGGACCTCTCATTGAGATGAAGTGTAATTAAAATGGAAATTGATAGTGAAACTAATCTTAGTTACAAGGTTGAGCATGATTGCATTATGGTTTGATTTTATGCTTATGCAATGTTATGGTTAAAATTAACATAGGAAATATCCTTTGGGTTTACAATTAATATTTTTTTTATCTTGATGTAGTCTTGAATGGTATTGTGAAACCACCTTTGTGGTTATCTTGTCTCTAGGTGTCCATCCCTAAGGTGTTGGGTCTCTTTAGGCCATTTCAAGGCACCTCGTGTAGAGTTTTGTACATGTAAAAAAGTTTCATAACTTATTTTCTTATTATGTTTTCTCTTATGGAAAAGAATTAAGAGCGTTGGAGAAGTCCTAGTACCCTTTCCTACGTTCTCCCACATATGCCAATGATGTCTAATACTTAGGGGAAACTAACCTTGATTTTTCTTGAGCCTTATTTTTGATATTTTAGAGTGCATAGGGTGTTGTAAGACCTCCTGCGTGGTCTCCTAGTTCTTGTTGTGTTTTGGAGGTCAATCCCTAAGTTTGGATTGCCAATTGGTAGAGACTCCAATGCTCAAAATGGATACAACACCTCTGATGGAGTACAATGCACAAATTGAACTCTAACACCAAATATAGACACCAACATCAAACAAGGACTCTAGTACTTAGGCACTAGTGTCTTTTCTACATGCTAGTGTCCTAAATTGAAGCTAGTGTTAATACTAGGTATTGTAGTTCTCTAGGAGTCTTGTAGTCCTCCCATACATTGAATAGTGAACACTTTTAGTCCCCAAAATGGGAATATTTTGTGAATGTAAGTTGTGCCCCACATTCTCTAGAGTCTAGAGAAGTTTAGAACACATTCATAGGTGCCATCACTGAAAATTTATGATAATTTTTGCATCAACTTATGTGCTTTTTCTTAGGATGGTTTGGTTGTTAAGCCTAGGTTTGGGGAGAATTTCCACCTAGTCTTGTGAGGGTCTATGAAGGTTGAAACCCTTTGTTGTTGTTTCATAAGGTGTCATAAAAGTTCCTGTAAGGTTTAAGGGTCTTATGGAGTTGTAACATTCCAGTTTCATGACATTACATTGTGATAGGATGTCACAAATTGTTGTGTAGTGTATAGTTGCACTAGGTTGTTGTAAATACCTTATGTAATTGTTTCAAAAATAAATTATTCCTTGTTTTCTTCGCTGATTTCTCGTGGGTTCCATGGTGGGGCATTACAATAGTAGAGGTTTTTAAACTTCTGAAAATAATTCCTATTTAAACTATCTAAAATTCCATTTAAAAATATTAAAAACGGAGAAAATAAATTATCCTTGATAATTCAATTTATTTTTATTTAACATCTTGGTAGGATTTTTCTCTTAACTTATGTTGTATAGTAAATAAAATCACTAGACTTAATATTTGTTTAATACTTCATTAATAAAAAAAATTAAGTTTTAGATTATTATCAAAGATACAAATATGCAACCTCTCACCAATTTTTATCATGAATTTTCGAATCACTGATTAATAAGATGTAATATTGTATGTTTTTCATCAAATAGTTTCTTCAACAAAAATGATAACTCTTAAATTTACTTACTACATGTTCTCATTATTCAGAATATATTTTTGAATAAAATGAATAACAAAACTAAACCAAAACTCCACATTATACCATGAGAGCAGCATACCTATGCTGATTCAAATAGAGAAATAACACTAGAAGGTGGTACAAAACATTAAGGGCAAATGATAGAAAATATGTATATATATACAAAACCGTCTAAATAATTAGACCATACAAAGAGTAGTAATGAGCTAGCGAGAAGCTGCTTCAAACAGTAGAGGGCTCCACATTTTCCATGGGCTACTTGAAGTCGTGGTAGACGAGGAAACCGACGACTTCAAGTCGAAGAGCTTGTCGCTGACGTCGACGAGGCTGACGTCACATCACTACTAGGAGGCTGACTGTACATAGCTACTGGCAATTGCAGCGGGGCAACTCAGCTTCCTTTTTCAATATCTTCATCACGTCTCTCATCGTGGGTCTCAATGAGGGGTCTGGATGAGAGTACAGCATTGAAATTTCCACCCAGTTTTTCAGGTACTATTCTCTATTTCTATATCCATCTTAGGAGACAATTCAAAGCAAGGTTTCATCAGTAAAATATAAAATGAGAGAAGAAGCAACATAGTAGATGAAGAGTGGGTCGGGTAGAGACTTACAGAACTCAGCCATCTGAATATTATATTTGCAAAGTCTTCGAGGATAATTTGTTGGTACAACGAACAATTTGCTTGTAAATCTGTTTTGAAGGGATCTTAGATGGCACTGAATTGGTCACGGTGTTAGCGTGCGTAGGAGAAGGCCAATGAGTTAGTGGTCTAAATCTTTGCCTCCCAGCTCAGACAGATAGAGAAGTCGAGAATTTGTTGGGCACTTCACATTTGGGGTGGCCCGGGACGTAGTCGACAATGTGCAGAGTCAGTGGCTGTTTACATCATCCGCTTCGAAGGAATCACACAAGTATGTGGAATCGGCTTCTATAAATATATTTTACAGTGGGATAACTCTTCTCGAGCTCTGCCAATTTTCCTTTGGAGGATTCAATAATTTTGATAAGATTGTTTTCGTTAATTGACGTGGGTTAACGATTGAGTAATATCTGATATATCAAAGTCATTTAAGATATTAGTTTTTATTTTTTATATATATCATATTTTGAAATTTTGTTTTTGATAAATATTACATCTTTAGAAATTATTGTAGCGAAGTGATGGTTATTCTAGATGTAGATAGAAATATTGATTTTGAAGTTCATTAATCACTACAGATTTTGGTTTAATGACAGATGTACAATAGTATCAGAGCCTCAACCTCGGTTTAATTTCCTTGAATTATGTTAGGGCAGTGTTGGATTAATCATTGCGTCTTTGAGAATTGATCTTGTCGACTAACTACTACTTTTGGTGTAGGTGATGATGCTGATTTGGAAGTTCACTTACACCACAATCTATCTATGATGTAGCAACAAATCTACAATTTGAATCTTGACGAATGAAAGAATCAAACAACATTACATCACCCTCATCAACTATTATTATTATTATTATCATTATGGATGCATATATATTCAAATGATTATTTTTGATTTTAGTAAGGTTATTTAGATCAACCTTCAACTATCAAACATGTCAGCCTTGTAAACAAAAAATTTGAATTATAATTTTCATATGCAAATGTATTAAGAAAAGAGTTGTTGAATAAGATTATTAGTTGGTTGCATGTGCTTGACTGTTTGAAATGTATAGTAATTGTTGGACTTCAAAATTTGAACCAAGTTGCTTCTCTAAAGATTTATTAAACATATTGAAGCTTGTTATTGTGAGCAAAATATTTTGTAATGCATAGAGAAAAACATGTGCATGGATTTGCTCATACCATGCATTCTATGAATATTTTTAGCTCAAATTTCTTTTCTAATATTTTTGATTAAGGGTCAAATAGGTTTTGAGGGAACCTGGAACCCATTACAACAGGTTTTGATGGGACCCGAAACCCAATGCAAGAGAGAAAAGCTGCTAATAGATAACCATCAAACAACTAGCAGCCCAAACACACCAAATTTGAAAAATCAGTTGTTGGCAGTGGGTCAACGTCCCTTGCGGGGATTCATGACATGGTTTAATAGCCTCCTGTGGATTCTATAAGTCTAGTGGTTGTATCGAGCATTAACAGGTTGATCTTTTGGTGTAATGACAACCCTAGCTTGTAACAAGTTGTATCAAAGCTTGGTCATAGGTTTGAATCACACAGCCTGCGGTGAGTGACACTAGGAGGGGGATTGTTGGCAGTGGGTTAGCATCCCTCACGGGGATTCGCGGCATGGTTTAATAGCCTCCTGTGGATTCTATTTAAGTCTAGTGGTTGTATAGGGCATTGACAGGTCGATATTTTAGTGCAATGACAACCCTAGCTTGTAACATCAACACCAGTAAACCATCTACACAAGTAGGAAGGCAAAAGTCAGCTAACAAATCAACTTAAAGAGAATAAAAAATGGATTTTGCACTAGCTCCCAAAACCAACAATATGCACCATTTTCCTTCCAAACTCCTCACCTCAATAAGAGAGGGAGGAAAGAACAATTGAAAATAGGCATCATCAACACCTTAGCAATCTTGCGAGCAGGACCTTGAAATAGGGCATCAACGGCCCCCTTGCAATAGCACTGAACCTTTCCCACACAAAAAATGTCCACCTCAATAGGAGAGGTGTCCAACTCTATAGGACAAGTAAGAGAGGAAACAAGCTGAAAAATAACCAAATCCTCAACTCAATCCAAAAGAAAGATCTCCACCTCCATAGGAGAGCACACCACCTTAAAATAAGGCACACGAGAATAGGCAAGAGCGGGAACAATAAAGACACTCAACTAAGAATAAGAAAGATTATAACTGAGGGCCCTCTAAACACTAGGAAGAACAAACTTCTCTTTTAGTATGTTAGAAGAGACCCTTAACTAGAAACACCAAAAAAACCCCTCAATGCTTAGGGGTAGGAAACATAAACTTGAGAAAAAATCCCAAAAAGTCCCCCCTCAGCAAGACTACAACTACAATGCACTAATGGGGAAAAGGAAACCCTAGGCCTTTCCACAACCTCACCATGAGAAGCATGATCTATAGTAGAGGATACTGACCCAACATCAGCGAACCACATCTCCAACAGAGCCAAAGCACCAACAAACACAGTTGGCATAGGATTGGGAACCTTAGCACAAAGAGCCCCAAGGAAGCACAAAGAACTAAAAACCCCAAATAAGGCCTCCAACAAAGCATGTACAACACAAGTAGTCTAGGCTGCCATAGGAAAGAAGGCAAAAACAAAGTGTTCAAACATCAAAGCTTAAGACAAAATGAAAACATTTCCCACTTTGAAAGCTCCAACAATAGGCACACTCGAGAGGGGCCACTGAACCAACAACAACCCATCACAACATCCACGTCAAATAGTTGGTTGCATGTTCAAATTATCACTTTTTTATTACATTAAGGTTATTTATTTTAACCTTCTAATATCAAATGTGTTTTTCTTGTAAAAAAAAAGTTGACTTCTAATTTTCATATGTAAATGTATTAGGAAAGGAGTTGTTGAACAAAATTATTACTTGCTTGAATGTTCAAATGATCACTTCTGATTATATTAAAATTATTTATTTCAACCTTCTACTATCAAATGTGTTTGTCTTGTAAACTGAAAAGTTGACTTCTAATATTCATCGTAAATGTATTCAGAAAAGAGTTGTTGAACAAAATTATTAGTTGGTTCCACGTGTTTGACTATTTGTACTGTATAGAAATTGTTGGACTTCTAAATTTCAACCAAGTTGCTTCTCTAAATATTTATTAAACTTTTTGTTTTTATATTGAACAAAGCAAATAAATAAAACAAAGAAAGCTACCAAAGGTAGTTGGAACTTTCTATCCAATCAAGCATCAACCACAAGACTACAAGAAAGAATCAAAATTTATCAAACAAATTGATAGTTGTTATGTCTTATCAAAGAAGCACATAGAGAAAAATATGTGCATACATTTTGTCATACCATATTATCTATTAACATTTTTAGGTCAAATTTCTTTTCTAATAGTTTTTATTATATTAAGTGGGTAAGGGCCCCAACCCATAACACATCCATATCAAAAACCATAAAAAAGCCAAAAAACCACCCTAGGGTTTGGAGAGAAAACCCACAAAACAACAATTAGTTTAAAATTAGGACATATAACAGCTAATGAAACTAAAGTTCAAAAACATCCTATTAACAATAAATAACAACATAACAACAATTAAAGCTATGAGATTTCCACAATCCATATTGTATACTAGTTTATTTTTCTGGATTCGATTGTGTGAATTTTTGCCAATAGTTGATAAAAAATTCACACAATCGAATCCAGAAAAATAAACTAGTAAACATAACAACACCTAAATTTAAAATAAAGGGGGATCAAGCAATATAGCCCCAATTGTCTAGAACTTGACCCAATTGATCTCTCGATGAGAGGAGATATTGGTATTTTTTTCCTTTTATTTTTTCTTTTCTCTTGTTCACTAGTTCTTTCCTCTTTCTTTCATTCAATATGTTTGCCAATAGTTGCCACTCCATCCATAAAATTCTACATCAAGCACCTACTAATTTTTACCAAGTTTTAAATTTCCTTCTCTAAGTGCATATTCTAATCATCATTCTTTCACAATCTAGACAATTTTGGGGAGTTTCCAAATTCTCCAACCTGGTACTAAAGTCTTCTAATTCTCTAGCTAGCACATGCAACGTTTGAGACATTTATCAAGTTGTTGGTAACAACTTTTTCAAAACGTTCCTCTTCATCCTTATATCCATAATCTTTTAGGATTTTGAGCCCATCAAGGGCCTCTTAGGACTAATCCTCATAAGGTGGGGAGTGGGAAGATGAGTAGTCGGGAATCAAGTTGAGGGGATCATCGTGGGTTTGTTCAATATTATTAGTGAGTTCACCATTAAAGGAGGAGTTATTAGATTGATTATTAGCTACATCTTCTAGGGGATTCTAATTCATAGTAGCCACAATTTTAGCAGTTGGGATAAGTTATGCCAATCTTGGAAGCCTTCTTTCACATTAAGAATTAGTTTTTCCATCCTTATCTAGGTCACTTTCAGATATGTCAATAGCATGGGAGGGAGAGGCAACAAGGTTGTTTCCAAGTGAACTAATCACAAATTCACCTTTGCCATTAGTGTTCTTAATTTTAGAGTTGCAAGGAGTAGTAACTGGGTTTTATCCTTTGTTGGGTGTAACTTAAGGGAAAATGTCAACAATCAATGGTGGGGTGTTAGAGCTAAGGATTATCTTTTCTCTACCCATCAAACAAAGGAGGGCATTGTTTAGAGAAATAGAATAGAAAGATGAGGGAGCTTCATCTTCAAATGTAATTAATTTTCTTTGAGCTACTACAAGCAGGATTTTGCCTTGGTTTGGGGCTGAGTTTTGGCTCTAGTTTGATGTCAGGGTAAGATTAATGATTAAGACATTCTCTAGATAGAAATTATAAATAGCTTAAATAAAGCCTTGGTGTAATGGGTGATAAACCCTATCCAAAGAACACTTATCCATGGAAGAAAATGAAAGGAAATAAAAACTAACAATTTTTTTAGTAGAAAAATGAACCTCAAGCATGAAATAATTGATTTGGTGATATCTGACCACACCATTGTTAATACACAACATGACTAAGAGGGGGTTGAATCAATTCAGAACTTTAAACACTCAAATACCAATCTTCAAAATTTAAACCCCAAAGCATATAATCTTAGCAAAAACAAATCATGAAAGCTTGAAGCACAAGAAACACATGAACACCAGATTTACATGGAAAACCTAATCCACAAAAAACAACGATGAGAATCAAACTCTAAATATAAATAAAATCTGTTACAATGTTACCATCGAAAGACCTTTCTCTTGAGAAGACCCGCAGAACGAAGGCACACAAACTTAGAGAAAAGTACATATGACTTACAAGATTGAAACTCACTATTTGAAGGCAAGATATAGAAAGCTACCAAGAGACTCACTATCTTCCAATAGAGAAACAAATAACTAAATTGAAATGAACAAAATCTCCTAATCATGAAATTGATCTTGAACCACTATGTCAAGTGATTGTTATCATAACAAGCTCTTCAAATAAATGAATAAAGATTATTTTTTAATTATTGGTTACATGTGTAAGTTCTGAGTAATAAAAGAAAGATAGGTCTAAACCTTTACATAACTACACTACAGGGGCACACAAAGGAGTAACTCACAAGTAGTAAGACCACCCAGACCAAAAACACCTAAATAGGAAAGACCTTTTTTGAAATGAGGCTTTTGAACGAAGCAACTAACCAGTGGGAACAAGGGTCCTAAACCCTAAAATCACTTACTAAGAACAAAGGAATTTAGGACAGAACTCAGAACCATTTTTTGGACAAAATCCCTTGAGATTAAACCAACCCAGACAAGGAAACAAGAGATAGTAAGGTTTTGAAAGGCATCCCTGAACCTTATCATGGTAGGAAACCCTGCAAATAGATCAACATGGACCATCTCAATAGGTCGTCTATCCATAGAACTACTAGGAATGAAAAGCCCTATCAAAGAAAACATATGGGAAGAGACCCCCTCTAGCAACCCGAGTTTGAGAAAACACCAAACCAATCTCCTAATAAGAGACCCTATGAGAATCATCTCTAGAGAAACAAAAAGAGAGAAAGGAGGGACAGGGGAGAGTGCAGAGATCCATGAAGAAAGAAGCAGCTACCAAGAGAAGCGAAAGTTCACCGCAAGAGAAGGCATCATGGAAGCATCACCCACTTTGGTTAAACACCTGCAGGATAACCATCCCACAACATGCCTCCAAAATCAACCTGTAACTGAAAGTGGAGATCCAATTCTGGAAAGAGCGCAAAATCTCTCAGAAAAAAACACATCCCCAGCACCCCATAACTGCTCACCAAACATAGAAGAAGTCCGAGTAGGCCAACTTTTTAGAAAGAAAACCTTAAAATACATGAAATGATGAGCCTGCAATCTTGAAATTCTCTTTCTACATTGAATCAAAACAGTTTACAAAGAAATCATTACTTGCCTGCTTACTCCGATCAAACAGGATCCTTTTTGTACTTAAAATATACGAAGTCTCTGAGTCGACAAGCAGAATTTTGGTCCGGTTTAAATACTTCAAGTTTGTGGGGTGTCTCTCTGAAACAATAAAGGGCTTGACATTTTTAAGGAGCTAGTTGAGGACGTAGAAAACGAGAGAACAGATGTCTTCACTACCGAGGAGCTTGACGACATAGACGGATCACCGATACCTATGGAGGCTGACGTTACATCACGACGAATAGGCTGGTTGTACACAGCAACTGGTAAATCCAGAGGAACATATGGCAATTCAGCTCCCCATTTCAATATCTTCATCACCTCTCTCATTGTGGGCCTTGATGTGGGGTCTGGATGAGAGCACAGAAGCCCCACCAGCATCAGTCGCTCCATTTCCTCAGCATTGAAATTTCCACCCAATTTTTCATCTCCCGCATGCAAGAGCTTTCCCTCTCCATACAGATCCCAAACCCATTCTACCAGTCTGTCATTATGATCACGAAGTCTGTGGTCAACTGGTCGCCTTCCGCAGGCGATTTCAAGAGTAACCGCCCCAAAGCTGTACACATCCGCTTCTGGGCTTGCCTTTCCCGTTATGACGCACTCGGGAGCTAAATACCCCAACGTGCCGGCTACCACGGTCGTATGAGAAGCTGTCTGATCACGCTCGACCACTCTTGCCAAACCAAAATCCCCCAGCTTGGCGTTGAAATCGGAATCCAACATTATGTTGCTTGCCTTGACGTCTCTGTGAACAACCTGCTGGACCCATTCTTCGTGAAGATAAACAAGAGCACACGCTATGTCACATGCAATACTATATCTTAAGTGCCAAGGCAGAGTATCCTTCTCCTTCCCAAAAATATATTTATCTAGACTCCCGTTTGACAGGTATTCGTAGACCAGTAGTAACTCACCTTTTTCATGGCACCATCCTAAAAGCTGCACAAGGTTACGGTGTCTGAGCTTGTTGATTATGGTAACCTCACTAACATACTCTTTTCTTCCTTGGTTCGAGCCTTGGGATATTCTCTTTACAGCCACCGCCTCCATTGTTCCGGGCAGGACGCCTCTGTAGACGCTACCGAAGCCACCTTGCCCAAGTTTTTCATCTTCGCAGAAGTTTCTTGTCGCAGCACTGAGCTCGGCATAGGAGAATCTTCGAGGGCCCTGAGATAACCATTCGTCGAGCTCCACATCAATTTCTTCTCTCGCCTCACCACCGCGTTTGCTATATCTCAAGTTCCAGCGCCAGCCAAGGAATACGAAACCGCATATGGCTACGAGAATGCAGAACAGCGATATCAAAAAAGCTTTATGAGAATTGATTTTTTCCTTGTCCTTTCCAATGGAGATGTTCTCTGTTTTTGGAGAAGCAGCAGGTGAAATTTCCCACGAATATTCACATGAAAAATTCCAAGATATTACAGTGTGCGTCTCTGTTGAGTCTCCAGTGGAAGCCGAGAGGCCAATCTCGACGTTTTCTGGAAGAAAGTCCCGAAGATCTATATCATAGGAAAGCAGAGGGCTTTTGGGCTTAGAAAAATTAGTGTTGGTGGAATTATACAAGAGAAAGACTTGCATCCTCTTTTCTCCTCCATCATAATCCACCCACGCATCCCATCGTTCTCCGTTCTTGAGATTTTGG
The DNA here is from genome assembly GCF_030272615.1 of Cryptomeria japonica. Taxonomy (NCBI): domain Eukaryota; kingdom Viridiplantae; phylum Streptophyta; class Pinopsida; order Cupressales; family Cupressaceae; genus Cryptomeria; species Cryptomeria japonica. The sequence goes on from NC_081409.1 coordinate 823,804,445, forward strand.
GCAGAAGAGCGAGAGATTATGGTGATGTTGCTGAGCGAAACATAGACCTTTGAGAAAATGCTGTTGACGTTGATCCCCACATGGTTGTCATCAGGATCCCAACCATTCATGTAAGTGTCAAATTCCACAGCAACCATCTGGTAGAATGATCCACCAAAAGTTGTGGCGTTAAACAAGCCGAGACCTCCGCCGTAAGGGTTCTCTGGTGGCTCCAACTCGAAAGGCGCCAAGAAGAAAGCTAGTCCGTCTCCATAATCGTTTTGATTATCATTGCTCTTGCCGATGATGAATTGGAAATGGGTAGAAAATTTTGACAGAGCTCGAGAGGAGTTGTCCCATAAAGGAATAGATTTGTTATAAACCACCCAGCCAGAGCTATTGTATAAGTCTCCTGATGCTTCGTTTCTAGTGAGCTGTAGCTTGTCTCTCTGAGCATAGGCGTCATTTTCAAGTTTTATATCTGTGAGAGGAGGAAACGCAAAGCTAAGGTTTCCTGCATGCGATGAAACATTCAGAGAAGCAACACAGAATAGGAAGAGGAAGGCTGGTAAATGCTGACAGAGCTTGGCCATTTGTATTTCTGCTTTTCAGGGACTTCGATGACAATTTTCTGATAGCCCTAACGATTTGGTTGAATATCTGTTATGCAGGTCCTTAGACGGCACAACTGTTTGATCGAGGTTTTTGTCCGCATTTGAAGAGTCTAAAAGTTTCTAAATATATTTTCGATAATTGCAATATATTTCTATATTGAATTAGTTGTTTGATTTCTTTAGGACATACGAACAAACACACAGATGATTTTGCGTTGCTGCGGCTGTTTCAACCTGTTGTTGATATTTTTGTGCTGTTAAAGTCAAATTATCATGGTTGTTCAGATTGCTAGTTTGGTTACAGCTGTTAGTGATGTTATTATACTGGCATAGTCGGACTGGTATAGTTGTTCGCATTTGATACGCTCTGGTATTTTGGACTGTCATATTGTCGTAACTTTTAGTTTCTAAGGTCCTTGAGATGTACGTTTCATTTATTTTCATATAATTTTTTTCTGAAAACTTGGATGATCTGCCGTCCAGGGGAATTTCCGTGTCGCATTGCACTTCACTATTTTCTTTATGCGACAAAACAAATCAGTTTCAACGACCAAAAAACTATATCATTTATGATATTTTAAGGCTGTCATGCATGGTCGACTAAAGGATGAGTACCTAGCTTATATTTAGATTTTTTATATAAAATTTTAAATGCCCTCAATGAGTTTATACTTTGTAAGAGCATTCAATTCTTCTAGTATTTTCATATTTTCAAAAGTCAATGTAAAATATGTCAAGAGATGTCTAGCTAAAATGTATCTTTAATCTTAGTAATATATATTGTCCATCTTAATTGAATAATAATATTAAATGTAATCTTATTTAAATCCTAACCTAATCCTAACCTAATCCTAATCTTAAATGAAACCTTATTTAAATCCTAACCTAATTCTAATCTTAAATGAAATCTAGTCCTAACCCTAACCCTAACCCTAACCCTAACTCTAACCCTAACCTTAATTAAAGCTTAAATCTAAGTCTAACCATAATTGAATTCTAAACATATCATAACCATAACTAAACCCTCACCCTAAGTCAAACCATAGTTAAACTCTAACCCTAACTCTAATTAATGTTTAACCCTAAACCTAATTGAATCCTAACCACAATGCTAATAGCAAATAGATGTGTGATTTTCTCATTTCATTTTAATTTCATTGATTTTAGTGCAAATTGTGAATACCAGTCTTTAATAGGGAGGATAAGTTTCAAAATGGGAAACAACATTCAAAGATCAACCTTGTTTGAAAATCAACCAAAACACTATCCACACCCTCATAAACAAATGATTATGATGAAATCCTATTTTATTGGTGTATGGGCTCAAATCACATCATTTATAATTTTTAAATCTTTAGAAAACATTTCATTAATTGTGAGTACTAATAATTAATACTAATAACTCTTTTTTAAAGTGTTGCGTAAACTTTTTAATGTGACCAATGGCACTAGCATTACACACCCTCTAGTACCACATGAAACACTTTTGACCCAAAGCTATGAACTGATGAGGTCACAAATAGGGAAACCCATCCCCATTTAATAGAGGTGAGGCTCAAACTCGTGAGTAAATTGGATTAGCAAAGGCACAAGCTTGTGATCACAATCGCCCAACGGGTTTTTGAAGCTTGGTGATCATAACAACAACTTACCACTCTATAGGAAGAACTCCAATCAATACTAACAATTTTTAATTCATGTCTCTTAAAGATTAAATCAACACAATCATAACTATTGAAACATTATCAAGTACCCTATTATAAATAGTTGCTCAACTTTGAAACATTAAATTAACATATAATCACAACTATTGAAACATGATCAACTACCCTACCCCATTCAAGTATTATTTTTTTAAAAATGATCTCAATTTCAAAGTCAAAATAATAATGCTTATTTTTCCATTTTTAAATGTTTAATAATAAATTCAAATGAACATAACCTGATATCTAGACTATCAATGTATGTAAATGCTAACATCCAATATATGTGTGCCACATCTATGCATATAATATTCACACCCAATTTCCAATCTAGTATTATGCCAATCACTGGGCATATGATACTAAAATCGACTATCCAATGGGTAAATGAATTTATCATAGGAAGAGAAAGTATCACCAAGTATCTCTTTAAAATTTAATACTCATACATAATTCAACACACTCTATTACTACTTTTAGATGAGTGCAATATCAGCAATTGAATGAATACAATATCAACAATCAAGATAAGAATGACTCAATGTAAGCTATCTAATGTTCAAGTATGCCAGAACACACCCAATGCTTATCATTCTATTGTAAGCACAAGATTACAAGAAAAAATTGAACATGATCTCATCTTCTTAAAAATATTCCTATCATTCTTAACCTTTTTTTAGAATAAGATTGATAGCTCTTATTAAATGAACAAACATTTTCTTCATTCTCTACTCATTAACAAAGTTGTTGCTCATAAAGGGTACAACTTCTCTATCACTCAAAGATGATATCACCATGAAACTATTCATGTGTTATTTGAACCTAGTCTAGAATGGATATACTACAAAAATGTTATAGACCTGCACAAAAGAAAAAAATCAAAATCGATATCATATTAAATAACAATATTCATTTGGAATAATAGCACTAGAAAGATAACCTTAAAGTTCATATTACAAGCACTTCACTACATACTTTAAAATATTTTAAGCATTTCACTTTAAAAAACTGTAAATCTTCTTTCTTCATATCTCAGCTTGCCTCGCATCCCTTCTTCATCATTAAATACCTCTTGGTGACTCAACTTCAATGAAAGTTTGTTTTCTAATGCCATTGAATATAGATTAATGAAAGTTTTAAAGCAAAAAAAAAATGCATTCCAATACAAAATGTAAATCTAGTTGAGAAAATGAAATGTGGTATTATTCCAAAGCTTTAAAAATGAAAAAATAGAATAAAAGCTTTAAATAATATAATATTATAATTTATAATATTAATATATGTCATTTTATAATATTTATTATAAAAAATATTAATTTAATTTTTTTAAAGATAGAAATAAATATTTTTCATTTTAAAAATATTTTAAAAACTTGTCACAAATTTTTTTTAAAAGTGAATTTAGAAACTTACTTTAATTGTATTGAGAGGCATTCTACACTAGCAACAAAAAGTGGATATAGTTTTAATAGTTTCCTTGCTTTTGGAAATAGGTTTTTACAAATATAAAGACATAATAATACAATAATAATAATTTAGTCTTAAAAAATTTGCTTTTATTTAAATGTTAATAGAAATATTAATATGATAATAACAATATATTTAAATATAACAACATAGTCATATAATAAAAATAATTTAATAGTAATCATAATATCATAATATAATAATAATTTAATATTAATTATAATAAAATAATATAATATTGTTCAAAAGAAGATAACCAAGGCAATAAAGGAGGATCCAGATACTATTTGAACATGGGGGAGTGCTTAGCCATGGAGGTTGTAAACTCCAATGAAAAAATTTCAAAGATAGAGCCCCCAATTGGTTGGGCTGATTGGGATAGTTACAATGAGAATGAGAACTATTAGGAAGCATAGATAGAGAAGTCACACTTTTGTTCATTCATGAAAAATAGATCTTGGTTATGATATATCAATTATGTATCTATTATGTACAAATCTAGTATATAGATAGTAGATAGGAGTCAATCAATATGAATGCCCTACAAGACCTAAACTCACTCTCTTTTATTCTATTTGGAAACAATCACAACTACCTAAACTCTATTGTAATTAACTATTTGTAAAATCTATTTACTATCTTTAATATATATATATATATATAAATTTAATTTAGATATACTATTTTATAAACCAATAAATATATAGTGCTTAATCCTTGGAACAGTTTTGTTTATTATTGCTGGATTATTCTTGACAACTATTTGTTGTCTTCTTTTCTATGTATTCTATTATTTTGTTTGATTCAATTTAAAAAAAAAAACAAGCTAATTATCATTAACCTAAAACATAAATATACCATTGAAGAGATCGCTTACCTTATAATTATTTCCTTGGAAATAACTTTACAAAAACATGAGTGGGGACTCTTAGAGACCAAATGCTAACGAGGCATTTAACATTTTATAATAAAAAAATTGAGTATAAGCTATCCAGCATTTTGTGAACATTGCAGGAGAGCCTTAAAATATTATCTTATCCATGTAACTGTGAAATGCAACGTGACACGGAGAACACTTTCGAGGGGAAAGAAGTTTATTGTCGTCTATTTATTTGTTAGTATGTCCAAAGGAATCCCCCGACCAGTTCAATATTGCAAGATGTCGAAAGCAAATCGCTTGAGCTACCACAAAATTACCCTCCAGGAGCCTGTAAAGCAGATAATCGGATGGCCAAGCTCTGTCACCCTCTACCCACCCTCCTTTTCTTATGTTGTGTTGCTTCTTTCCTTTTTCCCTTGCGTGTAGAAAGACTTAGCTTTGAATTCCCTCCTTTCAAAGATATAAAAACCGAAAATGATGCCCATTATCATAGGTATGGCGACAAGCTACAACTCAACAATAATGCCCAAACTTTGGAGGTATACAACAGTTTCGGTTGGGCGGCTTAGGCTGGGGTCTTATGAGAGGGGCTTGGGTTCTATTTTTAAGGAAGAAATGGTCCCATGAGCAACAAAATTTTCTTCTACGAGATTAATTAGAATCTTTCCCCCCAAAAAGGAAGCCCCTATTTTCTAGGAAGCAGGCAAAAAAAGGGTGGGGCTAGAAATTGCCCCACCAGCTTAGGAACTTTGTTTGCCACTTGTTAATAATCTGCACATTCCATTTCCCACCAATTTCCCACCAAAATCAAATGAAGACGGAAAATGATATTTATTTAATTAATTTTACTTTTTTTTTATGTTCAAACTTCCTTAAATTTAGTGGTTGAAAATTTGAAGTTGTTGCATAACAAAACTCATGTGACTGCCATGTTTAAATTTTTTCTAAAAATTCTCAGCTGCACCAACTCTATTTTTAAGGAAGGCCCCTCCATAGAACCCAACCTTATCTCAGTGTCTCAAAAACTTTTCTACCCATTTCCAATTCACTATTGGCGTGAAGAATGACTATATATGATTCTGGAGGTGTTGCGTTCTTCTTGGCACCTTTCGAGTTGGAGCAACCAAACAACGCTTGTGGCGGAGGTCTCAGCTTGTTTAACTTGATAACTTGTACTGGATCATTACCATTCTATCAGATGGTTAACGTGGAATTTGACACTCAAGAATGCTTTTGATGTCAATGGCAACCATGTGGAGATCGACGTCAATAGCATTTTCTCAGACATGATTGCTTCGTCCAGCAACTCCAATGTATCCAGTCGCTCTTCCTACCCATATCTCTCAAACGGAGAAACATGTGATGCCTGGGTGGATTATGACGGTGGAGAAGACAGGCTGAAAGTATTTCTCTAGTATAATTACGACAACATTAATGCTTCTAAACCCAATAGCCTGTTGCTTTCCTATCCTATAGATGTGCGCACCTTTCTTCCAGAAAACATCAAGGTTGCCCTCTCGACTGCCCTCTCGACTGCTTAAATCACATACATTAAGTAAAATATTAAGTCTAAAGAATGTTAGTCAATTTTTAGTGTTTAACATTTTTAAGTTTAAAATAATAATCTTAACGTGATCATATATCTCAATCAACATATTAGCCTAGAAAATATAATTAACTATGAATGGTTAACACCTTAAAACCTAAAAATATAAACTTAATGTACATGATTTAAACAATTTCCAATACTCCCAACAGAAATACACTGTGAGCCTTTGGAATTTTCCTTGTGAATATTCGTGGGAAATCTCACCCGCTTCTCCTTCAAACAACGCTTCCGATGTAATTACAAATGAGACGAAAAACATAATTTCTGTCAAAGTTATTTCGATATGTGTGTTATTAGGGCAGTGGCTTTTCAGAAAAAGCAAAAAAGGAGGTGAGGCGAGGGAAGAAAGTGATGTGGAGTTCGATGAATGCTTTTCTCAGGGCCTCCTACGCCGATCTCAGTGCTGCGGCTGGAAACTTCCGCGACGACAAAAAACTTGGGCACCGCGGAGATGGTCTCAGTGAAGAGAATATCTGAGGTTACCACAATCAGTAGGCTCCGACGCCGTAACCTTGTGCAAATTTTAGGATGGTGCCATCAAAAGGGAGAGTTTCTTCTTGTTTACGAAAACCTGCCAAACGGCAAGGAGGTTTCAGTGGCGTCTACATAGGTATCCTGCCCAACACGATGGAGGTTGCGGCTGTCAAAAGAACAAGGTTCTTACTAGTCAGAATATGAAAACTGAAAGAATTTTGAAAATTATCACAAATTCAGGGAAATCACTTAATAGTCAGGATCTAAACATCATTTTATATCACATGTCCAACTTTCATCTAAACCCAGTTCATACTTTGTCATATTTTAAACTTTCAATTTTTGGTGTCTGTTGCTCCCAAATGATTAAAATATCTCATTTAAGGTTTGGTCATGAGGTGTAAATAATTGTGTGGACCTTTTTCCCTTTCATTGATGCATGTTTCGAATTTAAGAACCTAACTCCCTACAGTTTGAAAGTTATGCCATTTTTCTCCAGCCAAAGCAATATATTTAAGATATTTAAATTATTTCTTAAATAATAATTTAATATTTTAAATTATTTTAATATGTCTAGTCATTTGTACTTAAAAAGTTGTTCAAAAGCATCAGTTGCACTCTTCCTTGTTTCCTCTATGTGATCAATGGTTTCTAAGGTTTAAGGATAGTTCGTGAAGCACAAGGTTAGAAATGGTCACTTTTTGAGCATTCTTAACCTCATTTCTTAACCTTTTTCCAAGAAGGTTAGAAATACTCACTTTTTTGAGCATTTCTAACCCATATTTTTAACCTCTCATAAACAAAAAAAAAGAGGTTAAGAATGCTCAAAAAGTGAGCATTCCTAACCTTATTTCTCAACCTCGCGGGCCCCACTTTGACAAGAAGGTTTGAAATGCTCACTTTTGAGCATTCTTAACCTCTTATAATTGCAAAATGGAAGCACAAACATGCTGCGAATTCTGGATATAAATGCAAAAGTATGAGAGAATGTGGTGAGTATAAACAAGCCATACATCGCAGAGCAAATGGAGGGAGACAATTGAAATGATTGTCGGATATGCACCATACTGTCTGAGTCACTTGTCAAAGCATAAAAGTTAGAATGGTTTGCAAGCCGGCAGATGTAACCACTTTGGTAGTCTTGCATGCAGAATGAGAAGCAAAAACATCTAGTGAATTGTCCAAAATTCCTTAAGGAGATGTCACCTTGCCACATGATGTAAGAACTGCAGAATTAACGCCATATAAATCTGCTGCAACCTTCATTCTCCCCACCAGCTGGTCACATTTCATGCCATGTATGATGCTGGAAGTGAATATGTAAATAACATTGGAAGTGAATGTGTAGTTAATGCATGTGAACTGTTTGATGCAATACCTCGTGAAATGCCATAGGTTGAAGGTTAAAACTAGCAAGTGAAGTATTTGACAAAATCTCTCAAAGAAAACGTGGTCTCATGTAAACCACGCATAACCACGCATGTCCACACATGTAAACTGTTTGTCAGAATCCCTCAAAAAAATGTGGTCTCATGTAATCAAAGTATTGGCAACGCATGTGAACTTTGGCAGGTGTAATTCCAGCACGTGAACTATTTGACAAAATACCATGGCAAACATGAAGGTAGATCATGGAGCATAGGGAAAGCACAGGTAGCGCCTATAAAATGTTTGTGAGAATCCCTCAAAGAAATGTTGTCTCATGGAATGTGATGAATGCAGGATATGCATGGAATGGAGTTTGCAAGGAAGCTCTCAAAATGTTTGAATTAATGCAGCACACAGGCATTTAACAGACCACCTCAAAAAGATGTCATCTCATCTAATGCGATGAACGCAAGATCTACAGATTTTTTATTAAGTTTTAATCATTTAAAAAGTGCAATTAGCAGGTGTAAAAACCAAATTCATCAACCTTTGTTATCATCTTTCGAGCTGCACAAAGCTGGAGAAATACACATGACAAATAGAGGAAGCGGAGCATTAGATTATTGGTGATACATGATTCATATATCACTCACACTATGTTTTACCTGCTTGCAAGGCGTAGAAACATATTGTAATTGCATTTTATTGAAGGTATAAGGATGTGCACAATTTGTTGGGCAGATTGTCTTAATGATAAATGTGGAAACATAGGCAATAGACGAGGTCCATTTCGATATCATAGTTTGAAATGCTCTGGTATACATGTATCCATATTGTAGAAGATGCACAGTAGTTGTTCAATGGAATGTCACAAGAGATATGATCTCTTGATAGGTTCGCAAAGTGTTGTATACTCATGGCATCTCACAATGTTACCTTGGTTAAATATCAAAGATCTCAACAAATTTCTTGTAATTTCTTATATTTTAGAATGGAGGTTTAATGGCAAAGTGGGATGCTATGAAAAGGGATTCATTAAAGAAACACTACTTTCTATATTGTGAAGAACATCAAATTTGTTCCAAATAAGACTTAAGATTTCCAATGATGGCAAACACCAACTTGCGAGGATTTGAACAAATTCAAGTGATAACAATCAAGTGAAGATACTTAGTAGATGTAGAGGTGGTTGGAGAGCATCTCCTCAAAGATAATTTATCGGTGGACAAATATTTCTTCATGTCAATGATCATTTTATCAATGCATAGGCGCTTCGCAACAATCAGTCCCTTAAATTCTTATGGAGAACCTCAAGGTTATCTTTTCCTTTCAAATGGAAAGACATATTGAAAGTCCAAATAAAGTGGATGAAGACAAAGAAGTACCTCAACATAACTTATTACTTTGTTTTTCATCAAAATTATAAAGTTTGAAGTTGTTCTTTTTGTAAAAAGTGACTTATGTCGCTTATTGTAACCAAAGGTTAGGAAATTGACTTTTTCTATGCATAAGTGTGTAAGTTATTAACTCTTTGAAATTCACATAGAAAAGAGTTAGTTATTAACCCAAGATTAAAGTTAGTTACTAAGGTGGTTATTTTGGGAAGCGTATAAATACAAGGTTATTTGTAATGTAAGGGGAGACTTTTTATAGAGGGCAAAACTCTACTGGAATTCTAGGAGAAACTTGTAATGACATTTTGATTTGCACTATGTATAGAAAGGATTTTGGACTTGTATATTTCCAAAAAGATAATGAAGAATACGTCTTAGTTCGTATGTTCTAAATGTATTCATGTGTTATCATTGCCAATTTCTCGTATGTCAAATTGGTAGTCTTTTTATGCATATGTGATTTGTACAATTGATGTGATGATACACAAGCAACCTTTGGTATCTCAATTTGAATGTGTTGAAGTTTTTTATCTCTGCGTATGTTGAGATTTGTCATTCTTCTTTATCGTCATCTCATGGCTAAGCATATTATGTTATAAACTCCCCTTGTAATTTGTTGAAAATGTTGAGAAATATCAATTGATGTTTGTATGTCTGTTGTTGGGGTTTCTATCTTTATTTCTTGTTTAAGTTCTACGTTTTCTCCTTTACATACTTTAAGGTTAAAAGTACACGAAAATCCTAAACACCCATATCATACGAGGGAGCTGCCCCTCTCAAATGTAAAGGAAGATTGTGTTTCGCAGAATGATCTCTTCAACTGTTGGAATGTTTGTCACTGCTTATCGGGCAAACAGGGTTAGTTTCAGTTAAACAACCGCAGTGACAAATCTATTTACCAACAAGGTTACCATATTCAGTAGGCTACGACACCATAATCTTGTGCAACTTTTAGGATGCTGCCATCAAAAGGGAGAGTTGCTTCTAGTCTACGAATACTTGCAAAAATGGGAGTCTGGATAAACATATTTTTGGGATGGAAAAGGGTACTTTGGATTAGAACTGATAGTATAGTATCGCCTATGACATAGCATCTGCTCTTGTTTATCTCCACAAAGAATGGGACTAGCGTGTTGTTCACTGAGACGTCATGTTGGATTCCAATTTCAATGCCAAGTTGGGAGATTTTGGTTTGGCAAGACTGATGGAGTGTGATGAGGAAGCTTCTCAAATGACTGTGGTGGCAGGCATGCTGGGGTAATTAGCTATAGAATGCTACATAACGGGGAAGACTAGTTGAGAGGCAAGCGTGTACAGCTTTGGGGCGGTTACTCTGGAAATTTCTTGCTGAAGGCGGCCCCTTGACCTTACCCTTGAAGAACACAATTCTAGACTGGTAGAGTGGATTTGGGATTTGTAAGGAAAGGGAAAGGTCTTGGATGCAGTGGATGAGAAACTGGGTGGAGATTTCAATGCCGACATGGAGTGGCTGATGATTGTGGAGCTTCTGTGCTCCAATCTAGATCCCACATTAAGACCCAAAAAGAAAGAGGTGATAAAATATTAAAAAGGGAAGATGAGTTGCCTCAAGTTCCTTTGGATTTGTAGGTAGCTATGTATAGTCAACGAATTTTGTTAGCACAACTTTATCTGCAGTTCTACTCTCCATGATCTACGGATAACTGGCGACGCATGCTCCTCCTTACATTAAGCCTGTGACTTATAGAAAACTTCTGATTGCATGAAATTTACATGCCTTATTTGCATGCTCTATGCGCTATTTGCAATGCGAATAGCAAGTTAGTCTTCACAATCTCTAAAATTTTACATAGTATCAGAGCTAGATTCTTAGAAAGAAGAAGCATCACGCAACTTTTTGTGAAGATTGTCATCATCATAGAGGAAGATGTAAATCTATTTTAATAGATACATGCACTTCTCCTGTAAATCTATTTTCATAGATACATGCACTTTTCTTGAATAAAAATAGAAGATTAAAGTAGCTATTAACCACTAAGGTCTGCACTCTTCTTCCAATTGGCACTCAAAAGTATTATTTTGTTTTAATTCCTGTCTACATGAGATTCCAATGTTGCAACTTTGTTTGCTCCTATAGATTCTTTCTAGCAAGTTCTTGACTACATGAGATTCCAGAGTTGCATCCTTGAGTGCTTCCAGAGTTTCTTTCTAGTGGGACATTATTAAACACTAGATAAACAATGGCATCATCCCAATCGGAGGTCATCTTTGTAGTTCTTTAGTTTGGAGCACAATTTTTTTGGCTGATTCATATCTTGTCATCTTTAGATGATCAGTTTCTATATTTAGAGACCATGTACCTATTTGTTCATCCATTTGAGCAATGTAGACTATGTACAACTGCATTTTCAAAGTATCCTAGAGGTACTCATGCAGTGGTTTCTATGACTCTAATACAATCTTGCTGCATTGTAGATTCATTTGTAGTTCTTCATCACCAGTTGCAACTTTCTTCTTTAGTTTGAATAATAGTTAGGAGTTTTTCTCAATTGGGTTTCTAATCAAACTTTATTGCCAGGACCCATATCTCTCCTATCTATCCTTAGTTAGGCTTAAGGGGGGGTGTTAGTGCAATTTTGACAATTCGTTCTCTCCATGATTTATAGTTGAGATAGTGTTGCTCATGCATAAGCTAACAAACGTGTTATTGCTTTTTAACTTCCGCTGCCTCTTTCAATTCCATTTTTACAATTCATGCAAATAGTTGTTGATCTTCAAAAATTTCATGCATAATTTATGCTCCTGTGATCTATATATTATTTTGTAATTCATAAAGATTAATCAATGTAAATGATTTAATTCCATTCATTCAGTTTTGATTTTCTTCTCTATTTTACTTGCAATTTTGCTTCTTTCCTTTTGCTAGATCTATTTTATTTTGCAAGGATAGCTGCAAAATTCTACAAATTCAGCGTGATATGAGCTAATTTAATGGTCATTTCTTCCCCGGATGTTGTTGAACCCACTGTGTCGTCACTCGTCAAGCTCCCTGGCTGTGAAGGTGTGGGTTTCGACTTCTCCTTTGACTAGAAATATGTCAGCCCCTCTACTATTAATGACTGGCGTCACTAGTTTAGACCATCTGATGGAAGTAGGTATTTAGAGTAGAAATTTCAAACAAGAAACCTATCATTTTTAAGTCGGTGTATGGAAGGGGAAAATAAAAAGTAATTAATTATGTTTTATAGTGTATATGAGATAAATTTCTTTTGGGTTTATATATGGCTTATGGCTCATAATATTCTTCATGTTTCTATTATGTATGAGGTAGCTAATTATGTTTCAAATATGAGACATATATATCTAATACGATTTGAACATATTGATATAGTAGGCCATCAGTACCTTCAAATTAGTTATATTTTATTTTAAATATATTTTATAATATTATGTTATATTTGGTTTATTTATTTTTTATATATTGTGTTTATTTTCTATATGTTTAGATATTAGTTTTGTTGTATATAGAAGATTGGTTATGAATTCTTAATAATATGTTAAAATAAGTTGTTAAAGAAGGCTATTTATAGTGAATCATGTGAAATTATCTGTACGATCCCTATATAAGCGTGCATAGTTATATCATTATTAAACAATAATTATTTTTTATATCGAATCTCTAGCAAATCAATCACCTAGCTCTTCAATTAGATAGCAAGTGAATGATATGAATAAATTAGCATACCATTGGCCTTTTGATATTGTTAAATGATGATTGGAGCTTTAAGGATTTTTAAATATGATGGAAAATATTGACTACTGGTCAACTTGTACCCCTCTTTTAGGATTTGGTATGGTTCTTGAGTTATTCTCATATTTTGTTTTTTTATCTCCTAATTTGTTTATTATGATCTACTACCTATTAAAATGGTAGAGATACCATAGAGAAAAAAATTAAATCATTGTTTTGTTAATTAAAAACTAAAAAAAATGGAATATTGAGAAGTTCAAGATGATATATATTGCTTCCTAATTGGCTTTATCAAGCCCTATTTTCCCATGAATAACTTGCTAGGGGAATGCAATTGACCAACCAACCTACGAACTAAATATTAATTACTTATTTTAAAACTATTGTAATGCAATATTTTTCAACATTCCTTCATTTATTACAATAATCCGTAACAAAGGATGGAACATTGCAAGGGTTGATCACAACAACCTATCTAGAGACTTGGATGAAGTGCTTCATCAATCATCCTTGCTCACCCAAGAAACAATAAACTAATGATGGTATTAGATCCCTTGACTATAGAACTTGCGACCATCTACAAAACATGAGAGAACATAAAGTGTTCCCAACCTCAACGCTCAATGAGATACCTTTCCTTTAAAAGTTCACGTCTTCTTTGTATGTGTCTAAAGCCTCCTCTAGTGTAGTACATGAGAGAACAACACTCTTTTGATCTACATGTCCTCCAATTGTGTAAAATCCTTCCTCTAATGTTGTGAAAATATTCCCTTCTATATTGTACAAAATAACAACCAAAACATGAATACACCAAGTGCACTCACAATAAAACTTAGCCCCCCTTACTCCTAGAAGGGACACACATCATGCCAAGCCCCATATTTTATTTAGTTGACACAAATGAATAGTATGTGTTTGTCATGCATGAATCACCCTTGAGAAAGAAGCTATCTTGGGATGATAAAATGCCTCCTTTCATCTCTACAACCTATAATAGGATCTTATTTACTCTCTAAATCACATATCTTTCATCAATTTCATCACAAGGTGAGTCTTTTGTATGCACTAAAAAACTAAAATATTTAGTTTCACCTTCAATCATAGAATTTTATTTTATTTTTCTTCAATTTCCCATTGAGAAAATCTTTGGCCCATTGAATTCAATTGATTTAAACATGACCAATTTTTAAACAATAATAGTATTTAAATTATTTTCCTATTAAAGTGTTAGACTTATTCTTAGTAAGAAAATCACTTTTGTCAATCATTGTATGATCTTATTTTTTATCTCCTTTCTTCATCAATGAAAGAAGAAATCGTAGTTTCAAATAGGGATTCATTTTGTTTAATGTAAAAATAATATGATAAAAAATTGAAGGCGTACTACTTAGTAATAATACCTTAACATCATCATCATCGTCAACTTTAGAGTTTACACATAGAAGTTGATGAAGGAGGGAACATGAACAAAATATACTAATATGTTAAACAATATTTTCTTCCTCTTTCATCTTCGACCCAATTTTTTTTTTTTAGCTCTATGGAAATTATAGCACATGACACCTGTAGACCAAAAAAATGAATCCCATCCCATATTTTCCTAGATGTCTTTGTTAGATCAATGTTATGCAAATATATATCAAATACAATAATATTAATCAATGTTCTGGCCTTATTAGCTTTAGCAATCCACTTTGTTGCTTCACATACATCTTGTAGTTTCCTAACAACTCCACTAATAATATCCCATAGATTTTTTCTCATTTAAAACTAATTTCATCTTTATTTGCCATGTATAAAAATGGCATCCTTCAAATTTAGCAATAGTATCTACTTTTTCTATTTTAATAACTTTATTAACCTAAAAGATCTACATAACTTCAAACATTTGTATTAATGTATTTTAAAAACAATGTGTATTTAGCCTTATACCTCCATGTGGATTTGTAACTTGGAACCAAAAAACCTTCTCTAAATTAGAGAGACAAATGTAATTTTTCCTTTCATCTCATGAAACTATGCATTCATGTTATAATTTACTCTTGATAAAAAAAAAAAAATTAGTAACCAACATACCAATATGTTTTCTTAGTATGTTTGTAGTTTCTTCTCCTAACATTGATTTACTCTTCTTTTAGCATACCTTGTTGAAAATGTAAGTTTGATGGTTGTCCTTAACAGTTGTCATTGATGTCAACATATTTCTTTGAGAGTTGGTGATTCAGAAGATGTGTTCCCTACATGATTGGTGCTCCAGAAGCTATGCTACAATTGATATTAAGTGTTGATTGTTTCTGATGATGGTGACCTGGATTTATTTGTTTATCAAATATGTTATTGATTGATTGTGTTCATGAGTATCTTGGTTTCATTTTTATTTTTTTGAAGTTGTGTAGTGCTATTTTAGGTCCATTTCAATCCATAATTGGAGATTGAGTAGAGGCACTTGTGTAGCGTGTGAGTCATAATTTGGGTTTGAAAGTTATGCAGCATGTTAATTTGATCAATGAAGTGTGTTGTAATATGTTCGAATTCTCATTCCTTCCCACCACCAGAATGTTTAGTGGTGACCTATTTTTGAATCTCTATTTGACTGACTTAGAAGATTATGTTTCACGAAAACAATATATATAAGAAGATGATTTGACTATGTTGAGACATGGAAGATGTGCAAGATTGAAAAGGAAAATATGATTGATGTCGATATGTGAAGTATGTTGTTGTGAGGCACCGAAAGTAATTTTGGCATTGCGGTTTATGTTTTAGTGGTGGATTCTCTTTTCTTTCTTCTTCCTTTAAGAGTGAGCCTTTCTGGCAGTGAGCCCTTTGGTAGTGATCCTTTTTGGGTAGTGAGCCCTTTGATAGGGATCCCTATAGCAGTGAGCCTTTTGAGGAAGTGAGTCCTCCGAAAATGAGCCTTTCTTGCAGTGAGCCACTCTTTGTAAATATCACCTTAACCAATGTTATATATTGAGAACTAACATTCTCTATGGTTTTTCACTTCTTGAGTTTTCCACATCATATCTGGTGTTCATTGTGTGATCTATTTTGTGTATGTTTTTTCATGTTATATCTATTTTATTTATTTCAATTGGTTATTCGAGATCTATGAAATAATAGAATGATTTAAGTTGTCAACTGACTCACCCCCCCTCTTAGTTGCCCAAAATATTTAACAATTGGTATTAGAGCTTTAGTTCCTTGAAAAAGAGCTTAGCCGCTTGAGGTAGATCCCGATTCAATGGCATGCAAATTAACCATTCCTATCTTAGAAAGATTCCACTATGGCTTCTGGAAAGTGAAAGGGAGGTGTTACTAGTGCAGGGAACCTAACACTCCAAGCATGCAATTTTGTTTTTTTCTAAGTTTTTATGTTGTATTTCATGATGTAATAATGTATCAACCATTTGGGACTCAGTAGATCCATGGTTGTGTAGCGTCGTAAATTGTACGCACTTGCTAGGGTGGTACAATTTCACACCTAGTTTAGCACCCGCCTTGGCGCATTTTGCATTTTGCATTGCATTTCCCCTTTAGCACTTAATTAATTAAATTAATTAGGTCTAAGGCTCTATTTTATCATCTCCCATATCATAAAGTTGGGCCCTTTCATTAAAGTGTGCCCTTTTCATTTTATTCCTCCTATACATCATTTAATCAAAAACCCTAATTAGGTCCTATTTTGAACTTGGGGGCTTGATTTCGGGGGTCAAAACATCTCGAAATCACCTGTAACTTCGGGATTCTCTCTAAAATCATCATATCTGACGGCCCTGAAAATTTGGTGAAAAGTTGTGGGGACCATGGCGCCCGGAGTGCAACATGGTCCCGGACATTTTTCCCGAAATTTTAGGAGCGTAATCCAATCATAAAATAAAGCTTAACCCCAAGAAATTGGCGGGATATTCAATCTCTAGATTGGCCAAAAGTTGAAATTAAGACCTAGGGTTTCATACATAAGAGCTCTCTTTCTTCATTTGAAAGGACCCCGATTTTTGATTTCCAGGACCTCATATGCAGCGAAAGAGCAGATCTTTGAAGACTTCAACAACAATCAACATCCATCTATCAAGTATTCATCAATTTCATTCATTCATTTAGGGCTTGGAAGACATTGAAGAACAATAGGAGATTACCGACTGAAGATTGGCTTGTACTCCTCCCTTGAGGGTTGGGTATGGTTTCATGTTGTTTTCATGTCTTTGCATAAGCTTCAATATATCATTTATTCATGCTTTAGATCACTTTGCATCTTGATTTAGAGCATTTACATTATAATTTACAAGCAATTAGGGTTTACTTTCTAGGTTGCTCTAGTTTGCTTTCTTGCATTTAAGGACCTTGCACACACACTAGGTCTGCACACACAATACATTTTACAATACAACTTGGCTATTCATGGAGGTGGAAATCATCGAAGCGGGGGTTTGACTAAGGCAAAACCCTATATAGCCGCCCAAACACCTTTTCAGATATAAGTGCAGGTTTCGGGACTCGGACGACGCCGCAGGTTGCAGATCCGGGAGAAGCAGACTGAGACCGACCTTTCCACCAAATTTCAGTGCAAAAGACCAGGACAGGGGCATTGGGTGCCTTGGTCCTGCCAGGATAGGGGCACTGGGCACCCTGGTCCCTGCTGGGTGCCCTGGTCCTCCTGACAGACAGCATTTTCAGCATTTTTGACAGCTTTTCCAAAGTGCAAAAACAGCAGTTTCCGAAGCCGTTTCAGGGGCAGAATCGGGACAGTGGCACCCACGCCCCCATCCCGAACATTTTCAGTCAGATTTTAACTCCGAGTACGCACCTGCATTCTTATTTCATCCTTGTATTTACAGCTGTTCATTGTTTAATCTCAATTCTGCAATCTTGTTATTAGTTCATATTTGCATTTTGGGATTAGGACTTGAACTTGCATCATTTTATCTTTCAATTTCAACAAGGGAATAGAAATCCTAATAGATATCTCGTGGCTCTCTCTTTCACAAAAAGAAGTAGCCAATTGTGCGATATCTCTAGGCTCTTTCGTATTCCGTAATGTGTGTCAAAAGGTAGGATTAGGGCATGTTAACCTAGTCTCACTTTTTCCCCTACACATTTTGGTGAACCCGACGTGAATCTATCATTGCTTCCTCTTGCATTGCATTTGTTAGATCTAGATCTAGATTTAGGGTGTTTTCATTTCATTTTCATTAAAAAGAAAAAAAAAAGTGTGTTTCTTTGCATTGTGTGTTTAAATTTTATGCAATTTCAAAATGTTAGATTTTTATTTGCAAGATGATCATATTTGTGATGATTATGAGTTAGATGAAGCTTTAGATGAATTTTTGAAACCTAAATATACCAAACCTTCATTTTACCAAAGACTCATAAACCTTGTTACTATGCCATTTAGGTGTGATGAGAAAGATAAGTTGAATGGTTCCTCTCAAGGGTACATTCCTATCAGCTCTTCCACTAAATTTAGTAACATGGTTGTTTTCAAAAATCCCCTCTATGAAGAGATATCTCCTTTTGAATCAAAAGATAAACCTTTTAATAGATATGATCATGCTTTGTTGGATGATGCCCTTGATGACTTTTTGTCTCCTAAAAAATACTCCCTTCATGAGGATCCTTTTGTGCAAGAAGATGACATTATCCCTACAATCCCTAGTGATGGCATTTCCTTTTCCAACAAAATTCCCACTAGAGATGATGAATTAATGATAAATGCTTACCCTTCTCCTAAAGTTGGTCTTACCCATAAGCATCCCTTAGAGAAAGAAGATGAAAGAATAAGCAATTTCCTTAATTCTCTCTCCCCTAAAGATCATATTGAACATATTTTGAGGAAAGAGGATGATTTTAACACATCTATTGATGCTTTCCCTCCTAAGGATGAGGAATTAATAAACAATGTTATCTCCTCTCCCGAAATTGACAATACTTTAAACATTCCTTTCAACAACCTCACTATTTGGGATGAACCATTAGAAGAAGGTATAGATTATTCTCTACCCCTAGCCAAAGGGGATGAAATCAAGATTGGAAACTCCCTTGATAGTTTCTCCCCTTCCTTGAATCTCAATTATTCTCCCTCTAAAAATAAAGCATCTCCCTTTCCTCAACTTGGTTCTACTCATAAGGAAACCCTAGTTCAAAGCAAGATGGTTAACATTTCTTTCAAAGATCTCCCTCTCAAAAGTGAGACTTTAGAGAATAGTGTTGATCCTTTTCCCAGAGAGTTTATTCCCCATGTAGATCCTGTGATGAT
Source organism: Cryptomeria japonica (assembly GCF_030272615.1). Classification (NCBI taxonomy): domain Eukaryota; kingdom Viridiplantae; phylum Streptophyta; class Pinopsida; order Cupressales; family Cupressaceae; genus Cryptomeria; species Cryptomeria japonica. The sequence goes on from NC_081409.1 coordinate 823,823,916, forward strand.
AAAGGATGATATGACCTTTCCTAGTATTACTCTTCCTACTAGAACATCAATGCCTATCCCTTGTCTCTCTCCTAAAATTGATTTGATCCGTGATAAGATTTTAGTGCAAGAGAAGACTATCAATAATTCTTCCAACACTTTTGTTCATTCCTCTAAACCATCCTCAATCAATTTGATACATGTGAATGAGACACCTAACAAACCTCTCTTCACTGTCCAAGGTGCTTGTCCTTCTCAAAATTCTCAACCTTTAAATAAGCCTATCTTAGTGGTTCAAGGTGGTTATACTAATGATTCTTTTTGCACGCCTAAGAAACCTATTATTACTGTGCAAGGAGGTTATTCTTCTAAGAGCCCTTATGAGTATGCTAAGCAACTGACTAGAGAGAGTTATCATGCGGTTGCCCATACCTATAACACAAGAAACAATAGGCAACCTAGTCCTCCTCCAGTTATCCCCACTTCGCTTCCTCCTTCCCAACCTATTCTTCCTCAAGCTCCATGTATTTCACAAATGCTTAGTAAGGACTATGATCTTATTGAACAACTTAAAGCTACCCCTGCTAAGATATCCCTTTGGGATTTGATCCAAACTTCTTCTGTTCATCATGGAATGTTACAAGATGCCTTGAAAGATTTGAATGTTCCTCCACCTAATACATCTAGTAATATAGTGTCTTTGGTTAACTCTGTGATGAATCCTAAAGCTCAAATTGTGTTTACCCAAGATGAGTTGCCTACTAGTGAAATTCAACAACAATATGATCCCTTGATGATTGTGGTTATCATAAATGATACTGCTATAAGACGAACACTGGTAGATAATGGCTCTGGCCTTAATGTGTGTAGCATTAATCTATTGCATAAGATGAATGTGGATACATCCCTTATTGAGCCTGACTCTCGTCCCATTCGAGGCTTTGAAAATGTGGCTAAGTCTTCATTAGGTATTATCACCTTACCCATCACAATGGGACCTGTTACTTTGCCTACTCCTATCCATGTTATGTCGGGAAATTTAACATACAACTTGTTATTAGGGAGACCTTGGATTCATAGTATGCAAGCTGTCCCCTCTACATTGCATAGACAAGTTAAATTTATTTATAACAATAAGACATATACCTTGATAGGTGACACTAATCTCCAAGCTTGTTTGCAAACATCTAAGCCTTCCTCTTCTAGTAATGACTCTTTGAACAAGATACCTATGGATAAATCATCACCCTCTAATAATCAAAATTCTTTGGATGAGTCTGAAGCTCCTGAAGAAGATCCTTCTCGACTTGAGTCTACACATGAAAAGGCTTTTGATCCTGAGAAGGTTCTCGCGGAAGACGATTGGGGATCTCTTGATTTTAATCCCATCTTTGTAGGTGAGTATAGGGTTCCTCCTAGAGAACTTAAAGTTAAAAAGAAGGAAGAAACTAGAGATCAATCAGTCTTACCTGAATCTAGGAGCAATAATTTTGTGGCCGCTTCTCAAACTTCTTCTCCGCACACCTCTAATTATGAAGAGTTTGATTCTTTGTCTTATGAAAAACCACCTTCTCTTCTTGAAATGGCTGATCGTTATGGTCGGGGTTTTCGCATTTTTGCTAAGCATGGGTATCATGGAAATGGTCGTGGTGCTCATGAACAAGGGATAAAAGTTCCTCTAGAGACTAATTTTCACAATTATGCCTTTGGACTTGGCTATAATCCCTGCAAACGCACTAAAGCATCTAAAAGACCATCTCTCAATGTGAATGCTATATTTAGTAGTGATGATGATCTCACTTCAACTAAATCATCTTCTACTTCTATCAACTCTCATTCCCCTCATAAGGAAATCTTGGCGATGAACAAATCTCTTTATGACTCCCCTCAAATTTCTAAATCCACTTATGAATCTTTATCTCCTATTCATCATAGAGTCCTTTCCTCTAGGGATAAGGCTCTAATAAATTACACTCATCCCTCTTCTAAGATTTCTTGTGACTTTTCTTCTTCAATTTTTATCATTTTATACATGTTTTTGATCTCACTTATAGTTGAGCATTTAGCATGTCATATTCAAATACCTCATTCAATCTATCATGTCTTTAAATAACATTAATGGCTATTATGTTGCTCATCATTATGTGACATTGGTATCTCATTTACTGGGGGCTCATTGTCATTCATGATGGTACAATGTCAAGTGCAATCATATTTTTTTTGAAGCAACATAATAGCCTAATTTTCTTGTTCCTATGGGGACAAGAGTGATTTCATACATCCCTTATTTTGCTTATGTCCAAATCTCTCCCTAGAAGATTGTGTAAGTCCTTTTCATCGAGGCAATGATCTTTCCTTATTTTTATCTAAGGATCCACTTTTTCCTATTTTGTGGATGGTGTGAACTTTATTACTTGATGTTATTCCTTGTATGCATTTGTTGTTGTTTGTTCAAGGATTCTCTCTTACAAGAGGTGTAAGTCCTTGACTACAACCTCTTTTGCACTTGGTAAAATACATCCATAATGAATTCACTCTCCTAATTAGGTTAAAAAGAGCGTCATCCTTCATTAAGAATCACTTTCACCTCACAAAAGAAGGAAGTATTGCATTCTTATTCTCTTCTTTGTCTTATTCTAGAAGATGTTAGATTTGTCTAACTCATGGATCACCAATGTGTGTATTCATGCCTTTTTTCCTTTCTTTTCTTCTCTTTGCATTTTGTTTCCATTTACATCCTTCATCTTGTGTTAGAGAACTCTCAAATCCTCACACTCTTTGTTGTGTTGGAATTGAGATTTAGTCCTCTTTCTTACCAAATGATTCTCCATTAGTTTTTGATCTCATATCAAATCTTCTTGTGAGCATTTGTCATCAATATTCTTTAACAATTCGAAGTGGTAAACATGATACCCTGTTTCAACTCACTAAAATTAGCAAGCCGAAACAGGGGGGGGCATATAGCTACCCTTGAATTTTTCATCACCTTCCTTAGTAAGCATTAGGTGATTTTGTGATCTAACGTTTGTTTTGTAGGGTGCGGTTCCTAACTGTGTACTGCAGATACCGCTGGGGGCTTCGTCCGACGACTTATGGATATATCCTTTTTCAAATAATGTTTACTTTTCTGTACTTTAGCTTGCATATGCACGTAGTGTTCATATGACCGCTAAAGTGGGGGCTAAATGTAGCGTCGTAAATTGTACGCACTTGCTAGGGTGGTACAATTTCACACCTAGTTTAGCACCCGCCTTGGCACATTTTGCATTTTGCATTGCATTTCCCCTTTAGCACTTAATTAATTAAATTAATTAGGTCTAAGGCTCTATTTTATCATCTCCCATATCATAAAGTTGGGCCCTTTCATTAAAGTGTGCCCTTTTCATTTTATTCCTCCTATAAATCATTTAATCAAAAACCCTAATTAGGTCCTATTTTGAACTTGGGGGCTTGATTTCGGGGGTCAAAACATCTCGAAATCACCTGTAACTTCGGGATTCTCTCTAAAATCATCATATCTGACAGCCCTGAAAATTTGGTGAAAAGTTGTCGGGACCATGGCGCCCAGAGTGCAACATGGTCCCGGACATTTTTCCCGAATTTTTAGGAGCGTAATCCAATCATAAAATAAAGCTTAACCCCAAGAAATTGGTGGGATATTCAATCTCTAGGTCGGCCAAAAGTTGAAATTAAGACCTAGGGTTTCATACATAAGAGCTCTCTTTCTTCATTTGAAAGGACCCCGATTTTTGATTTCCAGGACCTCATATGCAGCGAAAGAGCAGATCTTTGAAGACTTCAACAACAATCAACATCCATCTATCAAGTATTCATCAATTTAATTCATTCATTTAGGGCTTGGAAGACATTGAAGAACAATAGGAGATTACCGACTGAAGATTGGCTTGTACTCCTCCCTTGAGGGTTGGGTATGGTTTCATGTTGTTTTCATGTCTTTGCATAAGCTTCAATATATCATTTATTCATGCTTTAGATCACTTTGCATCTTGATTTAGAGCATTTACATTATCATTTACAAGCAATTAGGGTTTACTTTCTAGGTTGCTCTAGTTTGCTTTCTTGCATTTAAGGACCTTGCACACACACTAGGTCTGCACACACAATACATTTTACAATACAACTTGGCTATTCGTGGAGGTGGAAATCACCGAAGCGGGGGTTTGACTAAGGCAAAACCCTATATAGCTGCCCAAACACCTTTTCAGATATAAGTGCAGGTTTCGGGACTCGGACGACGCCGCAAGTTGCAGATCCGGGAGAAGTAGACTGAGACCGACCTTTCCACCAAATTTCAGTGCAAAAGACCAGGATAGGGGCGTGGGGCGCCCTGGTCCTGCCAGGACAGGGGCGCTGGGCACCCTGGTCCCTGCTGGGCGCCCTGGTCCTCCTGACAGACAGCATTTTCAGCATTTTTGACAGCTTTTCCAAAGTGCAAAAACAACAGTTTCCGAAGCAGTTTCAGGGGCAGAATCGGGACAGTGGTGCCCGCGCCCCCGTCCCGAACATTTTCAGTCAGATTTTAACTCCGAGTACGCACCTGCATTCTTATTTCATCCTTGTATTTATAGCTGTTCATTGTTTAATCTCAATTCTGCAATCTTGTTATTAGTTCATATTTGCATTTTGGGATTAGGACTTGAACTTGCATCATTTTATCTTTCAATTTCAACAAGGGAATAGAAATCCTAATAGATATCTCGTGGCTCTCTCTTTCACAAAAAGAAGTAGCCAATTGTGCGATATCTCTAGGCTCTTTCGTATTCCGTAATGTGTGTCAAAAGGTAGGATTAGGGCATGTTAACCTAGTCTCACTTTTTCCCCTACACAGGTTGAGTTGTCCAAGCTTTTGGTTGTGTCATTTGTGTTCAGGATGCTATCAACCTATGAAGTTGTAATGATAATGTTGATCTCAGAAGTAGCACTCTAGATCATTATCATCATGTAATAGGGGTCTATTATATTGTGTTTATGTCTTCATGGATTCTTGAGGGCCTTCAAGAGCTTTGGAATGCATTTGAGTGCAAAGTTGCAACTAAGGAGTCAAAAAGATGTAGAAGTTGCTAAGCAACATTTTACAATTTTTGCAAAAGTTGCAATTTTTATGATTGGCATTGCAAAGTTGGTTCAACCAAATAAAAAATGAGCATATAATCCAAAAATCACTTTAATTTTATGGGTTGGAGAATCTAAAATGCAAGAGAAAGTTTTGTGTTTTCAAGAAATCCTATCTTTTCATCATTTTTGATAGTTTTTCCTTATTTTTCATTACATTGTACGGTCCAGTATGGACTTTTTAGAGAAATCTCATTGCACGAAATGAGTGTTTATTGAATGTGTAGACATATAAAAATGACTATATTCCTAAATGAATATTTTATGTTCATTCCTCTATTTTAGTTAACTCTAATTTAACTAAATCGCCCACATTCCTCTATTTAATTAAGTAAATTATTAAATTTATTTAGTTAAATTCAATTAAGCCCTTTATGTCATTTAATTGAATAAATCATTTTATTTAATTAAATCCCTTCTTCTTACCTTTAATTAAATTTACATTTAATTAATAGTCTACCCACAATTGAATAAATCTAATTTATTCAATTTCCCAAATTGCAACCAAATTAAAATAGAGTAATTTATTTTAATTAATTCTCTTTTCCCTCACCCACTTGTAAAATCCTACATCTCCCTCTTGCCTCCCTAAACCCCCTTCTAGATTCTTCTAATCCTAATCAATTAACCCTAAACCCATCCATTATCCCTTTTCCCTAAATTTGAGAAGGTCACTTCTCAAATTTGGAGTAAAGTCTTCAAAAGGCATTAAAGCCTTTATCCATTCAACAAGATAACTTGTTGAATACCCCCAAATTTGGAAGGACTCTTACAAATTTGTCCCCAAAGTCTTCAAACCATTAATGGTTAACTAACCCTTAGTGGCATGGTTAGATACTTTTTGACTAACTTAACCTCCATCTAACCCAAGGGTCTCATCAAGCATTTATTGCTTTGACCATGGTTATTCGTTTAACCTTTGCACAAGAGTTTACCTCTTGGGTAAAAGCTTTATCCAATGGATAACCCTAACCTAACCTTAACCCTTACCTCCTAGGGTAACCAGGAGGTCTTCTCAAGCATTTAATGCTTCTTACCTCTCCTCTCAGCTAGCCTTATGTTGAAAATTGTCACCATTTCATTGGTGAAAATTGAAAACATGGATTGGCAACTTTCAAACTTGACCCCTGATTAACTCTTTCAATCCTAGCCATCCATTGCCCTATTTTTTCTATAAATAGACCTCTCATTCCTCCATTTTAAGAAACCATGCAAGCTTTTAGTATCTCATTTATGCTAAATTTTATCAGCACATCTAGCCTCTCTTTGTAATAGGAATTAATCTAATAAGCATTTTAGACTATTTCCTTTATTAGTAGCTTAACTCATAAACTAGTATATCATGTTAGGATAGTTTTGTTACTAATCTTGTCATCTTATAATCTAGTTTATGCATTTGTAGAATCATGCATAGATAGGATGCATTTTCATAACTAAATCAATCATAAGCATCCCTCGTTCTTGCATTTGTCATCCCTAAGACACTTTTCTCAGTGATCTGAGAGCAAAGGCATTAGCTTGAGGGACCTTGTGAGATAGAGAACCATGGAACCAACCTTGGGAAGTTGAGTCATCCTTCATGACTCCATAACTTGCACCAAGAAGTCTTGTGGGTGTGTGGAAAAATCTCTTGGAGCATCATTTTTCACATTTTAAGTTTCATAGCCCCGCTTTTCCCACATACATTTCTGGCACCCACCGTGGGGCACTACCCCATTAATCAAATTGGTTTTAAAAAATAAACACTTTTGCAGGTACACAGGAAATAGGAATTAGCGCATAGAGAACATCCCTTAGCGCATTTGGTGGATCTTTTAGCACATCCAGCACACTATTTAGCACGTGGGGTCTATTCTCTAGCGCGTGCAGTCTTTACCTTAGCGCATCATCCCCACTAATACTTTCCTATAGGTCTCGATGTGGGAGAAAAATAAAGTAGCGCATCTGGAACACAGTTCAGCGCGTTGGGCCTTTCCAATAGCGCATCTGGATTACCTTGTAGCACATACAATTTTTTTTGTACTGCATCATAGATAGAGGCATAAAAAAACCTTAAAATTGTAGTCGAGTGCAAAATTAGACTTGTTGAAGTCCACAAAAACCCACAAGTTTTCTAACAATTTCACTTGAAATTTTGCAAGGTTTTAACAAATTTCTTATAGGTGGGAGCTTAGTTTTTAGGATCATCAAATAGTTTAAATTTTTGCTAACTTAGTTAAGTTAGTTAAGATATAAAACTTCTTTTGATTCTTGTTAAAATTGAACTCACTTTTGTTTAAGCTTTAAAAAGAACCACAAAATAAATTTTTCCTTGCCTTTCTAAGAGAGCAAATTTTCAAATTGGGTTTTAAAAGAACAAATCAATTTTTTTTTTCAAAGTTTTACAAACAAATAGATTAAAAAGAACTTCACCATCCTTTGGTGTATAAAAGGATCCATTTTAGGTTTTAGCAAAGTAAAGAATCACACCAGGTCTCAAAAGTCTTTTTTGCAACTAAAGAGGGAAAATCTTCCCCTTTTGATCGATTTCTTTTGTTGACGAAACATCGTGTTCATTTTATTGACCAAATTCTTCTTTTCAGATTAGAAAATCATTGCCTTGAAAAATTAAAAGAAACACCATGTTTTTGTGGAGCAACATCTCCATATGGGATTAGCAAATCATTGCTTTAAAGGACTAAAAAGAACTTGGGTGCTTTGTTTCGAAAGTGGAAGGTATATGCTCTCCCCTTAATTGGGTGATCAAAAAGCCAAACCACTCTTAAAGATTTCATTAATTCAAGCAATAAATCCTTTAGCAGGCCTGCCTTCTTGAGGGGTTGAAAAACTCTTAAAGCCATTTTTGGTCAGTGTGAAGGGAACGACCTAAGTGGGAAGCAACTCTGAAGCCAAGTATTCCAACCCACTATAATCAAAAGTGGAAAGTGACGAAAGTCCTTTTCAACGGTTGCGCACAGTGATTAGCCTTCCCCTAGTATCCTTGAGATATGTAAAGCCTTTGTTCTAAAGGCTGAGAAGCCTCCTGAGGGAGTTTATCACTGACGGCCGAACAGGAAGCTTGATTATGAACCTTAGCATAGAAACTTTGAGCTAAGTCAATAACCAAATATTTCCAATATCATAGTGCAAGGGTGGGGAAGAATCTTCCCCTAAGATCGCTCACCATATATCTCCCAAGATAACTACTCAATTGTGAAGCAATTCTCTTTGGGTTAATTTCTGGCAAAAGGAAAAAAAATGGGCACCCCTTAGGGGGTGACACGGCTATTTGAGCTGACAGTGTATCGAGACTAGTGGGCTATGATATTGCTTATGACCCTTGAATAAAGAGTCTGATTGAAATGCATCTTGTATCTAAACCTGTTGAAACATTGGGGATTTGAACACATCCTCATAGAACATACACTTATTGTTTAGATTAAGCAAAATGGTTGTCTCTTTGGTGCCGTGATTTCATTTGTTACTTCAGGAAATTATCTATCAGCACTAAAAACTCAAGGCAAAATTCCAAAATTGCAAAAAAACAACCAAGTCAGGGAAGTTTAGCGTGTAAGAGAAACATCTTAGCGTGTGGCAACCATATTTTAGCGCATTAAACCTTATCTTTAGTGCGTAAAGTCTTAACAATAGTGTTTCACTAGAATATAAAAACAAGCAGTGGCAGTTAGCGCATCTTGCAAACAGTTTAGCACGTTGAAGCATCAGTTTAGTGCATGGAAGTCAAACTTTAACGCGTAGGGTTTAACTGATAGTGCATAGGCAGCTCATATTAGCGCATGATCTTGTGAACCAAAACTAGAACAAAATTAAACAGTTTTAACCAGTTAGCGCATAGTAGGGGGCAACATAGCACGTGGGGTCTTTTCGTTAGCGCTTTGAGAACGTTCTGTAGTGCATAGCATCTCTGTTTTAGCGCATAGCCAAAACCAGAAAAAATAGGGGGAAAAACAAAGGTCAATTTTGAAAATTTTGAAAACAATTTCGAAAGCTTTCCTTCATCAGCCTGAACTTCATCCATCAGAAAACCAAAAATAGAGTATCAAAAGCCATTTCTAAAAGCAAATTTCCATCAAGCAAAGTTGTCTAAAATCTAAAACTAGTCACACGATAAACATATCTATCCTATAAAAATCAAGAAACATCATCACAAGTGGCAAATAGGTCCTTTAAAATCAAACAGATTTTTATCCCAAAACACACTTGTTTAAAACTCCAAGTTGTCAAATCAAGTTTCCATATTGGGAAAGCTTGTATTCCATATCATTTGATGTACTTTGTCATGAGGGGGCATATAAACCTTCATTTTGATAAAGTAAAACTTGAGTTTCCAAAACAAGCTAAACTGAATCCAAAACAAATCAAAGGAAACCATTAATCACTTGTGCATGACTAATCCTCGTATTCTGAGAAGAAAGAATAGTTATCATAACACTAAATTGAAGAAACAACAACCGAGTTCTTCGAAACTTGCCAAAAGAAATAAATTTTTATACATCAATCATCAACTCTTCAAATCTCATCGAACATTCCTTCTTCATATACAATTATATCTTTAGAGAAAAACAAACGAATTTGACAAAGAACCATTGAGGAGTAGAGCATTCTGTCGAAAATCAGCATTCAACCAACAAATAAATCATGGAGGAAAGATCAATCTAGCATTCTTTCTCGATGAGTGCATCACTTCCAACATACCTCAATTTGAACCACCAACCCCTGAACAAAACATTGAAGAAGAGTTCATTCCTTTTGTCACAGAAAGCTTCTACTAGATGCTTGTTGTTACTCGCTCTCAATGAAACAAACAAAATGAAATGCAACTAGAATCCAACATGAATCAGAGATTATCAAATCCTTTCGAGCATCCGAATCTAGAGGACACCGAAATTTTTGAAGAACTTCTTCAAGAATGTCAAGAGAGTGCTTCATTTCAAAGACTTGTGGAAAGACTCATGGAAAATGACAAGGAAAAATACTTACTCATGCTCACAAGCAAAGGAGTTAAACTCCCTGAAGACTTTGACATGGGAATTTTTAGAACAAGATCTCAACATTATGAATATCAAGAACAAAAATGAGAGGAAGAGGCACGTGACCCTGAGCAAGATATTCTTGAACAAAATCTACCAAAATAAAATATACCTGAGCAAAACATCCCCAAACAAAACATACCGTTCCATACACCATTTCAGCCTAGAATTAATGCGAGGGAAGAATTTTTCCCTTGGAAAAATAGTGCACCTTTGATTTCTCTTACTCAAAAAATGCAAATGTTACAAAGACAAATGTAAGACATGCAACAAGGGACAACAGTATGGTATTCATTAACTAAAATTTGTCCTTATCCATTTGACAGAAGACTGAACATGGTACCTTTTCCTCCAAACTCAGATGTTCCCAAATTTGACAAATATGATGGAAAAAGTGATCCCCATGATCATGTTCAAGAATTGTGTACAATGAGTCTTGAATTTGCTCATGATGATACCTATTTGATGAGGTTATTCCCAAGAAGCTTGGGAGGACAAACAATGGAATGGTTATCCAAAATCATACCTCCCATCAGATCATTCGATGAACTAGTCAACAAATTCATAACTCAACATTCCTATAACATTCAACATGTTATCACCATGTTAGATGTTTGTAACACCAAATAGAAAAACAATGAAACATTCATGGTCTTCCTTCAATGTTGGTGGTGTATGGTTTCGAGATATCCTCGTGATATACCAAAAAAAGAAAAGATGGAAATTTTCATTGACAACTTGAATAGTGAGATGAGTTACAGACTCAAACTCCAATGCATACCATCTTTTGCTAAATTTATTGAGAATGACATCTAAGTAGAGGAGGCATGTGTCAAGAAAGGAATGTTGAAATTTTTCAAAGAAGGAACAAGTTCATCCAATTACAACAACCAAAACAACAACAACTTGGACAAATCCAGATTCTGGACTAGAAACAAAAATAATGGAAATTAGGGAGGAAATGAATCAAATGATCGTAAATCAAAACAACCCATGCTCGCATTATCAGGTAATCCTCAAGCTACAAAGAATCCTAAAGGTGCTAACCCAGGCACTAACACTTATGCTTCGAATACCAATCAAGATCAACTCAACACCCACAACACTAACAATAATAACACCAATAGGGGACCTAATCCAAACTCACAGGGTAACACAAACAACTTTTCGAAATGCATTTATACACCACTAGGGCAATCCCTGGAGTCAGCATTTAGAGAACCCCTGGCAAACAAAATTATCTCTTTACCCGCAATCAACAACTTTGAACTACAAATCAAACCACCTTGGTAGAATGACTCACACTTTTGTGATTTTCATCGCAACAAAGGTCATCAAACAAATGACTGCATGAGGCTGAAAAACATTGTTCAGGACATGATCGATAGAGGTGATTTAACAGTCGATGGTCTCAAGACAAATGGTGACCACGAAGCTTTCAAGAATCCTCTTCTAAACTATAACAAAGATGGAGCTTCAACCTCAAATGATACACATGGAGCTTGTATCAATCACATATACAATAACACCATCAATCACATATTAGCTGAGGACAATCAAGTCAATGTTATCACAATCAAAGGTAGGCGTGAACATGAATCCGTCAACGTAACAACCAGAGCTCAAAAATATGTCTTGAAGGGACATATGTCAACAACAAACACTGTACCCAAAATTCAATATGATTTAGTAAGTCAACTCCACAAAACTCCTACTCAAATATCTATACTTGAGTTGCTGAAACTTTCACCAAAATACAAAAAAATATTGGAACAAGCATTACTAGAAACAAATGTACCTCAAGATCTAGATGTTGACAAATTCCAAACCATGGTGGCTCATATGATAGGACCTCATAACCTCACTTTTTCTGAGCATGATAATATCTCATTGAGCCATCCACACAATACTCCACTCCATATTGAAGTCATGGTCTATTAACACTGAGTTAAATGAGTATTAATAGATGGAGGAGCTGGACTTAATATTTTTGCCTTAAAACTTATCTGTGCATTAGGCTTCTCTGAGGAGTCTATTGATCCACGCAAAAAGATCACTATAAAGGCATAAGATGATGAAGAAAGACCATCTAAAGGAACAGTGGTGTTGCCAATTCAGGTAGGACCGATACAAAAGGATACTATGTGTCAGGTCTTAGACATAGACCTCACATACAATATCTTATTAGGTCGACCCTGGATACATGAAATGCAAGTAGTACCCTCCACATATCACTAGTGTGTCAAATTCCCCTACAATGGATAGGAGGTTTCTATATCAGCTGATCATAATCCATTTCAGCATTGTAATGCTATGGGGGTAGTCCAAGACAGCTTGGTTCCACATAATAGAGAGAAACAAAATTCCTTAGCACAAGATCTTCAAGAAGAAAAGTCTAAATCATTACCTAGAGATTTCGAGCAAAAAATGAAAATAAAAGAACATGGCATGGGAGAATACTCTTTGGAACCCATGTGTTTGGCCAACTTACCAACATCACCTAGATCTCATGCATTACCTACAGCATCAACAAATCAAGCAACTCAGCCCATCACCAAGTTTGATGGCATATTTATCCAACTCAGCACTCTAGCACATGAATCAGAGGAAAAGGACATCCTTAGTTGGCTATACAAAGATGAGGAAGAGGACATAGTAGCTACTATGAAAGTAGCTATACTGACACACATGTATGGAAAAGGCTGCTTAATCATGCAATAGATGGGATACAATGGCAAAGGACCTATTGGTACAAGTCAGGAAGGTGTCATAGAACCATTAGATCCTCCTTCACAATTCAGTAAAGACAAAAAGGGATTGGGCTTTGAACTCACTCTACTACCAAAAAGAGCACCATGCAAACATCAAAAACCACAGTAGAAAGAAAAGAAGAAGTACAAAGAAGATTCCTGGCAAGAGGTTCTATTTGAGTTAGGTAAGACAATACGCAAGGAACGTGAACATCAAGAACAAAAGCACCATCAAGAGAATCCCATCATTCAAAAGAATGCAACATCTACAGAAGTACATCATATTCAAGAACAAATGTTCGACAAAGAGGAATCACCTCCTGATTGTATCATTCCTCCTCAGGAAGAGATATTCTATGAACAAATGCAAAAGGTGGAAGCAGTATCTGACACAGAATCAAAGAAAACTATCAAACTTGTATCAATCATCAAAGACCTATTCTCACCCTACATCATACCAGTTTACAACACTGATAGGATCTAGGGTAATACCTCTAAGACTGATTCCAATGAATATGAATGGGGCAATTGTTCTAACACTACTGAATATATTTGAGCAAATGACAATAATACACCCATCTCTCAAGAAGAACGTGGCACATAATCTAGACCACTTGAATTTGGTCCATAAAATATCTATGATGCTAAGGAAAATGAGCAATGATATTATGCGCAAGTCTATACAGAAAATGATACCATCGAAGACCTTGATGAGATCCTTAACTTCTTTAACACCCAGGCCAACCACGATGAAACTTCCATCCTAACACTTACAGTAGTCGAACTTGATCCACCTAATGACTCCTTACCACTTGTCTTTCTAGACCTCATAGATTGGGATGAACTTGAAACTCAAGATATACCAGTTTTCCCAACTGACGAATCCATTATCCATTACTTTTGTACCATTAAACCAAAAATAGACTCTACCAATGAACAAAGTAACGACGTCTACAACTAGGGGAGTGCCAAGTCTCTCAGTCGCAAAAATGAGCAAAATAAAAGATCTATTGCTGAAAACTAGTCAATGGCAGCAATAGATCATACAAAAGTAAAAATAAAGGATGCATCTAAAGGTGAAAACCTTTTTAAGGCACCTAAAGATGGGAGACTTGACAGTCTTCCTGAGCATTATCATGAACGATCACCCATATTGATTGAGCCCACTCAATCAATCAACATTCGTACTACAGAAGCAGCAAAAAATATACACCTTGTAAAATCTCTGATAGAGGAAGAAATATAAGAATTTATTAAAATTTTTGAAGAAAAGCAAATCAACTTTGCTTGGTCATATGCAGATATGCCTGGGATTGATCCTCAATTAATCATGCATCATTTATCCATTGCTCTAGGAGCTAAACCAGTCAAGCAAAAACTAAGAAAGATTAATCCACATGTAGCACTCATGGTCAAAGCTGAGCTGAAGAAACTATTAGATGTCAGATTTATCCGACCCATCGACTATGTTGAATGGATTTCCAACATCATACCAGTATCAAAAATAGATGGCAGTATCCAAATATGCACTAATTTTAGAGATGTCAACAAACCTTGTCCAAAGGATGACTTTCCTTTGCCCAGTATCGACATAATTGTAGACCTCATGACAGGCCATGCAATGCTATCACTAATGGACAGTTTTTTAGGCTATAATCAAATAAAGATAGTCATGGAGGATCAAGATAGAACATCATTTACCTATCCTTGGGGAACGTACTATTGGAATGTCATGCCCTTTGGCTTAAAGAATGCAGGAGCAACTTATCAATGAGCAATGACAACAATCTTTCATGACATGATGCATACCTTCATGGAAGAATATGTGGATGATTTACTAGCTAAATCCTTCACCAAAGTAGAACATCTAAGCATCTTAGAAAAGTTTTTTGATAGATTGGAAAAATTCCAAGTCAGACTCAACCCTAAGAAGTGTCTTTGGGCTTACATCAGGCAAGTTACTAGGCTACATAGTTTCAGCTAAAGGTATTGAAGTGGATCCAGCAAAGGTACAAGCCATTATGGAGATGCCACCACCAAAGAACATTAGCCTGCTTAGATCTCTACAAGGATGAATCCAATCAATTAGGCAATTCATCACTCAATTAGCAGATAAAAGTCTCTCATTCAATCATTTTCTACATAAAAATGTACCGTTCAGATGGGAAGCCAAATGTGCAGAATCCTTCTATCAAATCAAGCAATATCTAATGAACCCACCAGTTCTAGTACCACCAATAGCAGGGAAACCACTCATTCTCTATATTTCAACAACAAATATATCACTGGGGGCATTGTTAGCACAAGAGGATCAATAAGGCAATGAGAGAGCTATCTATTACATCAACAAGACATTGAATGGATATGAACTCAATTATACATTCATTGAGAAAGCTTGTCTAACAGTGGTATTTGCCTCTCAAAAATTTCGGCACTACATGCTAGCTCACACAATTAAGCTAGTTGCAAAAATTGGTCCTCTCGAATATTTACTCAGTAAAGAAGCTCTTACAGGCAGATTGGCTAAGTGGGTCATGATCCTTAGTGAATTTGATATACACTACACTGAGCGAAGAGCTATCAAAGGACAAGCAATTGCAGATCAACTAGCAGAAGAACCACTACCTAGAAAATAAACTATGGAGATCAAATTTCCAGACAAAGACATTCTTGCTATCTCCACCAAACAATGGACCTTGTACTTTGATGGATCCTACACACAACATGGCTCAGGTGCTGGCATTCTTTTCATCACTCCTGAAAGACACACTATACCAAGATCATATAGGCTTATGTTTCCATGCACAAATAACACTAATGAATATGAGGTATTGGTTATAGGCATCAAACTGGCCATAGAATGGAGAATCACAAAATTAAAAGTCTATGGAGATTCACAACTAGTCATCAATCAAATCAACAATGACTATTAGACAAAGGATGACAAGCTACTACCCTACAAATGAATGGTGGATGATTTCAAACAATATTGTGTACACATCACCTTTGAGCAAATACCAAGGTTGGACAACAGAGCAGCCAATGCAATGGCTACTATCGCTTCACTACTGCAAATTCTAGAGCAATAGAGTCGTTACGAGTTTCTGGTAGAGCAACTATTCTCCCTCGCCTATGATCATTCGGAATCCCATGTTATCTATGCCTTGACCAGTTTCGACTCTCTATTATATGGATCGATATATGACTATCTTAAGAACAATATCCTACCCATTGACCTATCCCAAAACTAAAAACACAACTTTATCTGACAAGCCGCTCGTTATACTCTTACTGCTGATACTTTGTACCGTTAAGGTCTAGATGGTACTCTTCTTTGTTGCCTTGACCGTAATGAATCTGACTCTGCTTTACATGAGCTTCATGAAGGTATCTGTGGTACACATTCAAGTGGTACTAATCTTGCTAAAAAGCTTCTAAGAATGGGATATTATTGGCCAACAATGGAAAAAGACTCTTATCATTTTGCAAAGAAATGTCCTAAATGCCAAATCCATGGCAATCTTATACATGAACCAACATAGTAACTGCAGCCATTCATGACATCTTGGCCCTTTTGTCAGTGGGGACTAGACTTGGTCGGCAAAATTCATCCTTCATCTTCAAATGGACACAAGTTCTTTATAACTGCAACAAAATACTTTACCAAATGGATAGAAGCAGTCCCAATGACCACAGTGACTGGGAAACAAATTGCCTTGTTTATCCTTATTATCTAATTTGCAGATATGACATTCCAAGTTCCATCATCATAGATAATGGATGACCTTTCAAAAACCAAGATGTATGAGAACTATGTGAAAAATTCAAAATCCAACATCATTTTTCTACACCTTACTACCCACAGGGGAATGGTCAGGCAGAAGCATCCAACAAGACAATATTGAAAATCCTAAAGAAAATAGTGAATGATGCAGGCAAAGATTGGCATATACAACACAATCCAGCACTTTGTGCATATAGAACTAGCATCTGCACACCTACAGGAGCTACACCATATTCATCGGTATATGGATCAAAGGCAATTTTACCCTTGGAGGTAGAAATTTCATCTCTCGGAGTCTCTTTGAAAGGCTTAATCCTAGATGAAGAGTATCGAGTTAACCGACTACAAGAGCTTGAACTTCTAGATGAACGATGCCAACGTGCCTACACTCATCTCAAAGCATACCAGCAACACATGTGCAGGAGCTACAACCACAAGGTCATTTCCCGAATCTTTAAAATTGGCGACCTAGTACTCAAAGAAAATCCTAGAAATCAGCAAGATTAGGAAAAGAAAGGGAAATTTGAACCCAACTGGTTAGGTCCCTATGTCATTATATCAGCCTATGGATTAGGCACCTATTAGCCAACAACTTCAGAGTGATATGTGTTCGACGAACCAACTAACAACATCCATCTGAAGAAATACTACACTTGAGTAGTCTAAATGCATGGAAAAGTCGAAAAAAATAAAAAATATCAAAAAGTCAAGAAAAAGCAAATAAAAGGGTACAATAAAAGCAACTAGTGAAAACCTGGCAATAGACGCTATTGTGAGAGGATAGCTCCTCTATCTATATCCATACCATTATATCAATAGCACTATCAGCCATCGCCTGACATTTTTATCACAATATTCATCCAAGACATACTTAGCGTAGTCACTATCCTGGTTTATCCACATATCCTTTCACCACATCTCACCATGGTTTGGTAATCATTGTACATATCCACATCAAGAAGTACACTTGGATAGGGGCAATATAAACTTGCAACACATTCGAACCATCAAAACTTGTCGCAAACTCAAAACATCATATCTAGCAAAACAACACTCACACAATTGCAAAGCAAAACATGGATCGCTCAAACAAGATTCATAAAATGTGATAGATGATTTTTTGAAGTATCAAATGTTGCATCTTGCATAAAGTTTTGACTATTTTGCACTTGAACTTTTTGAATTGTTGGATCCTCTATATCTTCTCAACAATGCTTCAAAGCTAGAGAACGTCATGGGGACTCCAATATTTTCTTAGTTTTCTATCTATGAGGTGATCATTTATACTATGTCAAAACTTGTCTCAAGATGTGATTCAAAACACATCACTAAAGACATGATTCCACTTTATGCATACAAATGGTTTAATCTTGTCTGTTTCTATACAATCCGCACTCAAGTTGTCCTGGTTCAATTATACCTTAACGCTTGTGCTATCTTGCAAAATCAAAAATCATGTAAATTTTTCTTAGGTCATTATGGTTCAATTAGACCATTATGCTTGTATAAATTTTCAACATATCCCAAAACAAATCGATGCTCAATGATGATACATACAAAGAAAGCAAACAACATGTGGTTGTACAAGGATGACAAATGCAGAATGAGGATGCTCAAAAGCAATTAGTTGCATGTCATTTTATAATTAGTTGCATATCATTTTACAATTAGTTGCATATCATTTTACAATTAGTTGCATATCATTTTACATCTTACAGCATATCATATCATACATCTCATTTTCAAAATACATCTCACAACATATCATATCATACATCTCATTTTCAAGATAGATCTCACAACATCATGCATCATCACATCATATTCATCAAATATCGCATCACATGCATCTATCTAACCATTGAATCATAATAAAATAAACAAAAGCATATAGAAAGCATAATCCATAACACATCACATAAGGATCAAAGGAAATGGTGTCATATATATCTCAAAAAATGATCAATATACAAAATATGTCATGTCTATGCCAATACAACAAAATGATCAAAATATAATAGAAACAACGTCTCTCAGGTTATGACTATCTCTTGAAGGAGACAGTCTCACTGCAGATGTCCCAACACCTTGATCTCTAGGTGGATCCTGTATAGAAGGCCATGTCATGCCTCTGCTCTCCGTCCTCGACCCAGTCTCTCGAGATCGACTTGATCTCGAAGCAGTGAAACTTTGCACTCGGTGCTCCCTAGGCACCACATCCTCATAATGGTGCTGATAATACTCCACCTCCTTGGCTCACAAAGCCAGCTCTCTCAAGGTGTCTCTCATCAGGCCACCTATTGCCGCTCTCTGCAAACTTGCCGCGAGCTCCTCCGCTCAACCTCGTCGCTCTATCTCCATATCACGCTCTGTAGTTAGTTGAATAATCTGACGCTGATGTGCCAACAACTGTGTCTGCAAATGCTACACTAACAACTATAGTGATCTAATATGCACATCCTCCACATGCATCAAAATTCGCATTTGCAAGGGTACCTGTGAAGGGGTACCCCCTATCCCTCTACCTATCCTTGGTGCTGGTGGAGGTAATACCTCAGATCTCCTCCTCTGGGCCAATCGTCTGAAATCATCATGCCCTCCCACCACTACTAACACCTCACCAACCCACTCCTCCCCTCTAGCTCTGATAGCCGAACCTCCTCTCCCTCTATCCACTGCCACCCGCCACCCTACCCTCTCACCTTGTACCTCTCTGGCACCACTGTCTCCACCTCTCTCTCCTCTCCTCCCCCAATCAAGTCTCCCTCAATCCAATCTCCCCCTCTCCCCTCACCGACCTCGACCACCTCCTCTATCATCACCTCGTCCATCATCACCCCCTTCATCACCACCTCCATCCTCTATCTCCTCACCAGCCTCTCCTCATTGATCATCCTCATCATCATCAAAAGCGGTAATCATCTTCACTGGATCTGATATCTAGGCCACTGCATGCGCTACAAAGAGTGCTGCAAACTCATCAGTCATCCCTGCATCCACTTTCTGAGGGACATAATCCCAAAAATGGCCGACTAAATGAAATAACTCCTCCATTGCCGCTGTGCTATCAATCGTAGGTCCCCAATCTGGGATATCATGTCTCCATCAAGCATAAAAGCATGCTCCCTATGGAATCCCTTGCTATTGACCATACTGTCGCAGAACTCAGCTATGCAAAAACCTCTCTATAACAAAGGGCATCTGCCCTATTAGATACCTAGACATGAAAATATGGGGCATCTCCATCCCATCTGATGCCCATACCTCGCAATCTGTATATGGTTGCTAGATGACCATATCAGTATCATCCAACACTCTCCTCCAGTGCTCTAGTTTTCCCAGCTTACGCTGGACAACTATCCCTCTGTATCCGTATGCATACGCGCACCCAAAAGTCCTATCTTTGTCTGCCAATGGCCTAGCTACGAGAATATGCTCCTACACCCATACCTGTAGCAATGTCACTCCAGCTAATAAACTACCGTAACCTAATTATACCACCTAATGTAAATCCCTATATAAGTGGGCCAGCATAGCCGACCCCCATGCAAATCGGCAACCCTACATCGCCATATCCTCCAGAACTAATCCCCACCCCATTGCTAGTCCCTTCGACCTCCAGTCGAGACATAAGAAACCACCTATGAAACCTGCCAACACTGATGGTAGAGGAGCATAATCCAAATCTAGAAACTCATGCCAGGGGATCTCATACCCACAAACAGTATCATCCTACAAGATCCGATGAAGCGCTTCAGTCCCACCCTCCTCAATCTGCTCATATGGTAGCATTGCACCTACAATAGGAATTTGTAGTATCCGGTAACAATCCTTAAGCATCACTGTAATCTTGCCCGCGCCAAATGAAAGGTGTTCATATCACTGTGCCACCTATCCGCTAATTCTATCAATAACCCCCGGTTTATGATAAACCGAGGCATCTCTAATAATGAGGACAGGCCACACCTCTTAATGATATCCTTGTCAGCCTATGTCAATCGTGGTATCAATGACCATGGTCTCAAAAATCGCTCACATGACTGAACCACTCCAAGACACTCCTGTCAAAAAGCAAAGCAAGTCCAATATCAGTTTCCTCATCAAAACATAGATATCAAAATCAAATTCATATCAAAAACTTGAAACATTGAAAATCTAAATCAAGTTCCACATCATATCAATCCATATCAACTTGTAACACAACTCAAGTTTCATAATCATATCAACTTGTAACACAACTCGAGTTTCATTTCAACTTGTAACACAACTCAAGTTTCACATCCATATCAGCTTGTAAAACAACTCAAGTTCCACAATCAATGCATCTTGTAAAACAACTCAAGCTCCACAATTCATATCAAACACTTTCATGTAATATCAAATTCGCATCAAATCTATATCAACTTGAAAAAATTGCAAATCAAATCAAGTTATATCAGAACTCATATTGGACAACTCATCAAAACAATGACAGCAGACACGCAGGCTGACAAATTGCACTTATCCCAAAAGAACTAGCATCAACCTACTAATTTTCTTCATTCACAAATCACACTATACCAAAATTTTTGCCTATGCACTAAACAATTTTGTCTACGCGCTAAACTGCTTACCATGCACTACACTGTCATCTCCAAGTGCTACCCGATCTACCCTATGCGCTAGCAAAAACCTGTGCACTACCCTTTTCTTCGAAAGTGCTACCTAACTTATCATATGCGCTACATTACCCTATGCACTATTCTATCCTACTTTTGTGCTACATGTCTAACCCTATGCGCTAGGTCATACCTACGCGCTATCTAGACCTACCCATGCGACCTCCTAGAAACCTTATGCGCTAGGTGTATCCTATGCACTACCCATTTTACCCTTTGTGCTTCCTTGTTCTCCCGGTGCACTAACCTAATCCTACGCGCTATCCTAATCTACCAATGTGCCACCCTACTCTTTTCGCATGCTACCCTATTTTTTTTCAACCCAACGCGCTACGAAACCTATCGTATGCGCTATTTCGTGACCTCGACACACTAAAACCTAAAATCTGCATGACAAATTGAAAACATGACCAAGAACAACAAAATGAAAAATCAAAAAGGGGTTAGAAGGGTTGACTTACCGGTGGTCCATACGCAACGGGCCTCTGATACCTCCGCATGCGCTCGAATTGATGAGAAGAATACGGAATTGGCATGTTGACTTATCTCCAAGTGTCACTTTCTCCAAAGTCAACAAACACAAATGAGACAAAAAGAAATCACTTTTTCCCTTTTATAGGGTAAATTGAACTTAGGGTTACGTGGAGGAATGTGAACATTGCTCGTGGTGTCTCATACAAACCTATCAAACATCATTATCAAGAGATGAATCAATTTATCATATTCAACATCAACCAAAATTTAAAATGCCATTAACATTATCCAAATCAAATGAAATTTTCAAAAATTTTGATTCATCTCCAGAGGGGGCATTATCGATATCATTTTATCAAATCTGGGGCACGACATAAAAAAAAAATCAAAACAACACATCATTTTCTTTGAATCAACATGTGCACACATGTCACTTCAAAGAGGGGAAAAATGTAGACAAATAAAAATGACCATATTCCTAAATGTATATTTTATGTTCATTCCTCTATTTTAGTTAAATATAATTTAACTAAATCACCCACATTCCTCTATTTAATTAAGTAAATTATTCAATTTATTTAGTTAGATTCACTTAAGCCCTTTATGTCATTTAATTGAATAAATCATTTTATTTAATTAAATCCCTTCTTCTTACCTTTTAATTAAATTTACATTTAATTAATAGTCTACCCCAAATTGAATAAATCTAATTTATTCAATTTCCCAAATTGCAACCAAATTGAAATAAAGTAATTTATTTTAATTAATTCTATTTTCCCTCACCCACTTGCAAAATCCTACATCTCCCACTTGCCTCCCTAAACCCATCCATTATCCCTTTTCCCTAAATTTGAGAAGGTCACTTCTCAAATTTGGAGTAAAGTCTTCAAAAGGCATTAAAGCCTTTATCCATTCAACAAGATAACTTGTTGAATACCCCCAAATTTGGAAGGACTCTTACAAATTTGTCCCTAAAGTCTTCAAACCATTAATGGTTAACTAACCCTTAGTGGCATGGTTAGATACTTTTTGACTAACTTAACCTCCATCTAACCCAAGGGTCTCATCAAGCATTTATTGTTTTGACCATGGTTATTCCTTTAACCTTTGCACAAGAGTTTACCTCTTGGGTAAAAGCTTTATCCAATGGATAACCTTAATCTAACCTTAACCCTTACCTCCTAGGGCAACCATGAGGTCTTCACAAGCATTTTATGCTTCTTACCTCTCCTCTCAGCCAACCTTATGTTGACAATTGTCACCATTTCATTGGTGAAAATTGAAAACATGGATTGGCAACTTTCAAACTTGACCCCTGATTAACTCTTTCAGTCCTAGCCATCCATTTCCCTATTTTTACTATAAATAGAGCTCTCATTCCTCCATTTTAAGAAACCATGCAACATTTTAGTATCTCATTTATGCTCAATTTTATTAACGCATCTAGCCTCTCTTTGTAATAGGAATTAATCTAATAAGCTTTTTAGACTATTTCCTTTATCATTAGCTTAACTCATAATCTAGTATATCATGTTAGGATAGTTTTGTTACTAATCTTGTCATCTTATAATCTAGTTTATTGCATTTGTAGAATCCTGCATAGATAGGATGCATTTTCATCACTAAATCAATCATAAGCATCCCTCGTTCTTGCATTTGTCATCCTAAGCCACTTTGCTCAATGATTTGAGAGAAAAGGCATTGGCTTGAGGGACCTTGTGAAATAGAGAACCATGGAACCAACCTTGGGAAGTTGAGTCATCCTTCATGACTCTATAACTTGCACCAAGAAGTCTCGTGGGTGTGTGGACAAAGCTCTTAGAGCTTCATTTTTCACATTTTAAGTTTCATAGCCCCACTTTTCTCACATACATTTATGGTGCTCATCATGGGGCACTACCCCATTAATCAAATCGGTTTTCAAAAATAAACACTTTTGCAGGTACACAGGAAACAAGAATTAGCGTGTAGGGAACATCCCTTACCGCATTTGGTGGATATTTTAGCGAATCCAGTGCATTGTTTAGCACGTGGGGTCTATTCTCTAGTGCATGCAGTCTTTACCTTAGCGCATCATCCCCACTAATACTTTCTTGTAGGTCTCAGCGTGGGAGAAAAACAAAGTAGCACATCTGAAACACAGTTCAGTGCATTGGGCCTTTCCGATAGCGCGTTCAGATTACCTTATAGCATGTATAGTTTGTTCTGTAGCATATCACAGATAGAGGCAAAAAAAAAACTAAAAATTGTAACCATGTGTGAAATTAGACTAGTAATTTTGTTTGTGTTTGTTTGCAGGGAACTAGCTCATCCTCTGTAACTAGGTGTAAAACCCTTGTAAAGTAGGGTTTAAGAGCAAAATGTTTCTAACCCAAGCATCCATTGACGATACGAGTTGAAATCAAATGGAATGCTAGGTTAGGGTCTGTACATATGGTTAGAGTAGGCTTTGTTGTCTTGCAGGCCTTTGTGATGATTGTGCAATGAAGCCCTAGGCTCACTACTAGGAGTTAGTGAGTTAGGATAGTAGGAGATGTGCGTTTTAAGAGCACATATGGATTGGCGGAGCCAAGAATGAGACATGGTTGGGTAGCCCAATGAATTTCCTTAAATAATTTTTAATTTATTTGTGCAAGTGATTTGACTGGTGAAGCTTTCCAAAGCCATCTTTCCAAGTCACCTAAGTAGGCCAAAACCCTTGAAATAGGATAGTTTTGTTTCCCACATGTGTACAAAAAAACCAAATGGAATTCTTCAATATTGTATGCAGCTCTAAAAAGGGTACTCAAATCTGTAATTTGTTTGTGGCCTTTTGTGGGAAGTTCTTAAACTAAACTCTGAAAAACCGTCAATGGAGGGCTAATTGAATTAGGCCTCTTTTGGAGCTGGTAGATACAAAGAGAGATTAGGAAACCTTGGTGATGGGTTTGAAGATTCCCAAACCCCTTAAAGAAATCAAAGACATAATGAAAATTCATTTAGAATACAAAGAACCAATTAGCGTATTGTGATCCTTTGCAGAGGTGGTTGGAGCCTTAGGAGTGGTGTTGGGGATTGAGGTGGAAGCCTCAACAGGAGGTGTTGATTGTCTAAGATCAGTGGCTATACCTTGGAGGAAAGACAAAGTGGATCAGACCTTGGAGCTCTAGATAGAAACATCCCTACCAAGTGCCATTGGATGGGCTTGAGGAGTTAGAGGGTTGAGTAAGATAATAACCCAAGAAGGTGAATAGAAAAAGTTCCAAAAATCTCTACATCAGTTACCTAATCTCCTTGGGCTACAACTCTTGAAAAGTAGGGGAAACTAAGTATGTACAACTAAAAAATGGTCCTACCACTCTGGATGAAATTCAAGCATATGAAGAAAATGAAAAGGCAAGGTATGTTATCTTTAGTGCTTTATCAAAGACTAAATTGATAGAGGATATTTCATTGAATACTACTCATGATGTTTGGAAAAATTTGAAGGATATCTATGAAGGAAATGACAGAGTTAAATTATCAAACAAGTTGATAGCTAAGCACAGATATGAGAACTTGAAGATGAGAGAAGGAGAAGATATAACAAGCTATTTTCATAATGTTGACAATGTAGTAAATTAAATCAGAGAGCTTGGTAGCACCCTGATAGATGTAGACATAATTGAGAAGATTATGATTTCTCTACTAGAAAGCCACAGTGATAAGATCTTTGCTATTGAAGCAACTTATGATCCAAAGAATTTTACTAGGGAACAACTATATGGCACCTTTTCGACATTTGAGATAAGGAATTTTGGAAAAGGTAAAGAGAAATTTGAGACTACCTTTAAAGCCTTTGAGGAAGATCAAAAAGATGAAAGCTTGGATTCGATGAAAGAAAACTTTGCAAGGAGATTGAAGAAAGGAACCGAAAAATATAAAGATATGTTACCCCTTAAAATTTTTTATATGTGCAAACATTGGTCATATAGCTACTAGATGTCCAAAAAAAAGGATCAAGACAAAAATTTAGGCAGAATAAAGGGAAGTTTAACAATAAAGATTATTATGTTAAAGATGATGCTAGTATTTCAGATGATGAATCAAACTATGAAGATGGTGACTGTATATTTTTGGTAAAAAAAGATACAACTAAGATTGATGTTTGTAAGACTGTTGCTACTACTTTCCTTGCTAGAAGAGATAGAAATGAGTGGATGATTGATAATGGATACTCAAATCATATGACTGGTGATAAGAGTAAGTTCATAGAACTTGAAAAGTATGATAGAGGTTTTTTTATGTTCAGAGATGACTATACATCAGAAATTATCGGAATTGGCTATATAACATTTGATGGAAAACATAATACTGACAGTGTTTACTATGTAAAGGGTTTGCATCATAATCTCTTGAGTGTTGGGAAAATGTGAAAAATGATTACAATGTTGTTTTTCAACATGATGGTTGTGAGATCCAAAAGGGATCCAAAATTGTTATTGCACGGGGTAAAAGACTGATGGAAATAAGTATTACGTAGAAGGAGCTACACGACACTGTTTGTTATCTCAGATCAATGATAGTTGGCTCTGGCACTATAGGACATGTCATATCAACTTTGATAATTTGGTAAAGATTAGTTCTTCAAGTCTAGTGAGAGATTTGCCAAGGCTAACCAAACCAGATAACAAAATTTGCAAAGAATGTCAAGAAGGAAAGCAGACAAGAGGAACATTCAAAGGAAACTAATAAGCATCCATTAGATTGTTGGACTAAGTGCACACAGACTTATGGGGTCTTACTAGAACAAGGTGTATACAAGGTGAGAGTTATTTTATGTTGCTAATTAATGACCATTATAGAATGTCATGGGTTGAATTTTTGAGAGAGAAGTTAGAAGCATTAGAAAAATTAAAGATATTCAAAGCTAGAGTTGAGAATGAAGTTGATAGAAATATTAAGTGTATGAGGTCTAATAGAGGAGAAAAATTTACTTTTGATGAGTTTAATAATTTTTGTGAGAAACATGGTATTAGAAGACAATTATCTTCCTTGAGGAAACCTCAATAGAATGGTGTAGTAGAAAGGATGAATAGAACTATACAGGAGGCAACAAGAACAATCATCAAAGGAGTAGAAGTACCAAAAGTCTACTAGAGAGAAGTAATTCACACAAAATTCTACACTCTTAACATAATTCTATACCATAAGAGATATGGAACGACATCATATGAGCTATGACATGGTAGAAGTTCAAATGTAAAGTATTTCAAGGTATTTGGAAAAAAATGTTATATTTAGAGAGATGAAGATAATCTTGGAAAATTTCATAGTAGAGTTGATGATTGCATATTCCTAGGGTACTCTACAAAGAGCAAGGCATACAGGTGTTACAAAAAAATACTGAACAAGATTGTTGAAAGTGCAAATGTGAAGGTTGATGAATTCTAAAGACTCAAACAAACGATCAGGATATAAATCTGATGAACCCACTGATAGATGAAGGGAATAGGAAACCAAAGAACAATAGAAAGAAAATGAAACTCAAGATGCTCTAACATATTAATCTAAAACCCCAAGGTATGCATAGAAGAATAATTTAATAGATCAGATTATTGGAGATAAGAACAAAGGAATTATCACAAGAAGCAAAGCACATCAAGAATAAGTTCTATTATGTTTACTATCCAAGACTGAACTGAAAAAAGTAGAAGAAGCTTGCAATGATCTAGATCAGATTGAGAAAAAATTAAACATGGGAACTAGTTCAGAGACCGACAGATAAGAATGTAATTGGAACAAAATGGGTATTCTGAAACAAGTTGGATGAGGATGGAAAGGTTGTGACAAATAAAACAAGATTGGTTTGCAAAGGTTACACAAAGTTGAAGGAATTGACTTTGAGGAGACATATGCTCCTATTGCCTGAATGGAAGCTATCAAGATGTTCTTAACTTTTGAAGCATTTAAGGATTTCAAGGCTTATCAGATGGATGTAAAGTCAACATTTTTGAGTGGAGAGCTAAAAGAAAAAGTGTACATTGAGCAACCGGGGCTACTTAAGTTGAGAGATGATCTAAACATTATTTTTAAATTGAAGAAGGCCCTGTATGGATTGAAGGAAGCTCCTAGATCTTGGTATGGAAGGATAGATAAGTATTTGATTGATCAAGGTTTTCAGAAGTGATGTGATGATAGTAATCTTTATTTCAAAACTAACTTAGGTAAAATCTTAATTATTGTAGTATATGTTGATGACATAATATTTGGAGGAAATGAAGGAAAGTGCAAAAAGTTTTCTAATGAGGTGTAGAAGGAATTTAAGGTGTCCATGATTGGTGAGTTAAATTTATTTCTTGGTTTGTAAGTAAATCTAAATAGCAAAATAATTTTCTTTTTACAATCTAAATACATTAAGGAAATGTTGAAGAAGTTTGGGTTGGAGAATTCCAAACTAGTGTGTACACCTATGACCACTAGAAGCAAGTTAACAAAAGATGACAAATCCCTTAAAACTTATGCAAGTTAGTAAATATCAATGATTGGAGGATTGTTATATTTGATTGCTACTAGAATGAAGATCATGTATGCAGTTTGCCTAGATTTTAGTAAGAACTAAAAGAATCACATGTTGTGGCAAAAAAGAATTTTCAAATATTTAAAAGGGACAAAATATTTTTTCTTGTGGTATCCAATAAATTCATATGTCTCTTTGACAACCTATACAAATGCAGATTGCATCGAAAGTGTTGAGAATAAAAAAAGTAAAATTGGTCGAACATTCTTTCTTGGCTCCCAGTTGGTTGCTTGGTCGAGTAAGAAGCATGATTCTATATCTTTATTTATAGCTAAAGAAGAATATATTGTAGCATCTTCATGTTGCACTCAGATATTATGGATGAGGCAAAATTTGAAGGATATTGGTGTATTATTTAATGAAGCCATCTCAATAATGTGTGATAACGCCAGTGCAAGAAACATTTATAAGAATCAAGTACAACATTCTAGATGAAAGCGTATATTTGTTCGATATCACTTCTTGAGGGAAAATATGTTGGATAACAAAGTAAAGCTTGAGTATATACCTACAAAATAGTAGATTGCACATATCTTCACAGAGGCATTATGTAAGGATTCTTTTGAGTATCTCCAGTAGAAATTAGAGGTATTACCCCTTCATAATTTGAATTGATGTACATTTGGATGTGCATTAGTCCAATGAACTACTTGAATAATCTTATAGGGACTAATACTTGGGTTCTTCCTCTCAGGGAGAGAAGAGTAAGTTTCATAGGGAGAGTTGTGCCTGCCTTTATCCTTGATGTCAAAGTGGGAGAGATGTTGAAATGTGCAAAAACGTTGATCTGACGTTGTAGCAAGAGTTGTGCATTTGTTGTTGATGGATATTGCCATCAATGATAAAGGGATATATATTGTTACAAATGTAAGGTTGATAGTTGTCATTGATGTCCACATATTTCTTTAAGAGTTGGTGATTCGAAAGATGTGTTCCTAGAATGATTGGTGCTCCAAAAGATGTGCTACAATTGATATTCAGTGTTAATTGTTTGTGATGATAGTGATCCAGATTTCTTGATTTCTCTATTTACTAGATATGGTATTGACTCATTGTATTTATGAGTATCTTGGTTTCATTCTTATTTTTGCTAAGTTGGGTAGTGCTATTTTGTGTCCAGTTTGATCCAAAATTGGAGATTGAGTAGCGACATTTGTGTAGCATATGAGTCATGATTTGGGTCTGATATTTGTGTAATGTGTTAATTTGATCAATGAAGTGTGTTGTGGTATGGTCTACTTCTCATTCCTTCCCACCATAAGAATTTTTAGTGGTGACCTATTTTTGAATCTCTGTTTGGACAACTTAGAAGATTATGTTTCTTGAAGACGGTGTATATAAGAAGATTATTTGACTATGTTGTGACATGGAAGATGTGCGGTACTAAAAAGGAAAGTCCAATTGATGTTGACATACAAAGTGTGTTCATGTGAGGCACCAAAAGTTGTTCTGGCATTGAAGTTTATGTTTCAATGGTGGATTCTCTTCTTTATTCTTCTTTCGACAGTGAGCCTTCCAATAGTGAGCCTTTCTGAGCAGTGATCCCTCCAACATTGAGCCTTTCTAGGAAGTGAGCCCTCCGATAGTGAGTCTTTCTTGTAGTGAGCCACCCTTTGTAAAAATCACCTTAATGAGTATTATATATTGAGAACTAACACTCAACATAGTTTTTACCATTTCGGGTTTTCCACGTCATATCTAGTGTTCATTGTGTGATCTATTTTGTGTATGTGTTTTCATGTTATATCTATTTTATTTAATTATATAGGTTATTTTGAATCTGTGAAAGAATAGAAGAAGGATTTAAGTTGTCAACTAATTGACCCCCCCTCTCATTTTCCCGTATATTTAAGATACTTTCACAAAAAACATCGTGATAGTCTCTCTCACATGCTACAATAGAAACTAGTTGTGATTACCTTGTTACACATGTTGTGTTGATGGCTCTAAATAATGCTAAAAAAATATGAATTGTTGAATTCCTCATCCCTAATATCTATTCCTTCCTCTACATAGAAACTATATTTTATATAAATACAATTGACAAAATACAATTCTCCTTGGTGCCATCATTTTGCTATACTCGTGATTCCCTACATTGAATATAGGAAATATTGACCCCACATACATGCCCTCATACACTAATTAATAGATTTTAAATATAGTGCATCTAGTATATACCTCTTATCATTTCAACATCCAAGCAAGCATTTCAACATAACTAACTCCAAACTCCCATATTGGTACAAATTTCTTCCATGCCATTAACCATTCCACTATTCCCAAAAGAACTTCATAGAGATAGACGGGTCATTAATTCTCTAAAACCATGTTAAAATGATAGAGTGGTGTAAGAAAAATAAATTAAATCATTGTTTTCATATAAAAAAACTAAAAAAAGAAATATTGATTTCTTTCATATGATATGCATTGTTTTCATATGCTTTCATATGCACTGAATTTATGCCTTTAAGGAAATATAAATAAACCAAAACTATTATATAACCACACCAACTAACCTGATGATACTTCATTTATATAAAATAAAACTAACACTGTTACCTAATGTAACACTCCAACATTTCCCCCTTATTACAATAATTCGAACAAGAGTGGAACATTGAAAGAATTGAATACCACCCTTTTGGAGACTTTGATAAAGTGCCTTTAGCAATCCTCCTCTCTCACCCAAGAAACACTAAACTGATTGCATCAGTGGATCCCTATACTATAGAACTTATAACTATTTGAATGGGATAGCATAAAAGTTTTCCCACCCTCCATACAAAATGAGACATGTTTCCTTTGAAATTTCACATCTCCTTCAAATGTGTCTAATGCCTCCTATAGTGGGCAAATTTCCTCTGAACATCCATATCTCCTTTGAGTGTGTCTAATGCCTCAAGTATTATGGAAAAAATCTTTCCTCTTCTATACAAATCATCAACTAGACATCCTTACATGAGACAACTTTGCTCTGACATGTCACCTTCTCTACTATCTAAAGCACAAACCTTTCATCACTATCGGCATCATTAGATGAGTCATGTTGCCCTAGTTTTTAAATGCTCAAATTTTGAAATTTCACATTAAATCCAATATTAGGCTTATCTAATATGTGTACTTGTCAAATTTTTTCAAGATATGCAATAATGTGGTCTCTATTGAAGGCCATCATCTTCGAGTACTATCAA
The DNA here is from genome assembly GCF_030272615.1 of Cryptomeria japonica. Classification (NCBI taxonomy): domain Eukaryota; kingdom Viridiplantae; phylum Streptophyta; class Pinopsida; order Cupressales; family Cupressaceae; genus Cryptomeria; species Cryptomeria japonica. Next base: position 823,855,456 of record NC_081409.1, read on the forward strand.
GTATAGTCATGTCATGCACATTCTAAAATAGTTAAATTTAGAAAATGCTAAGGCATAAATGAAAACCATCTTTTGAACATGTCTCTAGTACTATTTTGAGTCATGGGGCTAATTTTCATGAAGACCTACTTTACCATTTATTAAATTTAAATATTCAAGTTTTTATAAACCTATTTTTTTTAAATATTAAAACCTCAATATTTAATGCTTCATCATGAATAAATTCTCTTAGGTCATGGTCGTCTCATCCCCTTTGATACCTAGTAAAAATTTTAAGTCTAAACATACCCCTAGTTAAAAGTTTAACAAGTCTCTGAAAGAGGCCACACAAAACTGAAATAAATTTAAATAAAATAAAAATAAAAAATTAAATAAATTCGCTTCTTTAAAAAATTTTAAATTGTGAAAAACAAAATCATAGCTCACAACTAATTATAATTTTGAATTGTCAAAATGTAAGAAGTTGGGAATTGCAAATTATGAATGTAGAAGTGGTTATGCATTTTGTAATCGAAATCCACAACTCTTAACTAATTGTGAGTTTTGGAAAATGAATGTGAGAGGTTGTGGATGGTAAAAAATGGATGCAAATAAGTTGTGAAAGATGAAAAGTGAATGCAAGGTAATTTGTGAGTTAAAATTTTTGAATTTAAATGAGTTGTGATATGCATTTTCATAACAACTAAAATTATTTTGAAAATACAACTAAAAATAGTTATATTAACTACTCAAAAAATAAAATACAACTAAAAATAGTTTTATTAACTACTCAAAAAATAAAATTATTGAAAATATTTTGATTATTGTAAAATTCATTTCTGCAACCTAAACATGTAGCCTCTCTATTTGTGCACAAAATGAAAGAGTTTAAATGGGTTACAATAAATCAACAAAACCAGAAGGATAAAAGACTTTTGGAAGTTGTTGTTATACCCTATGGCATGTGTTGGCATTAAATATCAAACCTAAGATGATATGATTCAAGGCATATTCAGTTTACCCTAATGAGATGGTATACAAGAGTGTTCCTTACATGATCATATTCATAAACACGCTTGAACATATATTGATTACATATTAAGTTGCATTTATCTTATATCAAGTTGCATTTATCTTGATCATATTATATTTATATAATTGTCATTTTGGGATAATGTGTGTTTTCTCATTCATATATTCATTGGTTCATTAAAATGGGTGATAACATGTTACTTTTTTGAGTCACTTTAAGTGACTAGGTGCATATTATATTTGACATGGGAAAAGTGATCCCAACAAAATACACTTGGTATTAGGCAAGCTTGACATATATTTTTACTAGGCAACTTCATCGAGATACTCACCATGGTCTATGAAGATATTATGAAAAATGAGAATTAATCCCATCAATATTCCTTCTTAGATTATGTGCTCTTTGGTAAAAAGGGAAATCTAGTAGTTTTGAAGATCATTTCATTATTTGGTTGCTTGATTTGTTACACCCTCGAGCTAGGGCACTCGCATAACAGTTAGGGTTTGAATCTCCCATGACCAAGAAAGCTTCTTTGACTGGTCTTTGAACATGGCAATGACAATTGGGACTTGGTGAAATTGTGTAACCAGATGATAGGAAGAAAGAAATGGTGATGGTTTTGACATTCGATTGAATGATATTCATGAGGTATCTGGTAACTAGGGCATGCACAGACAGTTGATTTTTAGATTTTCTCTATTAGCAAAGATCTTTAGTATTCTATGTGGTAACATGTGTATCTTCTCTTAATATTTGCTTTTTGTTTCTCATAATTAGGTTTTTGAGAAGATTCGTTGATATCATTTTGTTGTTTGTCAAAAGGCATGTATTTATATATGAGGAAGTGTTTTTGGGTTTGAGTTTTCATAGAGTTTTGTATATCTTAGTTCAAGTTGTGTTCTCTTGTACTCAATTAAGGGTTTCATTATGGTTTGTGTAACTATTCTCATCACATATGCATGGCATTATAGTTACAACCCTGGTTTGGAAATTAAGTTTGAATTTGGTTAAATGTGCATTCAATTTTAATGCACTTTACTATGTGGTTGATTTGACCATGGTAAACAAACTAAAGTTTTTATATATAATTATCTCCTAAAAGGAAATCAGAAAATAATGATAGTTTATTTTGTACAAGTAACAAAACTCAGTTATTTGTTAAAGGTATACAAATTTGTTATGTAGTAATAGTTCATTTGTAATTCAAAAATGATAAAAAATAATTTATTGTTAAAGGTATGACCAATGATGTAATTGTTAAACTAATTTGTAATTCAGAAACAATTAACAAAACTTAGTTATTTGTTAAAGGTATACAAAATCATGTATTGAATTGAAGGCATTTTAAATTTAGAGTGTTTAATATAAAAGGATATATATTTCTTAGACTGTGAGACATTGTATTAATTTTTATTTAGTATCTTGATAGCACATTTTGTGCTCTAATAAAATTGCAATTGCAGAAATATTTCATAGTATTGTGTATACAAAATATACACACTACTATGTCTTATTTGGACTTATGTTTCTAAATCTTAGGTGATGCAAGATCAGAGAATGGTCTCGAATGAAATAGAGATGATGTTCTATCATTGAAATAAAGTGATTGTGAAAATGTTGAAAATCCAGTGAGTCATTGAAAAGTCTATCAATGAGATAGCATTGCCAGTGAGAATACAAGATAGCCTGTGAGGCATTGTAAAAGAGAATGTTTTTGATAAGCCAATTAGGAAATTTTTAGTGGTTTTATTCTACAAGAGGGTTTCCACTCATGACGTATCATTGTGTCATATCTTGTGTATGTTTTTGTTTATTCTGTTGTCTATTTTATTTAATTCATATTGATCAAATAAGCCAAATTTGAAAAAGCATTTAAAAAGTGAAACATTGTGTATGAACACTGATTCACCCCCCTCTCAATGTTCATTGTACTCCAACAAGTAGTATCGAAGCCAAACCCTTGTTCAAAATCAAACTAGGGGTTTTTCCTTGTAGGAGTACTTATGGCAAGTCAAGAAGGTATATCCTCTATCACAACACCATTATTTGATGGTACTGACTATTCTTTCTGGAAGTTTAGAATAAAGAAACATATAACTTCTCTAGGATATGAAGTCTACGCTATAGTTGAAACTGCATATACTTCCACCAAATATCCTTCTACTCTTGATGAGAAAAGAGCTTATGAATGTGACACAAAATTAATAAATGCCATTTATTGTGCTTTGACAAATGATGTAATTGTTAAACTAATTGATTGTAAAAATGAAAAATCCATTTGGGATAAACTCTCTAGTATATATGAGGGTGATAAAAATGTTAAAAAAGAAAAACTTTAAACTTTTAGAGTAAGATTTGAAAGTCTTAAAATGACTAAAGAAGAGAAGATAGATGATTTATTTCTAAGAGTTTTTGATATTGGTAATTCAATATGAGGACGTGGTGAACAATTAGAAGAAAAAGTAGTTGTAAAAAAGGTGATGAGGTCATTGACACCTAAGTATGATTCCAAAGTCTCTTCTCTAGAAGAAAGAGATCTGAATATGCTTACTATAGATGAGATGCATGACATCTTAACTACTTATGAAATGAGAATTTGTGAAAATGTCTCAACAAGTAAAGAAACAACTTTTAGAACTCAGAAAAAGGATAAAGAATATAAACTTGAAAATCTTGATAAAAATGAGTTTGTGTTTGTAAGAAGACTAAGAAGAGGGTTAGATAGATAAAAGGGAAAATTACCCTTTAAATTCTTTAACTATGGTAAGATTGGGCATTATGCCTCTCAATGTACGAATAAGGACTTAGATAGTGATAAAAATGATAACAAAACATCAGGAAAGAAAAATTAATTTAATTTCAAAAATAAAAATGGCTCCAAAAATAAGAAGAGTCTATATGCTCATGTAACAAACAATTGTTTTGATAAATCTCTTGAGGAATGAGAAGAAATTCTATGTTGGCAACAACAATGAAGGAAAAATGAGAGTGGGGGTGAATCAGTTTTTACTAGATTAAGCAAATTAAGCACAATCTCATATCTCAATCAAATGCAGCAAGAGTAAAGATAAAAACAACAACAACAACACACATAACACCAATATTTTTGATGTGGAAAACCTGGTTAAGGAAAAAACCATGGTGGGAACCTACCCACAATAAGATGACACTCTGCAGTAGTATGTGTAAATATTACAATGGGGAATGCACATCCATTTAGGCACACTGCCTAGAGATCACTACTCAAAATATGATGACCCAGAAGGCTCCAACCCTCAGGGAAGGTGAACACTACCTTACAATAATATTTGAACTACAATCTAGATTACATGAACTGAAAAGATAATATCTACTAATGCCCAATGACAGTTTTGATTAAGCTCATTTGTCTGTCTTGCAACTATCTCTACTCAATACACCATACCAAAAGATAAATTTGCTTATGTGCACATACACCACTCTTTGATAATGTAGACACCACATTCACACCTAAATTACATGATTATAACACCTATTTATATAATTCATCAACCTTGACTACAAGGTCAACCAAACCCTCAACCCGTAATTACAAAATTACACACGATACATAAATCAACCACTAGAGCAATACAATTCCATAGATGACATAGCATGGACCTAAACCAAATCCTTGAACACGCATCACCACCGGAGATATCTCCAAGATCAACCACAACATGTTACACCTCCAAAAATATTGCATAACATGAAGAATATCTTCAAGCACGCACACAAGGATCAATGTTGACCACCAAAACAAATAGGAAACAATTAGGAAACACCAACAAGCACATTATAACCATCCACAATAGTTGCACCAACACCACTTAATCAAATTTTCATCAAACAACATGCTAACACTCAAGAACACTTATCAACAAGAATTCAAACAAGAAAGATAACTTGTGAAGCACCAAATCACGAACCATTTGAAATTAAGATACACATGAATATCCAAAACACTCTCCCAAATCCAAAACTAAAGATATAATCATACAAGAGCATAGTGGATCAAATACCAAACTTCGCCAACCATAGAATAGAAGAATAGTCTTCATACTAGAATCCACAACTCAACCAAAACACCACATAGAATCATGGAATCAATAAAGAATGAGGTATTTCTAGTTGATTTAGCATCCCAAATAAATAAACCAACTAGATCAACTCATTGCAAGTACTGGATCACCAAACAACTCTCTGCAATACTAAAACATAGGAATATGTTGACATCAATGACAACAAGATATCCTAGAAGCAGTAATATCAAACAATCTGCCCCTTTGGCATTGATGGACATATATGCATATGAAAAAAAATCAATTAAAAGGAATGAATCACCATCAACAATATCCAACAAACTCCCCCTAAGATCATGCACACAAAGCTCCAAAGATAAAGAAGTTTTGCACATGCTTCTCTCTCCCTTTGGAAATAATGCCAAAGACAGAATACAAATCATGCTTCTCTCCCTTTATTGGATAATATCTCCCTCTAAGAAGGAAAATCTCTCCCCATTAGGATAAACTCACAATTGAATATTTGAACCACTCACTGACTACTCTAGTTGAGTAACAACACCAACTCATCAACCTAGATAAAAAGATAAGGCTCTGAAATCCACCAGATTGATGCATCTCAATGCATCTAGTTCTCATCAGGAGGGGAAAAGACCCCTAACTTGTCTCTCAAATAGAAAAATGTATCTGTAGGCAAAGGCTTAGTCAAAATATCTACAATCTGATCCTTTGTAGATACATATTCCAATCTGACTTCTTCATCATTGACTTTTTCCCTCAAGAAATGATACTTTATTGATACATGCTTTTTTTTAGAATACAGTAAATAACACTTGAATTATTTACTTCAATTATCATAGTAAATAATAGTAGGCTCATCATATACAACTCTAATATCCTTAAATATTTTCTTCATCCAAACTAGCTGAGTACAGTTTCTAGCAGTAGCAATGTATTAATCTTCAGTAGTAGATAGAGATACAACATCTTGCTTCTTACTGGACCATGAAATCAACTTCTTTCCCAAAAAGAAAGCTCCACCAGTAGTGATCTGTCATTCATCAACATCGCCTACCCAATAGACATCAGTATAGGCACATAACATGAAATCTTCATTCTTCGGATACCATAAACCATAGTCAATAGTCCCCTTCAAGTATCTAAAAATCCTCTTCACAACAATAACATGAGTCTCTTTAAGATTAGCTTGAAATATAGCACAAAGACAAACAAAATGCATAATATCCAGTCCAGTTTGAGTTAAGTAGAACAATCCACCAACCATAGGTCTACTTTTCTTGCTTAAAATATTTGAGTCTTTAAAGCTTAGTGTGCCTTGTTCTTGGGAGTGAGAAAGTTACATTCATGGGGGTGAACATATAAATGTCAAATGCACTTTGTATGTCTCTCTAAAAAGAATACCCTGGTGTAGGAGATCTTTGATAGGGGAGGAATGACTCCATTTTTCAAAATTATGAAAGGCAGAGATGAAGACATCTCATCTAATTTTATGAATAAGTGGAAAAATGGGAGAGTTATGTTGGGTTGCTTTCGAATGGAGGTGTTGAAAGAGATAATGTGTCACCTTTGGATTTTTTTGAAACCTAGCCACCAAACACACAACCTAAATGTTATATGGTTTGGAAATAGTCAAATTTAGCAATCCAACAATCATCAACTTGTCATTTTTCCATTCAACCTCCTGAGACACATCATGTTTTCTCAACTTGCAACCAATGGTTAAAGGAGCTCTAACTGATTTACAATCATCAAAATTGATCTTCTTCAACATCTCTTTCTGATACTTTCTCTGTGAGATAAAAATCCATTTTTAGATTGAATAACTTTAACCCAAGAAAGAAAGACAAATCACCAATCATTGACATTCCAAATTCATTCTAAGTCTCTTTAGCAAACTCTTTACATAAGCTATGATTTCCTCGAAATATAATGTCATCAACATAAACTATAACAACCAACAACTTATCTCCATCAATCTTGAAATAAATGTTACTGTCTCTTATACCTTTCCTAAAATTCTGTTGAAAAAAATAACTGTCTAATCTTGTATACTAGGTGTCGAGTGCTTGTTTGAGTCCATAAAATACATTCTTCAATCTATAGACCATATCCAAATATTCTGTCAGTTTGAACCCATCTGATTGCTCATTGTATACTTCTTCTTCTTCTTCTATATCTTCATTCATTATGTTGATTTCACATCCATCTGATAAACTCTAAAGTTCTTGTAAGTAGAAAATGCAATAAACATATATATAGCTTCCATCCTTACTACCGAAGAAAAAGTTTCTTCAAAGTCTATGTCTTCCACCTTAGAATATCCTTTTGTCTTATCTCCAATTATCTAATTTTTTTAACGTTGTTTCTACACATACTTAGTAGGAACTCTTTCTAAGTCTTCCTCTTCTTCTTCTTCTTCTTCATTTGATTCCTTTTCCTTGCTCTCCTTTGGATCACTTGTCTTCACTAAAATCATTGGAACAATCTCAACCTTTTGTGCTAGAAAACATTTTCTTTATCACTTATCCTTGATTAGTATACATTTCCACCCATTCTCACTCCTTTTACCACCCTTTTACCATTCTTTTCTTTTATAATCACACATCTAGTCCTACTGAACAAAACTTCATAACCTTTTCTACAAATCTAACTAGCACTTAACAAACTATGTCTTAATCCTTCAACATAATAAACAACATCAATTTTATGCTTACCATCAATAGATACAACTCCAATGCCTTGAATAGATACTCCATCTTCTCTGACAAATTTCACTGATCCATCATTATATCTCTTGAGATTAATAAACATGTCTTTATCACTAGTCTTATAATTTGAACATCCGGAATCAATGATCTATGTATTCAATTTTATCTTAGCATGCAATGTAGTCTTCATTGTCTTCTCCTCTTTCGATTTCTCTGATGCATTCGTCTTTTCTTCAATTTCTAAAAACAAGGATTCTTCATTCTAATCATCATCAATCGAGCATCTTCAGATGTATGTTCTTATATAAAATATAAGCCCTTCTTCTCTCTTCTATTAAAGTTGTGCTTCCTAGTTTTATTTCTCTTCTCATAATCACTTGGTCTCTTATAATCTTCCCTATAAGTGTAGTGAGAAGCATAATGTCCAATTCTACCACAAGAAAAATATTTCAGAGGTAACTTACCTTTGTGTCTTCTAGTGTCTCACTCCAATCTTCTCACAAAGTTTTCTTTAGCTTCATCCAAATCTCCACTGTATTTTGGATCATCATGTCTTAAAACATTAAATGCTACTTTTTTCTTTTCTCTTTTCTCTTCCTCCATTTCTTAAATTTCAAAGCCTACTAAGTTACCAGTAAGTTGATCAATAGTATACTAGATCAAGTCATTACTTTCTTGAATGACACACCTTGTTGCTTTGTAGGATTTCAGTAGGGTCAGCAAGATTTTCTAAACAACATCGCATTCATCCAAATGTCCACCAATGGCTCTATTACCATCAACAAGATCAATCACTCTATGAATATAGTTCTCAACACCTTCATCTTCAAGAATTCTTATATATTCATACTTTTTCTTCAGATTGATGGCCTAACCTATTTTTTCTTTGAATCTCCTTCAAATGAAAAACACAACTTGTTCCACATAGCTTTAGATTCTTTCAATGATTTTACTCTTCCAAACATTGAATGACTTATGCAGCTAAAATTTATATCTCTACCTTTCACATTAGTCTCCTTCAACTTTATCTCATCTAGAGTCTGAGGATTGCCTTGTGGGGGTGTATATCGAGTCTGAATATTTTCCCATATTGTATTCTAAAATGTCTCCAAATGCTATTCCATTCTCTCCTTCCAATATAAAAAAATTGTACCATCAAAGATCGAAACCTTGTATTGCATGTCCTATCTCATACCAGATCTACCTCAAGTGGTTAAGCTTGCTCAAGAGGAACCTCACTCTAATTTTTTGAACCTAAGGTGGGATTGAGAGGGGTGTTGAATTAGTCTTGAACAAAAATTAATGTAGCACATAAACAATTAATCAGCAACACCAAGATTTTCTACATGGAAAATCCAAATAGGGACAAACCATGGTGAGCACTTCCCACAAAATATATCTACTATGTATATAAAATTACAATGAATGAACTCACTACTTTGGACTTGTAAACCAAGGATAACTGCCCTTGGGGCAAGATACAAAAAGAGGACTTGTACAAAAATGAAGCTAACTGCAACAAGGAAAGATACAAAAAGATTTGAAAAGAAGGATCTCATGATCATGAAGTTGTTCTTGAACTCTACATCAAGTGACCAACATCAACTCACACAACTCAAACCTCAACTACCAACACTATGTCTCATACCTCTACCACAATCTCAAACAGCTCGTATATCATTCAATCACAATTCTTCTTCTCTACTCCTCACCAAATTTCTCTAACTATCTTCACATCACATACTTCCCCACTCTTCCACACATTCTCATCCATACAACTTAATCACATACATCCTTTATATACAAGATAGATCATCAAATCTTGAACCAAAAATATACCTTTCAAACAAAACACACCACTCCAATAGAAAGAGGGGATCAAAATACATCTTCCAAAAATAAATCCATTGATCCACAATCACATGAATATAACTAACAACATACCCACATGCAACACTTCTATATAAGCAATTAATGGTTAAAACATATCCTCCATTGTAAATAACTCTTATTTGGATCCCCACATGCTACGGTGAGACCCATAACACATCCAATAACCTTCCATAAATCATTTTTGGACCCTAAGATAGGTCTAACATAGAATATAACAATTGGGTATGAATAATGATGCAACATCCAGAGAATACAAATATATTTTTGGACCACAAAACCAACTCATTCATAATACCAATAACATAACCAAAGAAGATAACAACATCAAACAACATTAGCAGCACTTTCTAGACTCGAACACTTCTGGAACAACCAATAGAACAATTGCAACATCAACACAACAAGATATCTCTGCACCATAGACATTCTAGACCAACAAAATCTGAATCAATAAGTTTGACATCAATCACAAGCACAACAACACATGTATTTCCAATGAAACTTATCCTAGGATACAATAAACCCCCACTTGTAGTTGGCATTGACCCTAAACTAACATGTAATAAGAGAAGAAAACTAATTTTGTCCCTAGTAGCTCAAGTCCTAATACTATGAGTGGCAAAGGAAAAGTTGAGGGTAGGTCACCAAAAAATATCCCTACTACTTCTCCCACCCCTTTTATTGATATATCTTGCAATGAGCCTGCCAAGGAAGATATAACCATTTCCTCAAGTGAACAAAGGTCTACTAGGTTGGATAAGATTATGTCTAATATCAATATTGTTGAGGATACAAGTAAAGGTCCACCCGAAGATAAATATAGAGAATAGTCAAAAGATTCCACTTTTAATGAAGAAGAAATTGAAAGAAGCAATGAAACTCATGAAGAGGTCCTTAACTGAATGCCTGGGGATACTCTGTCTCATTCCTCCTAGTTAAGGTCCACCTTACTTATACACTTGAAGGGTTCAATATCCTAAAGGACTATGGGGATGATAAATCTGAGGAAAAAAATTCCTATGATGGTACTAGTGAGCCCCATGATTAGCATGTGATGGCCATGAAGTTAGAGGACCTGAATGTCATGGTTGGCAATTGGGAGACCTCCTTGAACTACCTTGGATGCAAAAGAAAACATTGATTAGATCAAACACCATGAGAATGATATTAATAACTTTGTAACGATCAATAAAAACTTAATTCTAAGAATTCTTATGGAGGTGGCGATAGTGGAAAAAAATGTTGAGAAAAATAGAAAGAATAATGCTCCAATAATAGTGCAAGATGGACAAGCCGAAGGAAAGAAGACCAATGACTTGCCCCCTTGGAGATGGAGTTGGAGGAGATGCTAGATGGATGGGGTTGTATTTCTTAGTGCCCCTTTTTTCTTTATATGTGTTGTTTTCTACTATTAGTCATACCTAGGTTGTTATTTCTGAGATATTTTTGTGTTAGTTATTTTATGAACGATTTATAAACTCTTCAAATGTTTTGGTTGGCGGGCTTGATCTTCAAGCCCTTATTTTATTTTCTAGTTGATGGTTTTTTATTTGGATGTATAATAGGTTGGCATCATTACCAACTTCACCTAATAAAAAACATTAGGGCCTAAAATAATTAAATTCAATATCTTTCTTAGAAGTACGGGACCTAGGGGCTTGATTCATGCATCACGAGCCCATTTATGATAATGGTCTTTCCTATGTATGTGATCAGAGCCTTCATATTATGACTTATTGAACTAACTCATATTCAAAATACCATTGAATATACATATCATCTAGGTTTAATTCCTAATTGGTTTCTCAAAAATAAAGTTATTAGATATAATGGACCACAATAGTGAAGTTATGAGGGATCGTATCACCTTGCAATCACTAAACTAATATGATAAGAAGCATATATATCATAACACATGTTGAATACCTACAATGGTTAACTACTTGTCCCCTTTCTCTTCTATATCTCTTTAATTTATGCATAAGGAGATATTGTAGTAAGGTTGCCTAAGTAGTTTCTTTATATCGATCAAAAGGGGTTATTCGATTTAAAAATTATGATCCTTAATTAAATCCTTTGATTCTTAACTTGGTCCTATCCCAATTATATCAAACCACATAACTAATATTAAACAATATTATACATAGCATGAATTATTTAAATGAAACCATGTACCTCCTTAGAAATCCCACCATAGCATGCAATCTAGAAATAGGCCATACTATAGTTGGCTCATAATGAATATTAAAAGAAGAAAACATGATCTCAAATTTTAAAATTCAAAAATTTAGATTCATGTTATAAAAATAAATTAAATAATCTTTACATTGACATATTTGAATTAAAGCGATAAATGAAGAGATGTAAATTTAAATGTAGATCTTTAAAATACATGATAATGAAAATAAAGTAACATATTATTTATTTGCTAACTTTCAAAAAAATATTATTTTATATATTAATTAATATAAGAAAATCAAATCATCATAAACCTAAAAAAAAAAAAAAAAATTCATTTAAATATAACATTAAAGAGATCACTTACCTTATAATTATTTCCTAGGGAAAAAATGTATCGTAACATCAACAAATACTCTTAGCGGCCATTAACTAATGAGGCATTTATCATTTTATATAAAAGAACTCAAAGTATAAACCATGTAGTATTTTGTGGACCATTCGTGATAGCCTTGAAATTCTATCTTATTCACATGATCAATGCAATGAAATGAAATACGAAATTTAGAGTCCTCTCGATAGTAAAGAAGTTTAATGTCTTCTATGTGTTTTTTTATGTCCAAAAGGAATCCCACAACCAATTCTATTGGTTGGAGAAGTGAAAAAAAAAAAAAAGAAGAAAGACCAAGACCAAGACCCACTAAATGGTAGAGGGGGAATAATACTAGAAGCAAGACACAAGGGAGCAAAACTAAGAAGAGCAGTAAACCTAAATTGTGAAAGGAAAGAATGAAAAAAACAAAGACAAAGTTAAAGAACAAATAAAATCAAAGTGAGGAAACATTACTTAAAATAAATAAATGATATTCAACCAATATAAATCTTTCTTATTATTTTCTAAAGTATTAGCTTATATTTTTTTTTTTGTTATTTTCTGCTATTCTTATTGTGATAATACAAATGCTAGTTAAGAATATGTTGAATATAGTTTTTTTTTTTTTGGAATATTAGGTTTGAAACTAATGTTTCTAATTAAAATGATTTTTTTTGTAATTCTATTTATAAGATGATTTATTACATCTATAATGGGTGTGTGGAAGAAGTTGAGTACACTTTTTTTGGCAAAAAATAGAAGTGTTTTCCTTTTTTTAAAATTTTCCATATTTGACCTAAAAATTTAAAGCATTTGAATATTGAATCTTGAAAAAGGTTAGTAATATGAAATGTAGCACTTAAAGTCTAGTATTCAAATATGTAATTTATTTTAATACTTAGATAATATAAATTTACTTTCAAAATGCTTGTTATAGGACCATACCATGCACGTGTACAACCAACACTTCCTCTGGGGAAAATATCTATAAGACATTGAAGATTGATGAGGATATATTTTTGTAATTATTTTTTGAATATTCTTTTTTTAATAATTTTTTATTGGCCCCAATTACTATTTTAAAAACTCCTCATGAGCAGCCACCATAATTAGACCTAAACTTATCGTTTTCTTTTAAAAAAATATTTTCAATTTTTTTTTGTGTAGATTGGTGTCATATATTTTTTTCCAACCAATGTAAAAAGAGAAAAAGCTATTAAATAAATTAAAAAAAATTGATATTTCAAGTTATGGACTAGATTCAATACAAATAAATTGATTTTTTTTTTTTAAATACATATTTAGAATCTACACACCATAATCTCTAATAGGTTTTAAATTTCATTAAAAATTATGTAAAAAAGGCATCGAACATATTCCAAATGTTATTATTTTCTAATTGACATGGTTCGACCTTATACTTGTAGGTCCAAGGCTCAAGTTTAGGCATTCCAAGCCTATCTTGACCCAAATCCCGGGGCATAGGGTGGCGTGGGTTTTCAAATTTTAAATAACATCACCCATTCTAGAACAGGTCCTAGTTATTTAAATGTAATGAGTGCCTATTATTTAAAGTATAAAAATGAATTTGTATGATTTTTTTTTAAATACTTTATAAATGGGGTCCCATTTTTTAAATAACGAGGCCCTTTTTTTACATAATGGGACCCATTTTCTAAAAAATAGGTCCCAATTTCTAGCAACATTTTTCCTTGGAAGAAAACTTCCCTCAAATAAGTACTCATCTTCATGCACTTGCCCTAATTTATTTATCATTACTTCAAGACAATAATCATATAGCTTTCTTTCTTTAAGTGCATCGTAAAATATATTTTTCATGATCATGTCTCTATGGGAGGGCAAGAGAGCTAGTGTGTGAATTTACATGTAGAATAATTTCATAAGGTTTAGGCATGCCTACATCTTAAATATGTGTAACATGTGATTACTACATGTTCGTCCCCTTTCCCATTCCATGCATATGTATTTAGACATTAAAATCATGTCTATGATGTATTCTTCTAATTCTAACCATATTGTAAGCCACTTCATATAATGTTGCTATTGTTCTTTCAAAAATATAAATTATTTATCTTGACAAGAAGTAATAGTTTCTTATTATTGAGAAGTAGATTTAACAACTTTTTATCACATTTTATTATGTTTGGTGTTTCTTGTATGTATTGTTGTATTTTCATGGCATTGAAAAACTATTTAATTACTTATATCTCCATATTCAAATATTTATTTTGATCCTCAACTAAATTTTATCTATTTTAGTCACTATTATTCTCTTAGATAAAAAAATAATCCTTACAATTCCTAGAAAACAAAACAAGTAATGATATATGTAAGAGAATAAAAAACTCAAAGTGATGAACACTTAAAATTTTATCTAGTAATTATTTTATTTGTAGGGTTTCAAATGTGTATTTCTATAAATCCTAATAATAAATCATAAAACCTAAGACAAGGGGGTTTTAACAAACATTAACATGTTAGATTTATAAAAAAATAGTGGCTTGAATGGGCTAATACATCAAGGAAGTAAATCCATTATTCTTTCTCTACTAGGAAAGCTTTGTTTTTCCCTAAAGTTAAACATAAGAAAATTAAAGAGAAATAGCTCAAAAGACCAATGTTACAAAACAACCATGCCCTATTATAATAAAATAATTCTATAGATGTATTTTAGAATTAATACATGTTTCTATTATAATATCCTATAGTCCTATAGTGGACTACCAATTTAGCTCAACATATTTCAATCAGTCCCACTTTGCAAGCATCCTAATAAGGTTCTACTTCGCTCTCATTGAAAAGATATGAACAATGCAAAATCATGACATGTTTTGGTTAAAGTTTAGAATTATTTATGATGTATTTATAAAATAATATATATAGTTAAAAATTTGACAAAATAAATAAATATTAAACTAATGTAAATATTTTCTTGTTATATTTCAAGTTTTCTATAATGTGGGAGCTAAATATAATTCCTCTATAAACTAAAACAATTGTAACTCAAGTGAGATGGGAATATTAATTACTAGAAACAGTCATAGATATATTCAATATTATTTATGTAGGCTAATCACACAAAACAAAACATATAACATTATCAATGATGAAAGTTACTTAAAGATTCTATCAAAAAATAAATGTTCTTTTATTATGCTCAAAAACTCCTTGTGAAAGGCTTTACGAGGTTTATATAATCTCTAGGATAACAAACTAATCTAACACAATACTAAAACTAGTAAAATTGATAGGAGAAATAATGCTTATTCTTAAATATATCATAGGAATTCCTAGTAGTTCAATTAATTAGAGATGCCTCGAAATATTTTTCACCCTATAAATCAAGCATCCCCATTGTGTACATAAACAGAACCTTATTAATTAGCATTAGTAGAATTCCATTGTGTGTGTGTGTGTGTACATATACATATACATATACATATACATATACATATACATATACATATACATATATATATATATATACATATACATATACATATACATATACATACATACATACATATATACATACATATACATATATACATATATATGTATATATATATACATATATATGTATATATGTGTATATATATATATACATATATACATATATATGTATATATATATATATATACATATATATGTATATATGTATATGTATGTATATATGTATATATATGTATATATGTATGTATATATGTATATATGTATATGTATGTATATATGCATATATATATGCATACATACATGTATAATTATATTGTATATAGATATATATATATGTATATATCTATATATGTATGTATATATATATGTATATATATATGTGTATATATTTGTGTATATATGTATATATGTATATATGTATATATATATATATGTATATGTGTATATATATGTATATATGTATATATATATGTATATGTGTATATATATATGTGTGTGTATATATATATGTGTGTATATGTATATATATATGTATGTATATGTATGTATATGTATATATATATCTATATGTATAGATATATATATGTGTGTGTGTGTGTGTGTGTATACATATATATGTGTGTGTGTGTGTGTGTGTGTGTGTGTGTGTGTGTGTGTGTGTGTGTGTGTGTGTGTGTGTGTGTGTATAAACTTACATCACACATGGAGGTGGCCTAAAAGAAAAGTTAATCCATAAACTCTAATAAAGGGGTATAAACATTAGGTCACATAAGAGAGCCAAATCTACCAATTTCTATTAGGGAATAAATCCCTCACTTAAATTTCAAGTCCAGCTAAATAATTTAAATTATAGAATAAAAATCTGACTAGATTAAATAGTCTAGAAATATGGAATAGTGTGATAAATAATTTAAATGAATTAAATGTGATACTCAGTTCTAATTTTGATGATTGAATATACTATTTAAAAAAATTACATTTTCAATATCTAAGTTATTGATTTTGAAAGATTTTAGATTTGATTGCGTGAATAATTTGTCATCAGCATTTCAAATAATATCCCATGATCCATCTATTGATATGAAAGGGGTGTTATTTTTTGTTAGTTTATCACCTAGGTCCTATTCACAATAGTTGTTTAAGTTTACTTAGGGTGCATAGAGAATACTTATTACTTTATGTCTCAAGTCATAATATTATACAATATTATGTCTCATCTTGGCCTATATAACCAAGGGATTCCCTTTATAATCTATATATATTTATCATTTAATATTTTCACCCTTTAATAGAATAACATTATTATCTCATATCTAATACTTTTTCTACTTTTACAAAAGTTACTAAATTTTGGATGGTTATAATTTTTTTTCAAATCTTGCATGGTATAAAGCATTCTATACCAACTCATACTCTATCGAGATAGTGGGTTGGAGAAGTGAAAAATTAATAAGTAAATAGTAGACCAATGGTCACTAAATAGTGGATGGGGTGACATTGGAACCGTGACACGACAAGGAGGGGAACTTTAGAAGAGTAAGAATTAAACTTAAATTGTGAAAAGAAAGAAAGAACCAAAAAAAAGAGAAAATGGTAACTTTAAAGGACAAATATAATAAAGGTGAAAGAATAAAATGCTTAAGAGAATAAAAAATAAATGTAATTAAATAATTTTGTTTATACATGCAAACACACATTATCATACACATAAAAAATACATATATATACATATATGTATATGTATATGTATACGTATATGTATATGCACGTATACATATACGTATATGTATATGCACGTATACATATAAATATATGTATATGTATATGTATATGTATACTTATACATATACATATAAGTATATGTATAAATATACATATACTTATACGTATATGTATATGTATATATATATACATATAGGTAAATGAGAAATATAAGTTGAAGGTGCGAGAAATATATTCACAAACATGCTAAAAATAACAAAATTTTCTAGAAAATGTTTTAAAATTTGTAAATTTATTATGTTTCATTCAAGTTTAGATCTACAACAATGAAACTAATATTCTTGCAAGTGAAAGTAAGCTATCATGTATATTTAAATCTATACCCATGGAAATATGAACATGCAAAAATGTGAATAGTAAAATTAGGTATTGTTGTCTTTGATTTGTTGTAGGAAAATGGTGTTTATAAATATAATTTTGGAAGTTTTTAATTGGGAGTTAGGTTCGCCTTACTCATATCCCTAGTTAAACCGATTTTATTGCAATGAGGAAAGATTAAAGATACTAGGAAAGCATACAATACGCATCAAGAAAGATTTAATCATATGGTGTAGTTATTACTTTTTCATATGAATGTTCATATGATAATTCTAGGTAATTTAAATGAAAGCGAGTAACCCCTTAGATATACCACTATAGCTTGCATTTTGAGAATAGCTTGTATTTTGGTTGACTCATAATAGATATTAAATGAGTAAAATGTGAGCTCAATTTAAGAAATTCAAAAATAAAACCTTAAGTTTAGATTCAAATTATAGAAATTACATGAATAATCTTTACACTAATGTATAAATGAATTAAGATTCCAAATGATTAAATATAAAATTACACTTAATATTAAAAATAATAATAAAAATAAACTAAAAAACTTTATTTACTAACTTTTAAAAAATATCGCTTTATAGAAATTAAAATGCGACAATCTAATCAAATCATCATCATGAATCTAAAAGATAAAATAAAATAAATAAATAAATATAACATTGAACAGATCGCTTACCTTATAAATATTTCCTAGGGAGAAACGTACCATAACATGAACAAATACGCTTAGAGACCTTAAACTAACGAGGCATTTAACATTTTTTATATATATAAAAAAAATTGAAGTACTGCATTTTGTGAACATCGCAGGATGGCCTTAAAATATTATCTTATCCGGGTAACGAAAACTGTGAAATGCAACGCCACACAGAGAAGACCCTCGAGGGCAAACAAGTTTATTGTCTTCTATGTGTTTGTTTGTATGTCTAATTCAAAATATTCAAAACATTTTTAGGAAGTTTGGGCTATTCATAAGTCAGCGAAACGGTCAGCAAACTATGCTTTGCCATTGAAGGCACTGCAAAACATAAATACTAACAAATTACAATCAAAGACCCTGTAAAGTTCTGCCAACCTCTACACGCCCTCCTTTTCTTATGCTTTGTTGCTTCTTTCCTTTTTCCTCGCATGCAGGAAGCCTTAGCTTTGAATTCCCTCCTTTCATAGATATAAAAACCGAAAAATGCAGCTAACCAAAATGAAGCATCAGGCCGGCTAAACAACAGCTTCGGCTGGGCGGCTTATGATAAACCTAATATGCTATGGGACAGCTCGTCTCGGGCTCTGGCGAATTTTTCTACCCATTTCCAATTCATTATGGGCATTATCAATTTTGATCAAGATAGTCGTGGAGAAGGCCTTGTTTGAAGGAGCAGCAGCTGGGATTTCCCACGGATGTTCACAAGAAAAATTCCAAAAGTTTACAGTGTGTCTCTCTGTTGATTCTCCAGGTGAAGCCTAGAAGCCAACCTTGATGTTTTCTGGTAGAAAGTTGCGCAGATCTAGAGGATAGGAAAACAGCGGGCTTCTGTATTTAGAAACAATGGTGTTGTCGGAATTATACAAGAGAAATACTTGCAGACTTTTTTCTCAACAATCATTATCCACCCAGGCATCCCATATTTCTCTATTTATCGGATCTGGGTAGGAAGAGCGATTGGATGCACTGGAGTTTCTGAGCCAAACACTCAACTTTAAGAAAACGTCACGCCAATCCCCACATGATAGCCATCAGGATCCCATTCATTCTTGTAAGTGTCAAGCTCCACAGCAACCATCTAATAGAATGATCCATTGAACAAGTCGAGACCTCCTCCATAAGCGTTCTTTGGGTGCTCCATCTCGAAAGGTGCCAAGACCATATTGATAATCTTTGATCATGTCAGTAATGAAGTGGAAATGGGTTAAAAAAATTGCCAGAGCCCGAAAGCAGCTGTCCCATAGCAGAATAGGATTCCTATAAGCCGCCCAGCCGAAGCTGTGGTTTCCTTGACTAGGGCATCATTTTAGGGTTTTCATATCTTTCAAAGGAGGGAAATCAAAACTAAACTTCCTGCATGCGAGAATAAAAGAAAAGAAGCAAGACAGCATAAGAAAAGGAGGGCGGGTAGAGGCTGACAGAGATTGTCCATCTGATTATCTGCTTTACAGAGTTTAGACCTGGCAATTAGTTTGGTTGAGATCTTTGTGGACGTATGGAGAGCCCAAATTTAAAAAGAATGTTTTCGATATCTTGCAATATGGAATTGATCGTGGATTTCCTTTCGGACATACGAACAAAACACATAGAAGACATTAAACGGATAAGATAATCTGTTAAGACAGTCGTACGGTCCGGACGATGCTGGATAGCATATATAAAATATTAAATGCCTTGTTAGTTGATGGTCTCTAAGAGCAATTATTAATGTTATGATCCGGTGTTTCCTAGGAAATAATTAAAAGGTAAGCGATTTCTTCAATCGTTTATTTCCTCTTTTCATTTTATATTTAGTGGGCATAATGATTAGGTTACCTTATAAATATTAATTACTTAAAATTTATTTGGGAGTTAATAAACTAATATATTTATATTTTAGAAATTTATGCAAAATATGTCAAGATATCAAATAAGAAGGTCAAATATTCATAAATAATAATAAAGAATTTTATTATAATGAATTTGAAGGAAAAAAAATTAATAATCAAAATGAAATAATATCGGAAATATAGATATTTTATTTATGAAACAATATTTCCAAGAAAATTTAACACGTATGTAGACTCTCACTTTATTATAACAAAAAAGAGATGTAAGCTTTCATGAGGTGCATTTAGGCAATATGAATGTTAAAAAGTAATTTAAATCATTTGAAATGGAAGTCATGCTTGAAATGGAGATAATTAAATATAATTAGTTTTGATTAGATTTAAGTCATTTTTTATAATTCAGATATCTTTGCACACAATGTTGTGAAAGAATATGATGGTATGGTATATGAAACTTTTAGAAATATTATTGTGGTAAAAAATTACACATTTATTATTGATAATTTATGTCATATTAATTTTTTATTTTATATATTTTGTAAAGTATTGGGATTACATATATTTTATGATTCTCACCAAAGTGATATCAAAACAATCCCCCAAATTAGGCTTCTACCCTTCTTTCTACCAAAAATCAAAGGAATTGAAAGCTTAAACATGTGATAGTTAATATCTATACCTTCTTCTGATGGCTAATATTTGATGCCTTCTTGTAAAGGTCCAAATATGTGACATCAGTAAAGTCAATAGAGGAGTTGATGTCTTTGCCAAGCCCGCTTCCTCCATTTGAGGTAGTGGGTAGGAAAATGGCCAACTTCCTCAATCCAAGAATAGAGCAAGCCTTATATTAATTTCAAATAGTGGGAGAAGTAGTCAATTTTGATATTTGGGAGGAAACCTCCATAATTTCATTATAGTGGACATTGACTACAACAAATTTAAAAACCATTCTTCTTGTCTTTGTTTAGGCATAGTGCAACATTAAAGGAATCATCTTATAATTAAAGCATTTGAGTTTTCATCAGTTCCAAAATTTTGTGAATAATTTTGCTATTAGAGTTTCATTTAAAGCTGTAGTAATGGGTTATTGAATTATTCATAAAAAAAAATCCTACAAGTTTCTTTTGCTTCCACCTAAGTGTTATTGTTGATAGTTTCAACCATCCCCATTAATTTATTTATATTTTCTTGCAACATTTACTAAACTTTAATTTAGGGATAAGTAGACTTAAACATAAAGAAATTGTGCTTTGAAAAAAAATCAAAATCACTTTCAGAATTAAGATTAAATAAAATGTTTCATCAAGCTCATCTACCACTTTGTTATCACCCAAACAAAGTTCACAATAATAGAACTTTCCTAAACAACGTAAATTACATGTTGATTTAACCCATATCAAACCTATATTATGACAATCATTGCAGCTACATTATCACTGAGTAAATAGAACTATAATGCAAGAGATAAAAAAACACAACTTTTCAAGCATCATAAGTGCATAGATGACAACCCACTATGACTGGAAGAAGATGAATAACAAAAAAGATTAATGTATTCAATTTTCTAAGTATCTAATCATAACACACTCGATGTTGCTATCACCTCCTTCCAGTAGTTAAATAGAATTTTACTTGCATCTGTGATAGTATTTCTATTTTTATTTTATTTTATTTTAAAAATAGCATTTACATAATTTTGTTTTGAAAACAAAAAATAACATTGGGTTTACAATGAATTTTTCACAAATGATACATTTATTTTATTTTTAAAACAAAAATCATTGTCTTCATAAAATGTAATAAAAATTTTATTTTTCTATTTTTAAAATTAAAAACATTACTTTAAAATATTTAATAAGAAAAATTAAATCTATTTTATTCGAGTTTGTTTTTAATTTTTAAACGCATTGTACTCATAAAATGTAATAGAATTTTTATTTTGTTGTTTTTAAAATAAAAAATATTGCTTTTATATTTAAATTAATAACAAAAATAGAATCTATTTTTAATTTTTTCTTTTTATTTTTATTGATGGAGGTTTTTTCATTTGTCTATGACTATGATACACCTCTCGACGTAATAAAGTTATTTTAGTATATTTTTATCATCTTTTATTTCAAATTTAACTCTATATCTACTCATTTGTCACTTCTTTATTGTCCCTTGTGAGACTTGAATTGAGTATGAGGTATGTCATGTGTGACCTTGTGTAAACACGAATCTGAATTGGAGGTTATTCTAGAATCCACTTGTGTTTTGAGTTACATATAGATTCTTGTTTAATTTAATGGTTTATTTGTCTTTCTCTTTTTTTATAAACAATTTTGATGATTTCATTAATGCATTTTGATTGGTTAAATGCTTGAGTTTTGAGAGAGAAGAAAGTATCATTAATTTATTTTCTCAAAGAAATTTTATTTCGATTGGGTGCAATTATAAATTAATTAAAGATACTTTGTGGAAATTGTGAATGGATTGAATTCATTTAATTAGTTTTATTTCAAAATTGAAAAAGTAATGGTTAAAGTATTTGTTAGTTATTATGAAATGTGTATTGGGGAAGAATAAAATTAAATTAAAAATTCAAATAAAAACGGAAACTTTTAAATTCATTAAAGGGCATAAAAAAGAAGAAATGGGATTTTTGTTTTTATTCTTGCATATTGGGGAAAAATGGCTCCCAGGCCTTCTCCTTCGAAAATTTAGAAAAAGTGAATTGGGAATAGATTTTGTATGGGATGAGCTTTGAGATTCTGGATGAAAGTGGAAGCAATTCAAGTGCGATTCAATTGCCTCTTGTTGGATAAAATTAAAGAATTCTTATTTTTGGTCAATTCAAAATCAGAGGTAAATATATTCATTGTCTTTGTTTCTTGCATTATTTTGAATTTTGGATGTCGTGATTATCCTTAAGGTAGCATAATACTTGTCTTGTAGCTTGAAATTTGAGTAAGTAGAGTATATCTAGTACTAGTTTAGAATTTTTTTGAAAATGACCAATTAACTATTGCAAAAAAAAATCAAAATGCTCAAAATGCAAATTTTATTTCACAGAATGATTGTTGATCATCGTATGATAAAAAGGGTGTGTGTTTTTTTTCAAATTCTTAGAAATATAAAAAACTGGAAATTGAGCTCCCGTCAATGGAGTCTTTAAGAAATTTTCTTGTTTATTAAATAAAAATAGATGTGAAACTTTGAATTTTAAAATTGAAATTAGATGAATTTTAATGTGGGATTTTATTTCTCATTAATTGTTTTTCATTTTACTTGCATTGAAATCATGTTGATTTTTTTATCCATGTTTATGAAAGTCAAGCTTTCATCAATGGCGTTTCAAAGATTTTGTGATAAAAGTAATTTGAAAATTTTGAATGTTTGGGTTAAAGGTAGATGAATTAGAATATGGAAGTCTATATATTGTTAATGATTTTGTATTATGATTTCAACTAAATTTATTTTCTTATTTTATGTCATATCTATGCATTATTTTACAAGTCAACCCAATTGGTCAAACTAAAGCATTGAAAGGCTAGGATTTAGGTATATGGTTAGAAGGGAGTGGATCTACATGTCCCAATTCCAGATGTTAATAGGTGGTCATAATAGTGGTATAGTTGTTAATAAACTAGAAATTGTATAATTGGTTTAGCTAATAATAATATGACTATGGCATAGCTTTAGTACTTTCATAGACTCAACATAGCCAAGCAAGGGCATGCCTTATCTAGCTCGATGTTGAATTTCACTTGATTGCCCCATTTTCCTTATGTTTGGCATATGTACTCAAGTTTGTAATCCTTCTCCTCATTCTTAGCAATTACATTCCTTGTCTCTGACTATTTCTCTCATCATTGTAGTCATTGGGTGTTGTATCTAATGTGTTTCTATCCTTACCCTTATTAAATTCATGGTTGAGTAATTTTGTATGTTGTTTATACCATTTCTATTCTTTGTTATTGGTGTGAGTGCAATCCCACTCTGCCATGATTGGTGTCAATGTGCTTATGGTCCATGTGAATATCTCTTATCATAGTTCAGTGAATCTTTTGATTCAACATGGTTGGGTAGTGTCAAACCACCATTATAGATTAAAGGATCTTTTTGGGGAGCTCCAATGTTATTTTCAAGTATGGAAATGATTCAACTTTTATTTCATGTATTTTTATTTTTATTTTATAAAAATTTGTAATGTAGAAATTTTAAGTCCTCCTATTTTATTGTATTAAATTATTGGAACCTCCAAATTAAATGGATTGTAAACCAACCCATAAATGGTATCCATACTATATTGGGTTTATCATGTACTATTGTTGATTTTGATAATGTACGTCATTTAATATGCATTGTAGCTTTTTTTGTATGAAGTAAAATGAACTAGAGAACATTTCAATTTTTGTTTGAAATAAATAATTTTCTAGAAAACATGTCATTTCATATCTTTGAAATCCCTAAAAATAAATCTTATGTCTCTTATGTGTTGGGTGGAAGAACAGTCCATCTTGCTAAGGTGTCATTTAGGTCTCTCATTAGGGTTTTGGAGTGAGTGAAATGTGTTAGGAGGCTTCACAAATTGCATACCAAGGTACAAACAAAGTTAGATTGGTAAGATATCAAACTTTTTGAAGAGATTTTAAAAATTTGTGAATGAAAGAAACTAAGTCCTTACAAGAATTTATTAATAAGACTAAAGGTATTGTGAACTAGCTCAGGATTCAAGGAGAAATAAAAAAAGTTAAGATCATGACTTCAATCAAATTTTTATCTAGTATGATATTGATTGTAGAAAGTGAAGATCTAACCACTTTCAAAGTTTCATAGTTTATAGGGTTTTTGCAATCTTATGCGGAGAATGCACAATGTTTTATATAAACCTTAGTCCAAGCTTTCTACTCTTCTATAAGAATTGAATAAATTTTGAAAATCCCCCCTCTCACACAAATCTATGCCAAAATGAGTCTTCCACTATTAACAAAGGATGAGGTACATGAAGAGGAAGATGCAAAAGTTTTTAGGATCATACAAGTTTCTAGTGCAGATATTATGAATGGTATAAATAGTATGAATCTGAGCGGAGAATAGAAATCTAAGTTGAATAAGTCTAGAGCCAATTCTAATGAAGAGTCTTCTAAAGATGCAAAGTACTTTACATTCTTCATGCATAATTTGGAAAAATAACACCAAGAGAATATGTGGTTCTTGGATATTAGCTGGTTAAATCATATGATAGGTAAATCTGATCTCTTTGTCATATTAGATGATTCAATATAAAGTCAGGTTAAATTTGAGGATGATAATAAGGTTTATGTAATAGGAAAAAGTACCATTGTAGTCAATACCAAGCAAGGGAAAACTACCCATATTCATGATGTTACAAGTGTGGTTGTTATTGCACCAAAAGATCAACTTATTAATGTCTGAAACAACCACTAGACTTATAGAATCCACAAGAGGCGGTTAAACCATGTCACAAACCCAAGCGTCGTACTACATATAAAAAGGAGACCAAGGGCACACACCTTGCAACAATCCCCCCCAATGCAAGCAAGGGGTTTGAACCTATGACCAATCTCTGATACCACTTGTTACAAGTACAGTTATCGTTGCACCAAAAGATCGACTTGTTAATGCCCAATACAACCACTAGACTTATATAATCCATAGGAGGCAGTTAAGCCATGTCACAAACCCGAGCACTACGCTGCACAACACAAGGAGACCAAGGTCATACACCTTGCAACACATGATACTTTACTTGTGCCAAAATTATAACATAATGTTGTAAACATACTTGGTAACTTCAAGGAAAAAAATATAAAGTATTATTTGAAGATAAATGTTGCAAAATATTTGATAAATCTAATAAATTTGATCATGTAAAAAAATCTTTAATGACAAAGAATATATTTTTTCCTCTCACATTGGTTTCTAGTGAGTTGCATGCACATAAAAAAACCATAGATGCTTTATGGCTATTGCATCAACATTATGGTCATCTAAACTTTCAAAGGTTAAGTTTGCTTCATAAGACGAATATGGTGAGAGGGCTTCCTACAATTCAAGCTAAAGAGGAATTTTGTTTAGGGTGTGCACATAGAAAGCATCATCAATATAGTTTTCCAATGAACAAGATAGAAATATCTCCTCTAGAGCTTGTGCGTGTTGATATCTATGATTAAATGCAAGTTGAATAATTAGGTTAGCATCTTTATTTTTTGACTTTATAGACGATTTCTTGCCACACTTTGGTTTACTTTCTTAAGAAAAAGTTTGATGCTTTTGTGTACTTCAATAATATAAAGCTACGGTTGAAAAGTAGAGTGAGTATTGTATCAAAATATTCAAAATAGATGGAAGAGAATTCACTTTGAAAGAGTTTAATTTTTGCATCAAAATAGCATAAAAGAACAGATTATTGTTGTATATACACCCCAACAAAATGGTATTGTAGAAAGAAATAATCGCAACATTATCAAAATGATATGAAATACATTGCAGACAATATAATCTTCCTAATAGTTTATTGAAAGAAGCAATTGCCAAAATAGTATATATTCTGAATTAAAGTCTCACAAAATCAATTCAAAACATCATTCCAAATGAAGCTTGGAATGGTCATAAGTCTCCAGTGACTCGTCTTCGAATATTTGAATGTCTATCATATGTTCATTCCCACTTAATGACTCTTCCCGCAATGTCAAACATGTATCTACATTTTTTTTCATTGATATGTTTTGTTATGATTTTGGAATTGAATAGTCACAGAAATCATTAAGTTGGTATACAACATGAAGACTAAACCTAATGTGCAGAGACAGATCTTTTGTAAAATAATTTCTTCTCAAAAAAAAGAAAAAAATTGTTTCCGCAGCATGGCAGACACTAAGAAAGAAGAGAAAATACTACACAGTTATATAAAATGATCAACGTGTAAGTTCTCTCTTCTAAGAAATATGGAGTTCGACTTAGCTTTCAAGAGGTTATTTTGTTGGAAAAGAAACTTTAAAATTGTTTAAAATAGTTGTATATTTTAAAAATTTATATAAATATTAAGAATTTGACTAGGTATATTGTTGAATTTATTTGTAAAGATTAATCTATAAAAAAAATTAGAAGAAAAAATCAAATTCTAAAGTAGTTCAATATATTATTTAATAATCAAATGGTTATAATACATTAGTAGAGTATGAGATTTTATATGATTATCACCAACAATTGATCTAGAGTGTTTTTGGTAGTGTAAAAGTACCTCTTAAACTCACAATAAAACCTCTCTCTGAAGCACTCATTAAAAATGAGAAGCAACACATGCAATCAATAAATTGTAATTAAGAAACCTTTAGCTAGAAACATCAAATATGTCATGTACAAATATCTGGTAAAAAAATCCTTCCACAACCCAATATGAGCCCATAAGCTAAATAATATATTCATTCTACCTATGATAAGCTTGTCATTGTCCACTCACCAACTTAGGTGTTTCAATTTGTTTCCATCATCCTTATTTAAGGATTTCTTATGAAATGTTATTACATGCATCATAATATGGTTCCAACAAGTGTAACTCCTTCTTACAACTTTGTTATGTGGCATAGATTCTTTAACATTTAAAATATTTGAGGCCAAAATTTTAATCTAGGAATCTAATTGATCTTATTTTGTTTCTATATTATGGAAATTGAAGAGGCTTGTACCATCATAACCTATATGCTCTAGTTAAGGCTCATTTGGACATTTATTAGAGACCAAAATTGACCCCTAAAGCCTTGAAAACTATATTTTTGTGTTCTATAGACCAAAATTTACGTTTTTTTTATATTAATGTGACTTGAGACACAATATTACCTCTACGGATTGAAAGGTTGGATCCTTTTATGATAGTCAATGATATTTCACTAATCACTTGTAGGAAAAATGAGAACATGGTAGAATATAATGAAATGACATGTCCGTATGCAAGATACAAAAGTTGACTTACACAGCTAAAGATCACTTCTACAGGGCAAGATACAAATAAATATTTCAATACAATATGAAATATAATTTGAACTATACAAAAGGAGCATATATTCAATGTTGATAATAGTTCCTAGTTAAAGTAGTCATTTGACTTATCTTCTAAGTCTTCGGACCTCTGAACTACTTCTGGTTTATACCACCTTCACATTGTCCATCTATTTCATATCCACACGCACTAGTTCATACAATTTCCAAACAACTTTGACCTGTTTATATCATCCAGATCAAACACATATATCTTGAAGTTGGCTATAAGGATATGTAATGTGTATATCACCACCAGAACAAAAACACATAATTCCATTAATGCGAAACACACAAAAAATTGTATACTTTGCCTCCAATAACTTCAAGAAGTCTATCCATTCCACATGCTACTAAATATCGTCAAATGTGATTAGCCATACATTATCCTTTGATCTAGACCAAAATGTGATCACCATGTTCTCTAAAAAACTATCAAGATAATATTAATCGATCTTTTGGGCCACTTTAAATAGAACATGAATATCTAGAAGTTAACTATACAGAATTTGTTCATTAACTGAACCAGGCAGGAAATGCCAGACTACCTCTAATCGAGGGGAGTTGACATCAATGACAAGCAGCAGGTATATTGCAAAATAATTATGGTAGGTAAGAGGTGAAGAGGATTGCTTAATAATATGAAGGACATTTTGAGAAACAAAGGGGAGAGTGGAGGATTGTGGAACATAAGAACATTGATTAATAAGATTAGAACCAAGAATAACATAAGTGGAATTACCACTTTAAGCAACAATAGGTAAGATAAATGAATAAAATACAGGAATAGAAGGTCCAATAATGGATATCGACACCTAGATCTCCATTTATTTGTGAGAAGATATATATCCAAGCACTTATGTGCAACTAGCTATTCTCATATTTTTTTCATCATATATTTGAGTTAT
Source organism: Cryptomeria japonica (assembly GCF_030272615.1). Classification (NCBI taxonomy): domain Eukaryota; kingdom Viridiplantae; phylum Streptophyta; class Pinopsida; order Cupressales; family Cupressaceae; genus Cryptomeria; species Cryptomeria japonica. The sequence continues at coordinate 823,884,741 of NC_081409.1, forward strand.
ACTATGTAGAATATCGAGATAATGCGAGTGATCCTATACTCAATAAGAGAGATGATCTTTCTATCCTAGTGTTCTATACTCAAAAATTGTTAAAATCCTTCCAATTCCTTGTGCACATTTTTCAATTATTTATTACAGACTTTAGTTGCAAGATAATCCTCATCGAGAGAATCTTGATGGGAATTTTTTTCAGGCATAGGACACAAGCTTGGTATAACATTAATGGATAGTTTATCTCTTGAGTTTCTTATGGGAACAAATCAACATGCAATTGAGGCTCAACACCAATATTAGTTTGAAGCATAGGAATCCATGAGTTGGTAACTTCTTACAAGAATCTTAGATTTAGAATAGTGGGTTATGAAACTCATAAATTATTATAAGCCTCAACAACACACACATGCTTCTAGAAGGAAATGGAATGAAGAAAGATAGAAGAATAAAGGGAGAGGTTTGTTTGTGTTTTTAATATTTTGGTTTATTATGTACAATTTGTATTATAAACATAATATGAAATAATAATGATGTAACTAATTGGCCAAATAATTAAGTGCAAATACATAACCAATAAAATTCAAAAATGGTTCAATTTAAATTATAAAATTATACAAGTAAATAAAAATATTTGTAAATGTATGTTATGTTGGGTTTGTTGAACACTCCATTGGACTGAGAGAGGGGGAGGTGAACCAGTCTAGGCCTTTAAACAACTTACTTATAGTCCTTTAAATTTAAAACCACAATTAACTTATCTCTGAAATTAAAAAACATGAAACCATAAAGCACAACACATACAAGACAACCAAATTTATGTGGAAAACCCATAAAGGGAAAAAACGCTATGAGAATCAAACTCATAGTACTAATAATTTATTGCAATGTTTTAGGCTCAAGGCCAATAAATCTCACTTCACCTGATTGGACTTGCAAGAATAAGGCACACAACCTTAGTAAAATATGAAAATGACTTGCATTACTGAGATGCACAATCTAAGGGCAAGATATAAAGACTACACAACCTACCAAAGGATTATGGTGCAGGAGAACCCAATGGCACTTAGGGGTTGTTATGCCTCCATGAGGCTTGATGATTTATTTTTCATGTGTTTTTTTTATGTTTTTAGTCAATAAGGTCCTATGGACCATTTGTAATGAGTGTGGAACCCAATGGGTGATTTGGCCCTATTTGGGAAAATGTTGGCATATATTGTTGCTCAATGTTGCAAAAGTGTCATCTGGGTGATTAATGATTTAAAATAGGCTTATTTGGGCCTAATTTGGAGTATCTAGATTTAATTGAACTTATTTGGGGTCATTAGAGCAATTTTGGAAGGAAGGTATAAATTCTTGCAAAAGTTCCTTTGCAACTTTGCAAGTTAATGTTGAAAAAAAAAACATGTAAAAGTGCACACAACATTCACCCTTTTTGAAAATCAATTGGGGAGCCTTGGGAACTTCCTTAGAAAGATTCAAATGCCTCCCTTTGGGTTGATTCTATTAGAGTAATAAGGTTCTTTACTTAATTAATTAAATCATATTGATTTATTAACATCTTTTACTTTATTTTCACTGAAGCTAAATTTAGGAAGCTAAACTTAGGCCCATTAATAATTAATTCATTATATATTATTAAATTTTTTTTAGGGTTTTTGTATGTAGAGTTTTTATCTCCTTTTATAAGGATTGATCCCTTTGTAATCCTTGACACTGATTATCATTATTGCATTATTTTTCTCTAGGGTTTCAAAGCAACTTTTGTGTTTTGTGTGAATCTTCCATTGTTGTGATAGGTTATTTGCATACAAGTGTTCACTAGGTTCTATGAGGTTTTATTTCACAACTTTAACATGCTCTAATGACACTACTCGAATCCAAAGATATGGAGCAGGTCCTTTTTTCAGCATCATAGCAGTCATTCTATGACAGTGTTTGTAGCTTCTTCATGCTTTAGTGATTTTTCCTGCTTGTCTGTTTTTCCTATATTTTGGAACATTCTTGTTTGGAGTCTTCTTAGTCCTTCACTTGTGTTTCTCTTCTTGGAGAGGAGTTTTGTTCCCATAGGGTTTTCTCCTTTTATCCACTTTACAGAGATTTCATTGTATTTGGGTACCTCATCAAGCTTTGTTGTCGGGACCCATTTTTTGCTTTCATGCATCTAGTTCGTGGATATTTTAGCTTCTCCCTAACTTCATCTTAAGAGGGGGTGGGGGGGGGCGCCGCGACAGGGGGCTATTGGAGTAATAAGATTATTTACTTAATGAATTAAATCATATTGATTTATTAAGTCACCTTTTACTTTATTTTCACTTAAGCTAAACTTAGGTCGATTAATATTTAATTAATTATTAATTATTAATTGCTTTTTAGAGTTTTTATATTTAGTTTTTTATCTCCTATTATAAGGATTGATCGCTTTGTAATCTTTAACATTGATTATCATTATTGCATTATTTTTCTCTAGGGTTTCAAAGCAACTTTTGTGTTTTGTGTGAATCTTCCATTGTTGTGACAGGTTATTTTCATACAGGTGTTCACTGGGTTCTATGAGGTTGTATTTCACAACTTGAGTAGAGGAAAGGTTGGTTGATGAAATTTGGAGAAGATATAATATAAACAATTCTGATTTTTCTACAAATTTATTGTTTCAGTCGTGTTGCAGTGTTTTGTACTTGTCTATATGGTACTTTATGGGTTGAAGATTCATATGATTAGAAATTAGAGTGATTCTACTCTCATTTGGTGGTATTTTTCTCTATTTTCATCTAGTATTAAGGGAGATACAAGTTTTTTTGGTAAAAACAACCTATAAACCCTTTCTACCTAGGGTTTGATCACAAAAATGTGAATTTCTCCATAATCCACCATGGGAAAAATCTCAAACCTGGTGGAATGTTAGGGTTAGATGTCTTCTTTTATATTTGTGTGGTTAGAGAGTAGGAATTCATGATTGGAGAGAGAAAATACAAGCCCTAGGCCTAGCATTCCCATGTGACAAGCTAAAAGTTAAGGGTATGATAGAGGATTTGCAAACTTGAGACAAATTGTAGACTTTGGGCACCCAAAAATTGTTAAAATTGTTTTCTAGAGTTTAATACCAACTTATGGAAGTGTTGGATTGAAATTTGTGTCTAACTTTAGTAGGGTTGCTTTGTAAAAGTGGGCTAATTGGACCCCTAGTCCAATGATAGAATCCACTTTTTGGTAGACCTATTCCAAAAGAGCCCATACTCATTTTGAGATATGATTTAAAAATTATAAAAGAGTCTCAAAAAGTACTTTTATTTTGTGAAGAAACAATCTGAGGAAGGAGAAAATTTAACCAGTCCTAAAATGGAAGGCTACTAGGAACAAGGTAGGTTATGAAGCAAGTCATCTTCCTACATGTCAAAGAAATTTTCCAATGCATGGTAAAGGTTTGTACTAATTTCCTAAAGTATTTGAAATGGTTTCCCTTGAGAGTCCAAGATTTTTGTGAGTCCTCACCAAGTTGGTTCAGTTTTGACTAGGTCTAGGGAACCTAGTGCGTTGGGAAAGTTGGGAGAAAGAACTCCCTATGTATATGTCTACATTTGGTGACTTGAAAAATTGCTTGTGTGACACCCAAAGCATCCCCCCACCTCTACATTAGATTTACTATCTTTTTGTAGGTACAAAGAAAGGATTAATTAAAATGAAAAAGATCTCTTGATCGTGAAACTATCCTTGAACCACTGTGTCAAGCAAACAATATCATGGAAAGCATATCTCACTCCATTCACAATAACACTGAAGATGTGATCATCAAATCTCTTCACAAACTACAATTCATAGTTTTTATTCTTCACACACACTTGCATATCATTCACATAAAATTCACAATTCAATTCACATATCCACACTTCTATTTATTCAAGGTTATACATTGAAACTCTCAATTAGGTGGACCATGGACAAAATATACATGAATTATATAAAGTTGACCATCGGACCAAAAATAAACATTGTGGTCAACTCTAGGAGATAAAGGGGACCAAAAAATATCACAACACATCTTCCTAAGTCAATTCCAATGAACTACACACACTATAACATCTTCCAAAGTTGGTATTAAATATAGTGTGTAGAAAAATAATGCAGCACATTAACCAATCAGCCCCAAAACATCACCCAATGTAAATTACTCAATGAAGATCTACACACGCCATGGTAAGACC